>NC_045146.1:11510148-11832648 GCF_008831285.2 Nymphaea colorata | reverse complement strand
AAACCTCAGTTTGAACCATGGATGGAAGGGCTGAATGATTGTATGTTGCATTCCTAAAAAGAATATATATGACTTTGGATAATCCAAGTCAACCAGCAAAATACAAACAGCCATATCTTCGAGAGAAGTCTCTGCCTTTTAGATCTATGTATATGCTTTGCACCAAATAATAAATTTCCAGCAACTTGCTGCAGTGCCGAAACAAGTGACGAGTGGATTTTTCATCCTGCTGACAAAGAAAGTAATATGATGTAAGTTGTAAACCCCATTTCTTTAAATCTTCTTGTGTTCGAACATTGTCCATCAAAAACAAATCTGGAATCTAATTGAGCTTTAGACGGTGGCCCTGGTCGGCTGGTCCCCATAGCAAGTGCTAAGGAAACATACACGTAAAAGTTTCTTCGATTGTCGTCCACCCATGAAAGAGTTGATTATATAATATTATGGAATGAGAGAAACCTTGTTAAAATTGAGTCCAAACGGACATCCATGCTAATGCTCTTAAGGCAGGTAGAACTGCGCCATTTTGAGAGGGCGTGATTATTTTATTGTATTCATCCCTCAATAAACTAGCACAGTGGGAGTTGGATTGCATCTTTTAAGAATAGTTTCTTAGCTTTTCAACAGCAAGTCAGGAATATTCAGTCATTCATTGTCCACGAGTGACTATGGTAGATGCAGCAACCCTATGTCTCTTTCTTGATTCTGAAGGTGGATCGTTGTAGAATAATTGAAGAAACGTCCTTGAAGATATTGGGAATAGGTAAGAGTGAGGCTACATGTAGAGGAATTGTCAAAACCACATCTATGTTTGCAAATGACAAGCAAAAGTACGAAGTGGGCTATTGAAAATAGTCGCTGTTGCACGTTGCAAATCTATGTTTGCATTAAACAAGCGATAGAGCGACAGGGTGAGAGAGGGAGAGAGAGAGAGTGATTGTCCTGTTCACTCTCCTCGATTGTCCACTAATTTTATTGAAACTTGTTTAAGGAATTAATGCATCCATTCAAATTGACTTTTTTGTTGTTCAATCTAAATTATTGTTTGTCTGGTTTAAACTATAATTTTGCCCTTCATTTTTGAACTATTTAGTCAAGACAAGAAAAACCAACTTGTAGCTGTCCCATCTCACACAGGTGCAGATTTGGCACTCTGAAAATCTTTGGTGTGGGTGTGGCAGCAGCTCATACATATACACACACACACAGGCGTGTGTGCAGAAAGGTATCCATAAATTATAAATTGAAAGATAAAGTTGTATTTCATTACCTTGTAAGATCCAGCGCGTGTGTTTTTGTATGTCTGTTAGAGAGAGAAACAAAAAAAGATGGAGAAAAGAAACAGACAAGAACTGGTCTACTTAACATCCATATGACACCCCACGTTCAACTTACTGACATCAAGATAGCACCTTTTAAAGAATTGAACTAAAGACGTGGTGCCATCTAACCCAACCGGTTGCGCTACCCATAAGAGGAAGAGAGGGAGACCTCTTTTTTTTTCTTTTTTTTTCCTAACATTAAATTCTTACCACCAAGGTTGCTTGGTTGACCTTGAGGTTTATACAGACAGGGGGATCAACTTTGCTTCAACCATTCTCAACGTGAATTTCAGAATCACCGCAATTTTTTTTTTGGCATCAAGCAGGCCTTACGAACCATATCCACTGGACCAATCGACTATGTAGGCATGCAATCGGGTTGAATCCATAATTTGAACAAACGAGGAATTTATTTCAGAAAATTCATTCTTTATACTATTAACTGTAAGGATTTCTGTACGCCAGCCTCGATAGTCTAATACACAAGCACATCGACTTATTCCTTCGAGGAGTGCAGTTAAAACTTACGCACACATAAATTCATCGGAATGAAGAGGTTCATCCCAACCATTTGGAATGAGACCCCAAAACCCTTTTCATTCCCTGGCCTTTAAGCCTTGAAATGCTGCATCGGTACCCTTTAACTTAAATGTTGTGTCTCACTACCTTAACATCTAAGAACATGACACTCATGAGAATTGAACCAAAGATCTGAATTCTTACAGGCCATCCAAGAGCATAACACTTATGAGCATTGAACGAAAGACCTAAATTCCCCAACCAGCTTGGTTATGCTCTGCAACACATATATGCATATGAATTCTAAATTTGTTTTATTTGGAATATTTTAATAGAATTTATTTAGAAGCAAGAGTTCAAGCAAACTTGAAGGTTCTAATAAAAGTCAACACGTGCACAGCCAAGTAAACTAAACCAACGAAAGAGTGATTAAGGTTACACATCATGGAAAGGGCAGACACATATGGCTACAGACTCGAGTGAAACTGCAGCACTTAGTCGATGTGGATCGCTGTACATTCCATCTGCTATTCAGAAACTCAAGATACTTCCGCCGCCCGACAGCTGATTCAGTGTTTCAATGAGAGTTGAACCAATGTTAATCAGGCTAGCTGTAGTACCCAGACATCCTAGCCGCCCCACAACCCAATTACAGTTCCCGATTTTCATCTGCGATGCAAGTTAAACCGCTGAGTGTTATTAAAATCGGCTCCTGAATCTAATTGGCAATGTTTGGAGAACCGGCCGGTTAATCCGTTGCAAACCAGTCAAAACTATCAAAAATCCATTAAAAAAAAGACCAAATATTAAATTTTTAAATAAATAAAGAGAATTGTGGCTCTCTTGATCCGGCCATAATCAGCCAGATCCCATTCAAATTTGGCGGTCATTGGTTCAAACCTCGTCATGAACCCTCAAAAAGGAGACAAAACTCTTCAAAATTTTACTTATAGATGAAATTCAGAAGCTACAAGATTCATGTAATTCCGACCGTAAAGGCCCGTATGGCGTGGAAACTTATTATAGAAAGGGAAATAAAATTTGAAAATCGAAATTCAATCTTAATTTTATCAAACTAAGATGACGTTTTTGTCTGTTAAAGAGCTTTATTTTTTGAAGACTAAAAATCTCAAAAAAAAAAAAAGGACCCTTCCAATGGCTTCACCGGAAAAACACTGCTCCGGCAGTTCTTTTTAGGTGTTAAAAAAACTGAAAGAGAGAACCGGCAAACGGCGAAGGGAGAGAGGGGCCAATGACCGAGAGAGGGAGAGGTCGACGACCGGTCGCCGGTCTCGAGTAAAACGGCCAAGTTGGTTTTCTTGTAGTGTCTGAGAGTAAGAAGATGTCGTCGTGTTCATTTCATCATGCCCCGGTTGCAGGCCGCCAGCAAAACTGGTTTCCCCATGTCGGTTGACGGTCGATGGCATGAGAGCGAAACCGAGAATGAGAATGAGAAAAAAAAAAACAACAAGAACAACAACAACAACAAGGGGTATTTGAAAAGCTTGAAAGAAATTTTCTTTATGGCCTCAGGATTTTCAGAAAATTTTCAAACAATTTAAATGAAATTCATTTACGGTTCATGTAATTCCTTTCGTTGTAATCGAAATTCGACCATCGACCCTCACAGAGAGAGAGAGAGAGAGAGAGAGAGTAGAAAAGAAATGCAAGATCAGAAGCATGCATACCCAGGGATCGAATGAGGGAGTTGAGGCGTATGCGGGTACCACCACGACCACTATTATAAGGTCGATAGACCTGGCAGACAACAATGAGATCGCTATAAAAATGAAAACGAGACATTCAAATTGAAAGCAAAATGCAGTTCGACAGACCTGTTTCATGACTAGATGCAGGGTGTCTGACTGTAAAGATGCGACTATAGAGACACTATAGAGGCAGAAACGATCACAAACGGAGTTGCCGAGCGGTGGGTGTCTTTCAAGTGAATTCTATAGAGTTATTTTTTCTTTTTTTGGTTTTGACGATGTCTACTCTGAAACACAATTATAAGAAAACCTCACATCTGACAGTTGAACAACCGCCAAGAACTTTGTTGAGTCATTAATTAGTTTTAATCTAAAACGAATCGGTGCATGTGCGGTTAGCATGAATGACTTTGGCCTTAAGTGATCAAAACATTCGGACCATCCATAAGGAGATTACTGATCTTCGGGCTTCTAAAAAGAAAAATAAAAAACACAAAGTAATCTGGGATTATGACCAAAACTAAATTAAGTAGTGTTTCAAATGAAACTTTCTTAATTAATGATTTCAATCGGAGGAACTTCACCAGCACTACTTCTTCGGTTGCTGCCACTGCCACTGCCACTTCCATTTCGGTTACTTTTAATTTCATATGCTATTCCTGTTGAAGGCAAACACACTTCTATTCAGTAGATTTAGGCTCACCTTTCTATTCAAACTGAGTTTGAATGCTGCCATAAAAAATAAGCCATTCGGGGTTCTTAGAGTGAAAGGGATTAGATCCTCACAAACAATTCTCTGGAAGCTAATGAATTCCAGAGATGCGTTTCCATATATCTTTGAAAAGTCTAAATGCCTTTATCCACGCAATTCATGAAGATTGGACTTGTCCTCTACCCGTTTGATCGAGACCTTAAAGTCATGGATCATAAATGTGGCCCATAAGGTAGATTGCCTGCATTTAGAAGACCGGAGTCAGATCGGCATAAAAATGAAAATTGGGAGAGCCTTTTAAAGGAAATGAAAAGATCCAGAATGTTGATTATCGTTTTTTTGCAAACAATCACCTCTTGACTATTACTGACTACCATGACTCTCATGGTTTCATATGAACTGACATAGATCACTTAGATACAGTTCTGTTTTGGGTTCATGTTGGCCATGGTGGAGATTGAAAACATTTATGTTCAAGGACGCCTCATGGTCTACCAACTGGTCATAATTGAGGTGCTTCTGCTCAACCTTCCAAGAATTGATGCAATGAAATTTGGCAATCCTCATGCGCATTAGCTATACTGGAATATGAGATTTGACCTAATTAATTCATCGTATTGATCAATGCTTGTGCATCCCATTTTGATGACGTTAATATCTCCCCAAAATCTTTTACATGCATCAACCAATATTGTTCAAACTTGAATCGTTGACCTACAAAAATAGACAAAACAGTGATCAGACGAAGACGGGATGCTGAAAATTTTAGGTCTAAGAAGCAAGTACACCCCTTAAATTTTCCAGCACAAAACAGGCATATATATATATTATACATCAACTAATGTAGCTGATTCTATCTCTGAATTACTCCCTTGCTGCCCATCACACCCAATCACAGCAACGACGTCCGTCTGTTAAAATATATTTAACTAGTTCTTCCGGGTCGACATTTTGGTTTATATCTATACATTCATATAACTTATTGATGTACTTGAACGCCATGATGGCCAACCAGGTCTTCCCTAGCATCGTTTCCTCATGCGAACCACACAAGACTATCACCATTGTGGTCAAGTCTTCGGGTATAATAAGACAAAGTTGCGTTCTTGACAAAATCTCTGCAAATTCGGCTATTCATCGATAAAATCTCACCACTACCAACATCACCGTCATTCATTTCTCATTTATTAAGATAACTTGGCACCTGAATTGTTATACATTTTTTAATATTCTGAAACTCAAAAACATCACCATCCAAAGTCAAGACCCTTGAACTCGAAATTGCCCGACTTTCAACATCACCATCGATTATTCTAAAGATTCCAGTGGCCCGTATATGATGCGATTCGAACTGGAAATTTGGAGCATGAAGACGATAGATTGCCTGAATCGTTCTACAAGAGTGCAACCTTTTCTTTTATATACGGAGAATTGTTTTACAAATGGCCCCAGTATTTGATGGCAGGAAGGGCGCCTGACCAAAACTGGGTTTATAACAGCCCATTTTGTTAGTCACGAATAAAACAAACCAAGTAAGTTGGGGGGCTGTTAGACCATGCTCAGCCTGGATATCAGATTCACCTCAAATTTGTTTTTGGCATCAATCAGGCAGCACGGACCATATCCAGTCGACCAATCCACTACGTATGCACGCAATCGGGTTGAATCCATAATTTCAACAAACGAAGAATTAATGTATTTCAGAAAATTCATGCTTAATGCTATTAACTATAAGGATTTTTATATGTCATCTTCGATAGTCTAATACACAAACAGATCTGCTGATCCCTTGAGGAGTGCCAGCTAAAATGTAAGTATTGGGGTGAACGAGAGGTTCATCCCAACCACTTGGAACAAGGCTCGAAATCCTCCCATTCTGTTTATATTTAGGGTCTTTAAGTTGTGTCGGCATAAGTGATATACCTTTCCATTTAGATATGTACCCCACCACCTTAAAAAGTCGGAGATTATTGCCCAAATGGATCTAAAGACCATGTTCCTACACACTTTCTACCAGCTAATTTTTTTTAGAAGTTAAAAAACTAAAAATAAAATGTAAAAATTTTGAAAATACATAGGCACAATACAATTCTGCTCAGGGGATGGAATCCACCTTTCTAGATTGAGTTGACTGTTGTCAAGAAGAGTGAGCCATTACATGTACAACCCTTAGCACGCAGGAAAGAAACGTCTAACATCCTTCTGAGCACACCTATGCTCGAATAATAGTTTACATGCCTTCATCGAGGCGAATCAGGACGACCCGTTTGATTGCCCTGGATTTTACCGTGAATTTCGATGTGTGAATTTAAGGCCTTTGTCTGTTGTTGGGATTGTCAAAAGGTATTTAAGGAGAGGCAGTAGAGGTTAGCTTGTGGGTTGAGATATAAAGAGAGAAAAGAGATCAGAGCTAATTACTGCTGTGGGCCACGGAATGAGAATACTGAAAGCAGTACCAAATTCATTCCATGGCTTCTTGAAGAGCGAGGAAGGGAGGGAGGGAGAGCGATGAAGGGAGAGCTTCTTGACTTGGTCCATTGGCAGAAAGAGAGAGAGAGAGTGAGAGTCCATAAACTAAGAATTTATATCAAAATTTGGGCACAAGAAGTCCCCTAATACAGAAATTTAGAGACAAGAAGTTTCTAGTTACAATAACAAGCCACAAGACAAAACAAAAAGATCAAATATACAATACAATTTATAGAAAAACGACATAAGAGAGGGGGAGTGATTGAAAGGACGAAATGGCACCATCATCCAGCCACAAAAGGAGGATGACACCCCAAAGAGAGAGAGAGAGAGAGATTAATTAAAATAAAGCCAACGTGCTAAAATATCACCAACTCTCAACTAGTGTTAAGAGGAGAACACAGTAGAACGTATTCGATGTGGACTGCTGAATATTCTGTGCCGTTCAGCAACTCAGGAGACTCCCGGCAACCGACAGCAAATCCATGTTATCAAAGAGGGTGGAACCAAGGTCAACCAAATCACCAGTACCAAGGGCTAACTCTGCCAGCCGTACAACCCACATACACTTCCCGAATTTTTTCTGCAATTTACGTTAGATCGATCGATCGGCGTTACATATAGATGAAATTCAGAAGCTATAAGATTCATGTAGTTCCTTTTGCTGTAATCGAAATTCGACCATAACAGAGCGAGAGAGTAGAAAAGAAATGTAAGATCAGAAGCATGCATACCCAGGGATCGGATGAGGGAGTTGAGGGGTATGCGGTACCACCACCACCACCACTATCATAACGTGGATAGACCTGGCAGACAGCAATGAGATGGTTATAAAATTGAAAACTAGACATTGAAATTGAAAGCAAAATACAGTTTGGCTGGCATGTCTTTGATGACCCCTACATATATATGTAAGGGGTAATTTGGCTGTGAGGATATTCTGTCCCGTGAATCTAGTGAATTTATTTTAATGTTTTATGAACCTTTCTCAATTTGTCCGCAAATTCAAGAGACTCATCAAGCAATCTCTATATATCCTTACTGCCAAACAACCGATTAGAATATAAATTCAGAGACTATTTAGGTATAAACGACATATGCAACGGACAATGTTTAAAGAAGCTAGTTACCCTTGTCTATGGCAAACGGAGCCTGTACAGTAAGTAACCGGAGCTTCTTTTGGGTTAAGTAGGTGACCAAGAGAGAGCGAGTTTGAGAGAGAGAGAGAGAGGAACGTTCCCTTCAGGACTGGAGGGAAAATTGAACTTACAGGAGTCGTTGGCAGGTAATACTGAGGGTGAACTTGAAATTGAAGCTGCGCCGCATTCATCGCACAACCTTTTAATGTATCAAAGGACAGAAAATAAAAAGTTAACATCAAGCAGATCCAGCGGGCCGAAAAGAAATTCGGAACTCTTAGCTCAACAATTTGCTTTTGAAATTAAACAAGTGGGTAGACGTCGAACAGGAAAAGGCGAGAGTACCTAGATGAGCGTCGAAGTTGTTGCAGACCGTGCAACGGTAGAGCCAGTGAGAGCCACCCCATTTTCCGCAGATGTTGCAGGTGAATTGCCCATTCTGATAGGGAGGGAAGAACATGAGGGTGGCGAGGTGAGGGGGGCCAGGGAGATGAGGATGTTGAATGTAGAGATGGGGGGGAATGCCTGCACAGTAAGGGTGGAGGTTGTAAGAGCCGCAGTTGTAACGGAAGCCACTGATCGGAAAGCTGCAGGCATTGCAGCAGACAAGATCGGGGGTTGGCGGCCTTTGAACGAGGGAGAGGGGTTTGCATGGGCAGGCAGGGTGTTGAACAACGGGGGGAGCCATCCACTCATATGCGCTTGCCATCGTTTCGAGTAGACCTCTCTCCCTTCCTTGGGATGATCAGCGGGCACTCAATTTACAGGAGAAGGATCGCCATTAGATTAGATGATTGTGCTTGACTACGTCCGCCGTTCCACACACACACACATATAAAGAGAGCTAATTAATTAGTGCATGTTTCGTGGGTCAGGGAAAGAGACTGGAAGGAGTAAAGGCATTTCCATGAGTTAGTTGGGAGGATGGCTTCAGTTGACCAATGTAATTTGCACGAAATAATTGAGCAAGCTTTTAAATTAAGGTAAATTCTTGGAGTTCGGTTCAAATTCATCTTAAATTAATAGGTGATTGATGAATTCTCATGCACTTAGCAACAAGAGCTTACATGTTACTTAAAACATCTATATGTGGTTCTACTAATTCTCTGTTTTGTGATGGAAAAAATATTATATGTGGTTTATTCCTAAGAAACAAATTCCGATAAACCATCGCTAATTAATGCCCATATAATGATTGTTTGTTGATGGTTAATATTAATTTTTGAAAGGTGGACAAATAACAAAAAGCTTTTAAAAGGTTGGATTCTTTTAGCAATTTAAAAGTTGAGTAAGTTGACAGCTGCAATTTTTTCTATGAAAGATATTCTTGTGAGTAAAAAATGGGGCTTCAGCCAATTGTTGGTCCAAAACGAAGCAACCAGCGACCGACGACATCATGTGAAGGCTATGGAAACAGAACTCCGTTTTTAATGGAAGACTTGCGGGCCAAATAGACTGTGGATTGAACTTTCCAACAGTTGGTAAAATTTCTGAGCAATCTCATTATATATATCGACAGAGAAAGAGCCAACCAGCCAGAAACGATCCTAGACGCAGTTGCAACTTGCAAGATGTCCACCAAGCACCATTTATTATTGAGAGATCGGTTATTTTAGTAGGCCATGATGTAACTGGGACAACAATGCCGGAGTTATTTTCTGGCGGAGGGGCACTACTCAGTCACTAATACGATTAAATTGTAGTTGTGGATGACGATACACAATTACTTTTTTTAATTTCTTGATACCAGAGTTATTTTTCACTAGCGACTGTTAGATAAGAGATTACATCTACTGTGTAGTCTTTTAAGATTGAAAGTTCAGTCAATCTGAATGAAATTCAGTAATTTGACCCTCTTCTATAAAATTGGGGGAGCAAACAGATTTAAGACGTTATATGCATTAGTTTCAAACCCTTGTTCAGCGAGTGCCCCGAAGAGCTACGCTCCTATAAAGGAAAATGGAAGCAAGCCAAGGATTATGACGAAAATCAAAGTTGGGTTTTTTTTTTTAAAGACAACTTTCTTAATTATTGATCTCAGATCCACTTGACCATTACTACTGCGTCGTGGTGAGAGGGGAGAGAGATCGAGCGAGGTGGTGAGAGGGAGACAGAGAGGAGGGTGGAGGAAGAGCAAATGGACATAGAAAGGAAAGGGTTTAGAGTTGATGTGTTTGTGACCTTTCTTATGATCAGGTGCATCTGCAAGGGAGACGAGATGACAGCTGAAATTCAGTCCAATGGGATAACGCCAAGGACGTGAACAAGGATACACAAGAACATAATATCGACTACATATAGTACAACAAACATCGCCTGTGACGCCAACCGAGATAGCAGCTACATACTTAACACTCTGTTAGATGGATGGAATAGCCTTCAGGCTTCATCTGCAATAGCTATGTGTAAGCAACCGGTCCATGCTCTCTCAGCGTTAATGGCAAAGAAGATAAGATTCAAAAACCTTGATTCTCAAAAGTAGGTGTTAGAACAAGAGCAGTGATCAGAATCATATGATCATCCACAGATTAAAAGTTGTCAGCTATGTTGTAACGATCGATTGGAGGAAAGCTCTCCCATCTCTTGCCATCAGTGCGAGATTGGGCTCATCCCCGCTCTCTCATCTCTTAGCTTTCTGAGTGACCCATTCGATGAATGCCTTATCAGGGCACATCATGCCTTCGAGCAGCGGTTCACCGGAAAAGTAATGAATAGTACATAAAAAGAATTCCCTTTATATATATATAAAGGAAAGTACTGGTGAGGGCGATGATGTACTTGTGCACCAAGATGACCGACTTCCGGTATAATACAGTAAAGTGTTGTTCTTTTCTTCTCGTTTTTTTTTTTTTGGTTTTGGTGTTAAAAAAAATGTCTTTTTTTTCCCCTTTTTTCCGCTAACTTGTTTTTTACCATTTTCTTGCGTTCTTTTCATTCTATGACACTGGTCTGATCTCAACTGTAGGAATCTTTCATGTTAATGCAAATAGTTGATCCATAATTAAGCAGTTCCAAGATAGATGTTTCATATCCAGTTATTGTTTGCAAGCACAATACACTTCTGCTCAGGGGATGGAACCCATCTTTCTGGATTGAATTGAGTGCTGTCATGAAGAATGAGTCATTCTATGTAGAGCCCCTAGCGCGGATGGAAAAAACGTCGGCCATCCCTTCTGAGCATTCCTCTGCTTGAAAAAAAGTTTGCAAGCCTTCATCGAGGCAACGTCTCCTCCCAGTCTGATCGGGACCTGGAAGCCATGAATTAACAAGTTTGTTTTCTGCATCATGCATGTGCCCAATTGCTTTTGTGAGTCGGAAAATGCATGCCACCATCCGTGGATGTATAGTTAAGCCGGGTACCGGCCTGACTATTATCGGGCCGGGCCGAGCCGGGTACCGGGCTGGGCCGGGTCTGGTCACCCACGTCCGAAGCCCGACCCGGCCCATTTGTTAACTACCGGGCCGGGCAGGGTCTATCCCAAAAAGACGTCGTGACATTGACGGTGAAAATCATCCAGAATCCGTCCAGGTCGACCTTCCGGATGTCACGGCGATCCCCCACACCGCTCACTCCCGCGTTGTTGAAAATGATGTCGAGGAGGCCGATGCGGGTGAGGCGAGGTCGACAGTGGTAGTAGAGGAAGCTACCCGATCCTTCTCACTCCTTTCGTCATGATCGCCACTTTCCCTTCCAACCTGGACCCCAACATCATCAATTGTACAATGGAGAGTCGATCCACAAAAAAGAAATGATTTGTAATGAATCGTTTTGAAGCAGTGGATGGCATTTGGGGCTGATCTTACCTGCGTCGATGGGAGGTGAAAAGTGCCCCCAACCTTGTTAGTCCAATAGTCCTGCACGCCGGTGGTGGACTGGAGGTCGGCGGTGCCGGTGGCAGACCGGCGGTGCGACGATGGTGGTGGCGCCAAGGCCTACCCAACGCACAGCAAAACCCTAAATCCCTAAATGCATTTCGTAAAAATTTTAAATCGACGAATCCATTATCGACCTAACGGCCCGTTATGATGTCGGGCCGGGCTGGTCACAGCGAGTTAAAGCCCGATAAGGTAAAACAAGTACCTGGACCCGGGCTCGAACCGGGCCGGGTACCAGGTACCTGGAGGCGGCCCGGCGCCCAGGCCTATACACACATAGAGAGAGAAGAGAGAACTTAATTAAATGAAGTCAATGTGCAAAATATCATCTGCTCCCAACGAGTGTTGATAGGGGAACAATAAACTTTAAACCAGAAGTTAAGTGGAAACACAAGAGACTGTAACAAATTAATCAAATAGCGATGGTGGTTAGCTCTTATGATGAGATAAACCTCAGTTTGAACCATGAATGGAAGGGCAGAATGATTGAATAATCCAAGTCAACCAGCAAAAGACAAACAACCATATCTTCCTGACAAGTCTCCGCCTTTTAGATCTGAGTCACCAAATAATAAATTTCCAGCAACGGATCCAATGGACGCAGTTTGGTGCAGGAGTTCTTCATGTAGCAAGAAAGAGAGCTGAAACTTGCTGCAGTACCAAAACAAGTGTCGAGTGTATTTTTCATCCTGCTGACAAAGAGAGTAATATGATGTAAGTTGTAAAACCCATTTCTTCAAATCTTCTTGTGTTTGAACATTGTCCATCAAAACAAATCAGGAATCTAATTGAGCTCTAGACGGTGGTCCTGGTCCCCATAGCAAGTGCTAAGGAAACATACATGCCTGGCATGGGAGGCAGGAATGTAAGATAGTAAAAGTTTCTTCGATCGTCCTCCACCCATGTGAAAGAGTTGATCATGTTATATTTGACATCCATGCTAATGCTCTTAAGGCAGGTAGAACTGTCCCATTTTGAGAGGGCGTGATTATTTTATTATATTCATCTCTCAATAAACTAGCATAGTGGCAGTTGGATTGCATCTTTTAGAATGGTTTCTTAGCTTTTCGACAGCAGGTTAGGAATATTCTGTCATTCTTTGTCCAGGGGTAAGGCTATGGTAGATGCAGCAACCCTATGTCTCTTTCTTGGTCCTTTAATGCATCCATCCAAATTGCCCTTCTTTTTTCAACTATTTAGTCAAGACAAGAAAGACCAACTCGTAGCTGTCCCATCTCACAGAGGTGCAGATTTGGCACTCTGAAAATCTTTGGTGTGGGTGTGGCAACAGCTCATACATATACACACACAGGCGTGTGTGCAAAAAGGTATGCATAAATTATAAATTGTAAGATAAAGTTGTATTTCATTACCTTGAATGTAAGATTCAACGTGTGTGTGTTTGTATGTGTGTAAGAGAAAGAAAAAAAAGATGGGAAAAAAAGAGGAACAAGAGCACTTCTAATCTTAAGTTCAAGATCCATCAATGCCATCAAGATTGCACCTTCTAAAGAATTGAACTAAGGACGTGGCGCCATCCAACCAAACTGGCTGCGCTACCATCAGAGAAAGAGAAATAACTCTGTTTTTTTTTTTTTCTAACATTGAATTCTTACCACTAAGGTTGTTTGGCTAACCTTGAGGTTTATACAGACAGGTAAATCGCTTGTTTAACCGTGTTAAAACCTTTATACTAACAAGTAAATCACTTCCAGAAATAATAAACGTCACCTAATATTTTGAGATAGGCCATTGCTGATCAACTTTGATTCGACCATGCTCAACGTGAATTTCAGAATCACCGCAAATTTGTTTTTGGCATCAAGCAGGCCTTGCGAACCATATCCACTGGACCAATCGACTATGAAGGCATGCAATCGGGTTGAATCCATAATTTGAACAAACGAGGAATTTATTTCAGAAAATTCATTCTTTATGCTATTAACTGTAAGGATTTCTGTACCCCAGCCTCGATAGTCTACTACACAACCACATCGACTTATTTCTTGAGGAGTGCCAGTTAAACTTATCGCACACATAAATTCAGGTGAACGAAGAGGTTCACCCCTATCATTTGGAATGAGGGTCCAAAGCCCTCTCATTTGCTTGTCTTTTAAGCTTTGAGCTGCGTCGGTGTTAGTAATTGCATAGGTGCACACTTTAACTTAAATGTTATGTTCTACTACCTCAACATCCACCACCTTTAACATCCAAAAGCATAACATCCATGAAAATTGAGCTAAAGACCTAAATTCTTAGGTGCCAACCAGCTTCGTTCGTTATGCTCCGTGATACATATGTACATATGAATTTTAAATTTGTTTTATTTGAAATATTTTAATAGGATTTATTTAGAAGCAAGGATTCAAGCAAACTTGAAAGTTCTAATAAAATTCAACAGGCCAAGTAAACCAAACCAACGAGAAAGTCTTAAAGAGGTTACACATCATGAAAAGGCCACGCACATATGGCTACGGACTCGAGTGAAGCCGCAGAACTTAGTCGATGAGGATCGCTGTATATTCCATCTGCTATTCAGAAACTCAAGATACTTCCGCCGCCCGACAGCTGATTCAGTGTTTCAATGAGAGTTGAGCCAATGTTAATCAGGCTAGCTGTAGTACCCAGACCTCCTAGCCGCCCCACAACCCAATTACAGTTGCCGATTTTTATCTGCGATGCAAGTCGAACCGCTCAGTGTTATTAAAATCGGTTTCTGAATCCAATTGGCAAGGTTTGGAGAGCCGGCGGCTTAATCCGTTGCGAACCAGTCAAAACTATCAAAAATCAATTTAAAAAAACACCACATGGTAACTTTTTAAATAAATAGAGAGAATTATGGCTCTCTTGATCCGGCCATCGAATCAGCCAGATCCTATTCGAATTTGGCGGTCATCGGTTCAAACCTCATCATGAATCCTCAAAAAGGAGACAAAACTCTTCAAAATTTTACGTGTAGATGAAATGCAGAAGCTACAAGATTCGTGCAATTCCTTTTGTTGTAATGCAAGTCGACCGTAAAGGCCCGCATGGCGTGGAAATTTATTATAGAAAGGGAAATAAAATTCGAACATTGAAATTTCTTCCTGATGAAATTTTTGTCTGTTAAAGAGCTTTGTTTTGGGAATTCTCGTCAGATCTCAAAGGGTGGGACGAAAAATCTCAAACCAAAAAAAGAAAAAAAAAGACCGTTGCAATGGCTTCACTGCTCCGGCAGTTCTTCTTTTTAGGTGTTAAAAAAACTTGAAAAAGAGAACTGGCAAACCACGAAGAGAGAGAGGAGCCAATGATTGAGAGAGGGAGGAGGTCGACGACCGGTCGCCGGTAAAACGGCCAACTTGGTTTTACTGTAGTGTCTGAGGGTAAGAAGATGTCGTTGGGTTCATTCCATCATCCTCGGTTGCAGGCCGCCAGTAAAACTGGTTTCCATATGGCGGTCGACGGTCGATGGCATGAGAGCGAAACCGAGGATGAGAATGAAAAAAATAAAAAACAAGGGCTTATTTGAGAAGCTTGAAAGAATTTTTTTTTTTTTATGGCCTCAGGGTTTTCAGAAAATTTTCAAACAAGTTAAATGAAATTCCTTTATGGTTCATGTAATTCCTTTTGTTGTAATCGAAATTCGACCATAATAGAGAAAGAGAGAGAGTAGAAAAGAAACGCAAGTTCAGAAGCATGCATACCCAGCGATCGGATGAGGGAGTTGAGGCGTATGCGGTACCACCACCACCACCATTATAAGGTGGATAGACCTGGCAGAAAGCAAATGAGATCGCTATAAAAATGAAAACGAGACATTCAAATTAAAAGCAAAACACAGTTCGACTGGCATGTGTCGCCTGTTTCATGACTAGATGCAGCGTGTCTGACTGTAAAGACTCTAAGTGAATGTCTTATGAATATGTGCGACTATAAATACACTAAGTGAATGCGTGAATCTGCTGCTTAAACATTGCGGAAGATTCATAAATCTTCAAGACTCTTATAATCTGCTTAGTGTTTCATGAATGTTGAAGCAAATTGGAGAGTCAAATTACCCATTAAAATATAAATTGGACGAATATTTAGGCATGGTCGACATATGCATCGGAGAATGTCCATAGAAGGTCGATGCCCGTGGCGTATATGTGTCTATGGCAAACGGAGGCTGCACGTACCGCGAGCTCCCGAAAGAACGGGGTAATGGTTTTCATGCGTTAAGTTAGTGATGAAACGAGAGAGAGAAAAGAACGTTCTCTTCTTCCTGAAAGGAAAAATGAACTTACAGGAGCCAGTGGCGGGCAATATGGAGCTGGGTGAAACTGGAACTGCGCCGCCTTGATCGCACAACCTTTCAATTGATCAAAGGAAGACAGAAAACAAAAATTTAAGGTCAAGCAGATGCAGCTCGCCAAAAACAAATTAGGAGATGTTAGATCAACAATTTGCTTCTGAAATTGAACAAGTGGGTAGACGTCGATCAGGAAATTGGAAGAAGAGAGTACCTAAATGAGCGTCGAAGCCATTGCAGACGGTGCAGCGGTAGAGCCAGTGAGAGCCACCCGGATAATTGCAGATGTCGCAGGTGAATTGCCCATTCGGATAGGGAGGGGAGAAGATGAGGGTGAAGAGGTGAGGGGGCCAGGGAGGTGAGGGTGTTGAATGTAGAGATAGGGGCCAATGCCCGCGCAGTACGGGTGGAGGTTGTAAGAGCCGCAGTTGTAGCGGAAGCCGCTAGTGATGGGAAAATCACAGGCATTGCAGCGGACAGGAGGATGAGTTGGCGGATGTTGAAAGAGGAAGAGGTTACTGCACGGGCGGGCAGGGTGTTGAACAAGGTGGGGAGCCCTCCACGCATATGCGTTTGCCATCGTTTCGATCGATCTCCCCCTTCCCTGGGATGATTCCTCGCTTGCTTATAATTGATAGGAGATGCATCGCCATTAGATTAGATGCTTGAGCTTGACTCTGTCTGCTGGTCCACACGCAGACGCACAGAGAGATAGAGAGAGCTACTGAATTCATTAGTGCCTGCTCTATGGGTCAGGGAAAGAGATTGGCTTGAATTAGTTGAGAGGATTTGGCTTCAGTTGAGTTGACTTGGTCCACTGGCAAACACACGAGGGAGGGATAGAAAAAAGAATAGGGAAAGCAAATGGGCCAATTATTGGTCCAACTTCATTAAATGGAGAAACTAGCGGCGGAACTCAATCTCACCCCCATCAGAAGGCAGTGGATTGAACTTTAATTTCCAACACTTCTTACTAGGAAGAAACGATAACAAACGGAGTCGGGTGTCTTTCGAGTGAATTCTAGACTTGTTTTTTCTTTTTTTGGTTTTGGCGATGCTTACTTTGTTGACCCATTAATTAGAGAAGAGAAAAGGATTGAACAATTAATCATTTGTTTGGTTAACTAATTAAAAAGAAGGAAAAAAAAAAAAGAAAAGTAGAAAATTTGTTTGGTTGCAAAGGATGGAAAATGGTTCATGGATCATAAATGTGGCCCATGGATTTTGTGAGTCGATTGGAAAATGTATCCCACCATTTCTGTAGACAAACTGAAGGGCTTAGTTTACGTGAAACTCGGTATATCTCATTTATTTCTAACTAATGATTCTCTTTTTCCTATATATAAGTTGCTTCATTAAGGCGTCAATGTCTCACTTTTTCTGTCTCATTCATGAGGGAGAGATTGTTTTGCTTAAGATTATAGAGTATCTAAACAAACTATTCATAAACTTTGGCCCAATAGTGTAATCGTTCAAACAAAGCCTATATACTTTCAATAGTGTCATGCACAAGATCTGCAGATTAGTTACTTGGAGGGACTACCATATAGAAGTTACAAAGTTTACAGGTGCGATTTTCATGATCCAAATGTAATAGAAACCTCCCGGCGAATTGATCTATTTGGATGTGCAGCGCAATCTTGCAGAAGCAAGAATTCAGAAGCATTAAAATTGCCGTGTTGTTTCACGAAATCCTATTTACATCATCAAGCGGTGACATCCATACTGCTACATCCTACAAATCCAAATGAAACGCTTCACTCAATGGACAGTGCTGAATTCGATATGCGGTCAGTACCAACACTCTCCACTTCAACTTTCCGTCCGCCCCACCATAAGGTAGATTGCCTGCATTTAGAAGACCGGAGTGAGATCGGCATAAAAATGACAGTTGGGCGAGCATTTTAAAAGAAATTAAAAGATTACAGAAGGTTGATTATCATTTTTTTGCAAACAATCACCTCTTAGCTATTACTGACTACCATGACTTTCATGGTTTCTATGAATTGACTTAGATAACTTAGATGCAGTTCTGTTTTGGGTTCCGGGACGTCTCATGGTCTACCAACTGGTCATAATTGAGGTACTTTTGCTCAACCTCCCAAGAATTGATGCAATGAAATTTGGCAATCCTCTTTAGCTATACTGGAATATGAGATTGGACCTTATTAATTCATCTTATTGATCAATGCTTGTGCATCCCATTCTGATGACGTGAATATCTCCCCAAAATCCATTACATGCATCCACCAACATTGTTCAAACTTGAATCATTGACCTACAAAAATAGACAAAACAGTGGCCAGACGAAGACGGGATGCTGAAAATTTTAGGTCCAAGAAGCAAGTACACCCCATAAATTTTCCAGCACAAAACAGTTAGACATCAACTAATGTAGCTGATGCTATCTCTGAATTACTCCCTTGCTGCCCATCACACCCAATCACAGCAACGACGTACGTCTGTTAATGTACAAAAATATCACCAGCTCTCAACAAGTGTTGAGAGGAGAACACAGATAAACCAACAAAAGAGTATTGTAGTTGATTAAGGTTACACATCATGAAAAGGCCACAAGAATCTTGGTGCAGACTCGAATGAAATTGTAGAACGTATTCGTTGTGGAGCGCCGAATATTCCATCTGCTGGTCAGAACTCAAAGAGACCCCCGGCGCCGGACAGCAGATCCAGGTTATGAACGAGGGAGGAACCAAGGTTAATCAAACCACCAGTACCAAAGGCTAAATCCGCCAGCTGCATGACAGCCCACATACACTTCCCGAATTTTTTCTGCAATGCACGTTAGATCGGTCAGCGTTACATATAGATGAAATCCAGAAGCTGTAAGGTTAATGTAATTTCTTTTGTTGTAATCGAAATTCAAACATAAGAGAAAGAGAGAGAGTAGAAAAGAAATGCAAGATCAAAAGCATGCATACCCAATGATCGGATGAGGGAGTTGAGACGTATGTGGTACCACCAGTAGCACTATTATAAGGTGCATAGACCTGGCAGACAGCAATGAACAGGGAATGGGTTTCATGCGTTAAGTTGGTGACCCCGAGAGAGAGAAATAGAGAGAAGAACGTTCCCTTCTTCCTGAAGGGAAAAATGAACTTACAGGACTCCTTGGCAGGTAATATTGAGGGTGAACTTGAAATTGAAGCTGCGCCGCATTGATCGCACAACCTTTTAATGTATCAAAGGAGGACAGAAAATAAAAAGTCGAACGTCAAGCAGATCCACGGGCCGAAAACAAATTCGGAGCTGTTAGATCAAAAATTTGTTTCTGAAATCAAACAAGTGGGTAGACGTCGATCAGGAAAAGGCGACAGTACCTAGATGAGCGTCGAAGTCGTTGCAGACGGTGCAACGGTAGAGCCAGTGAGAGCAACCCCAATTTCTGCAGATGTTGCAGGTGAATTGCCCATTCTGATAGGGAGGGAAGAACATGAGGGTGGCGAGGTGAGGGCGGCCAGGGAGGTGAGGATGTTGAATGTAGAGATGGGGGGAAACGCCTGCACAGTAAGGGTGGAGGTTGTAAGAGCCGCAGTTGTAACGGAAGCCACTGATCGGAAAACTGCAGGCATTGCAGCGTACAAGATCACGGGTTGGCGGCCTTTGAACGAGGGAGAGGGGTTTGCATGGGCAGGCAGGGTGTTGAACAACCGGGGGAGCCATCCACTCATATGGGCTTGCCATGGTTTCGATATCTGTGAAACCTCTCTCCCTTCCTTGAGTTGATCAGAGGGCACTTAATGTATAGGAGATGGATCGCCATTAGATTAGATGCTTGACCTTGACTCTGTCCGCTGCTCCACACTCAGGCACACAGATAGAGGGAGAGAGAGATAGAAAGAGCCAATTAATTAATTAGTTCGTGTTCTTTGGGTCAGGGAATGAGATTGGAAGGAGTCAAGGCATCTCCTTGCATAAGCCCACTCTCAAACACACACAGGGAGACGATGAGAGAGAGAGAATAAGAATAAACAATGTAATTTGCACGAAATAACTGCGTGATAATATATATTTCCCTCCTTTAAACCGAATAATTTAACCATCATTCATGACCTGTGATAATCATTCATTTAACGACATGAGTCTACATGTTAGTGGAAACATCTATTATATCGTTCTAGTAATTCTCTGCTTGCTGCTGGAAAAATATTTATGTTGTTTATTCCTAAAAAAGAAAATTCGATTGACATCTGTGGTTTACATGGATGACTTTGGCCTTAATTAATTAAAACGTTCGAAACCATCCATTACAAGATTGCAGAATTTCAGGGGCGCTGTTTGAAATCTAATACTACTGATAAACTTGGAAGCACTGTCACAGATATCGCGAGATTTCAAAGATTTTCTAGAAAAATGGTAAACTCTGAAAACAGTAAAATCTCACAAAAAAATTTTTGCAATTTTTTGCACAAAATTTTGGGCTTTTGAGTGTTTAGAACCCTTTACTATTTTTACATTTTTTATTGAAGATTTTTAACAGACTTTTTTGAGGAAATTAACTTCGATAAAAAATACCGAAGAAAGACTTTACCATTTTCACGAAAACGATATTTGTGAAAATGCTTGCACTGAACGGCTCAAATCCATAAGTTTAAAATGTAAAACCTTTCGATTTTTTATAATTCCAACCACTTTGAAATCATTCATATGTTGATTAAACTATCATAAAATTCCAATTTTAGACTAAAAAAAAAGCTCGACTTTCTATGAAATTATCAAAGTGCCGCTTCGTGGATGGAAAACGTAGACTTTTCCAAAATATCAAAAGTACCCTGCTTCCCCCTCATCGTCTGTCGGCGACTGTGCGCTGTCTCCTCTTCGGCGGATGAACGTTCTCATGAATATGATCTCGTGGCTGCAGACTGTAGGTATCTTCTATCTATGCATATTCAGTAAAGTGGGAGGGAGCCTCTATCGGAGAAATTGCAGTCAGCCATTTTGCAGAATAGAACAGATACCGGCAGACACCGCCTGTCGTGGAGAGCTACAACTCAGAATATCAAAACCATATATAGCTATCAGGACAAGAGGCATTTATGCGATTTATTGGAGTTCTAGGAACGACACCCATGGCCGAAGTAACTTGAGAGATGCTGGAAAAAGAGGCACACTGCCATTTTCCAAAACATTTTTCCGTCCGCGAAGCTGCTGTTTGAGAACCGCATTCAAAAGTTAAAGGCGCCCAATTAATTACTTTTTAAAATTTTTCGAACTTTTTCGTTTGGACGACAACAATGTAAGTCCACTAATTTGGACGACCTGGTAACTTTTTTTTATGAGAGTCGTTTTCTTGGAAACTGTTGTTTGGTAAGTGATTACATTCACCATGTGTTGTGTCTCAGGATTAAAAGATCAATCAATGATGTACGGACGGTTTAGTTTGAAGCCCTTGTTCAGCAATTATCATAAGAATCCGGCTCCTGTAAAGAAAAATGCGAAGCAAATTAGTCTGGGAGTATGACAAAAAATAAATTTAAGTAGTGTTTCAAATGAAATTTTCCTAATTAATGATTTCGGTCGAAGCAACTTCAGCAGCACTACTGCGTCCGTGGCTGCCACCGCCACCAAAGGTGGCCGGAAGTTCCTCGATCGCTTGACATTTCAAAGAAATAAAATGAACCATATGAAAAGTTTTTAATATGGCTATTCATTGGATACACCGTCATTCATTTCTTATTTATTAAGATAACTTGGCACCTGCATTGTTATACATTTTTAAATATTCTCAGAAACATCAACATCCGAAGTCAAGACACTTGAACTCGCAATTGCCAGACTTTCAAAATCACCATCGTTCATTTTCTTATTTGCTTAAAATCATTCGGCACCTGCCTTGACAGTCAAAAAGATAATTGATCTTCAACAATTGCATCGCCCCATAAATCTGGATGATCCTTCAGTCTCTATCTCGTTGGAAGACATTGTAACTTAGACTTTCTAACAGTTCAAGCAATGTAGTGATGTTAGCACAACCCAACGGGTTGAGTGGTGTGTTATAGTTAAGGGTGGGCGTCAGGCCGGGCCGCCGCTGGACCTGAGCCAAGATTTTCGGGGCTCTAGCCGGGCCCGGGCTCCATAGGCCGGCCCGGTCCGGTTCGGCTCATTTAAGTTTAAAAATATTTTTTTTAATTTTTTTTGTTTTAATAATATATATTTATTATTAATCAATATATTTTATCTTTAAAAATTATTTTATAACTAAAAAAATTGTTTTTTATTTTTAAACAGGTCGAGCTGGGCCGGGCCTCGACCGAAACCCGGGCTATCAGCGTGTATGCTATCCTCGTGGTATTGAGGATTAATGTTGTTCTTGGGATTAAGGGTGCAAGTGAACAAGACTTTTTTTTTCTCATTTTTTCGTTTTGGAAATAAAAAAAAATGTGTCTTCTCCCCATTTTTAGGCATACTTGTTTTTAACATTTTTTTTTTTGAATAAAACTTGTTTTCTGGGACACTAGATTGTAGGAAACTTTCATGTTAATGCAAATAATACACCCGTTTCAAAATAGATGTCTCATATCCTGTTTCTTGTTCGCAGGCACAATACACTTCTGCTCAGGGGATGGAATCCACCTTTCTAGATTGAATTGACTGTTTGTCATGAAGAGTGAGCCATTCTATGTACAACCCTTAGCACGCAGGGAAGAAACGTCTAACATCCTTCGGAGCACTCCTGTGCTCGAATAATAGTTTACATGCCTTCATCGAGGCGAATCGGGACGACCTGTTTGATTGCCCTGGATTTTACCGTGAATTTCGATGTGTGAATCTGAGTCCTTTCTCTGTTGTTGGGATGATCGGGTTAGCTTATTGGTTGACTTGGTCCGCGGGTTGAGATATAAAGAGAGACAGAGATTAGAGCTAATGACTGCTGTGGGCGACCGAATGAGAATGCTGAAAGCAGTACTAAATGCATTTCATGGCATCTTGAAGGAGGGAGAGCGAGGAAGAGAGAGCTTCTTGACTTGGTCCATTGGCATACAGAGAGAGAGAGATTGATTAAATGAAGTCAATGTGCTAAAATATCACCAACTCTCAACGACTGTTGAGAGGAGAACACAGTGGAACGTATTCCATGTGGAGTGCTGCATATTCCATGTGCCGTTCAGAAACTCAGGAGACTCCCGGCACCCGACAGCAAATCCATGTTATCAAAGAGGGAGGAACCAAGGTCAATCAAACCACCAGTACCAAGGGCTAAATCTGCCAGCCGCACGACGGCCCACATACACTTCCCGAATTTTTTCTGCAATGCACGTTAAATCGATGGGTCAGCGTTACATATAGATGAAATTCAGAAGCTATAAGATTCATGTAGTTCCTTTTGCTGTAATCGAAATTCGACCATAACAGAACGAGAGAGTAGAAAAGAAATGCAAGATCTGAAGCATGCATACCCAGGGATCGGATGAAGGAGTTGAGGCGTATGCGGTACTACCACCACCGCCACTATTATAAGGTTGATAGACCTGGCAGACAGCAATGAGATGGTTATAAAATCGAAAGCGAGACATTGAAATTGAAAGCAAAATACGGTTCGGCTGGCATGTCTTTGATGACCACCTGTATTAACGTAGGGGTAATTTGGCTGCGAGGATATTTTGTTCCGTGTCCCATGAATCTAGTGTGTTTTAGTGTTTCATGAACCTTTTTCAATTTGTCCTCAAAAAAATTCATGAGACTCATGAAACAATGTCTACATATATCCTTACTGCCAAACAACCGATTAGAATATAAATTCAGGGGCTAGACTATTTAGGTATAGACGACGTATGCATCGAACAATGTCCAAAGAAGCTCGATGCCCGTGGTGTATACGTGTCTATGGCAAACGGTGACCGAGAGAGAGAGAGAGGAAAGAACGTTCCCTTCTTCCTGAAGGGAAAAAAGAACTTACAGGAGTCGTTGGCAGGTAATATTGAGGGTGAACTTGAAATTGAAGCTGCGCCGCATTCATCGCACAACCTTTTAATGTATCAAAGGACAGAAAATAAAAAGTTAACATCAAGCAGATCCAGCGGGCCGAAAACAAATTCGGAACTCTTAGCTCAACAATTTGCTTCTGAAATTAGACAAGTGGGTGGACGTCGATCAGGAAAAGGTGAGAGTACCTAGATGAGCGTCGAAGTTGTTGCAGACCGTGCAACGGTAGAGCCAGTGAGAGCCACCCAGTTTTCTGCAGATGTCGCAGGTGAATTTCCCACTCAGATAGGGAGGGAAGAACATGAGGGTGGCGAGGTGAGGGGGGCCAGGGAGGTGAGGATGTTGAATGTAGAGATGGGGGGAAATGCCTGCACAGTAAGGGTGGAGGTTGTAAGAGCCGCAGTTGTAACGGAAGCCACTGATCGGAAAGCTGCAGGCATTGCAGAGGTCAGAAGCATGGGTTGGCGGCCTTTGAACGAGGGAGAGGGGTTTGCATGGGTAGGCAGGGTGTCGAACAACGGGGGGAGCCATCCACTCGTATGCGCTTGCCATCGTTTCGGTTAGACCTCTCTCCCTTCCTTGGGATGATCAGAAGGCACTCCTGACTCGCTCAATTTATAGGAGAAGGATCGCCATTAGATTAAGTGCTTGAGCTTTGACTCTGTCCACTGGTCCACACAGACACACTGATAGAGAGAGCTAATTAATCAGTGCGTGTTGTGTGGGTCAGGGAATGAAATCGGAAGGAGCAAAGCATTTCGTTGAATTGGTCCACTGGCAAACACACACAGAGAAACGAGAGAGAGAGAGAGTAACCAATTTAAGTTGCACGAATTAATTGAGTGAGATTTTAAAGTAAGGTGAATTCTTGAAGTTCGGTTCAAAATCATCTTAAGTTAATAAGTGATTGACAAATCCTAATATTCTGTCCATATATTTCCCTCGTTTAAACCGAATAACTTAACCATCGTTCATGACCTATCATAGTCATGCATTTATCAAGTCTACATGTTACCTGGAGACTTCTGTATATCGTTCAAGTAATTCTCTGCTTCTTGTTGGATAAATATTTATGTTGTTTATTCCTAACAAACAAATTTTAGTTGACAATATATATATATATATATTAGAATTCTCATATGTCAGATGTTGCTGGATGCTTAAAAAATTATAAAACTATCATGGAAAGCACGATAGAACAACGGTACATCATAAACCATTGTTAATATTCCTATAATCATTGTTTTATAGTGGTCAATATTAATTTTTTAGTCATGGTCTAGAAATATCCTACATCCTGTGGGTTAGCTAATATACCCTTTTGCATGCCCAACTAGATTTGATGGAGTTTTTTGTACCATGAATTTTGGGGAGATAAGACGGTGGATACTGATTTTAAAAAAGTGAAAATCCAATTGCATTTTTAAGAAACTGAAATACTTCACAAAAGAAATAATGTCTTGATTAAATAAACTGATTTCTTACCTCGTTGATGGGTATTCTCGTCTCCTGAAAATACAACTGGGTTTTCATTTTCTCAACTTAATATTCATTGTTTGATCTCATTAAAGTCCACGGTTCAGAAAATTCTCATCAAGCATAGCATATGAGGGTCTGCACCTGTCCATTTTCACACACACACACACATCCTAGCTAGTTGATAAAGACCCATTTGTAGTCCATGGTCAACCCATTTTTAGGGCTTCTCTTCATAAAGACAATTCGCAAACCATAGCTAGTTGATAGGTTGACCATGTCAAAATGTTACATTTTTCCTAATATTTTTTGTATTTTCATGCTCGGTATTTGGGTGCAGACAATGCGGGATGAGATAACAAAAGTCGAGTTTTAAATGTTATTCTTATGTCATGAGGTCAGGATCACTATCTTAAACTTCTATCAAAAAGGTCTTCATGGCAACAATTTTCATAGTCAGGCAATTTTGCTTTATTTTTTTGCAAAACCTTACTCTCAAAAATGCCAAACTTGTAACATGTAAATCCAGAATGTTTTTGAAGTTTTTTATTAAATAATGAGTATTTTAAACATCTTTTTATTTTTCTTTTTCCTTCACATTTTCTTTTTGTCTGCAGAATTGCTACGACGAGCGAGGCGACGTATATCTACCGATCAGTTGACGACGAGAGGGATTTATGCGATTTACAGGAGCTCTAGGAATGAGACCGAATGGTCCCAATGTGAGAAAGGCGACTCGAGAGACAAAGACACTTGAACTCGCAATTGGCCGACTTCGAACATCACCATCGTTCATTTTCTTGTTTAGTTAAAACCAGTCGACACCTGCCTTAAAAGTCATATAATAATCAATTTAAATATCCTGAAATTCTAAGAGGAAATCAGTATCCAAAGACAAGGTCATGGATCTTCAACAATTGCAATGCCCCATTAAACAAAGCTTGCTGTGGCCAAACATCTCAGCACGTGAATGATCCTTCAGTCTATATCCCGAAGGAAGACACTGAACATTGGATCTGTAATGAGGAGGCTTTTCTTTTTTCTTTTTTTTTCAAGGAGAGAGAGATGATTCTGCGGGCGCCATTTATTTTAGAGATTCCAGTGGACCATGACCCGGTCAGGACTGGATATTTAAAGCATGAACACGACAAATTGTTTTATATATGCATGCATCCGGACCAACTCAAGACCACATATCTAAATGGCCCCATCTGATGGCCGGTAGAGCGCCTGACCAAAATTGGGTTTATAGCAGCTCATTATGCTACTCGCGAATCAAACAAACCGCGTAATCTGGGTGAGCTCAGTAACGTGCAGACACGCAAATATTCTTGCCTTCTAAGCAGCTTTTTAATCATCATTTCTGCAGTTGTTAACAAGCTTTTTTATCTTCTAATCAACTGTTAAAATGTAGTTGCTGCCATACTTGTCCTTTGTGCCGTTCAGACATGCTGTTTCCTCTTTTTTTTTTTTTTTTGTCTTTGACTTTGAGTGGTTGATTCGTTCGAGCAATTATAATATGTTATAAGTAATTCGTTACGTTGTATGCTCATGTATATGGGAAGAACCGTATGCTTGTATTAATTGACAGTGAGGTATCCTTCCATGCATAAATAAGTCCAGGATATAAATCGATCTCATTAGATTCGGCTTCTTAACAAAGTTCATTCAGCTACGAACCTCATTCTCATGTTCCAGAATGCACACTCAAGGGAAGAAATCCTCAGGAAAGAATCCGGTCGGTTTAATTTCCTCACCAGCGCCTGTTTGATAGCTTACGCCGACTGCTATCTTTTAGTTTGATAATCACAACGGCTGCACAAATGGTGTTGTAGAAACCGAAGCATGGCAGCAGGGTTCACAAGCAGAGAGGCTAAGGCCGCGGTGTCGAGCTCAAGAGGAATTAAGGAATTAATCTTGGATAACATGTAAACGGCATTAATTGTTAATCCACTTGGGGCATTATATATAGAACAAAAAATTGAGTGTTTTTTCTATAGTAAAAGGAGAGGATGATTGTGAAGAAAAATGAAAGAACAATGAGATTAGAAAAAAAAAATCAGGGACTGGAGAGCAACAAATATCAAAAAATCAGTCTCAAAAGTACAAACCTTTGGAGCCATTGCTTAGAATACTTCTAACGACAAGGACTGCAGTGCGAAAAAACACATTCGACTTCCAAACGGTGAACAGAAGAACGGATCTCAGGTAAAGGCAAACCCCATCAAGACTAAATAATGACATTAAGGTCAAAATTTTATTGAACAAAATTTCATATGGCTCGGTCTACTTATATCATAACAAGTCCGTAGACATAGATCAAGGCTAAAGGGAGATCATCAGCCTCCAGAAAGATGGAATGGCAAATCGCAAACGACAGGACTCTACATGGGTGACGAGGAATAGCAGGCATGTGACTGGAGTGAAGAAAGTTGCTCATCGTAAGCTCTTCAGATGTCAGCGTGACTCTTGACGACCTGCAAGAGGTGTGTGTATTTAAATTGGAGCTTTAGTTTACGTTCTTTTCAGCTGCTGATGCTAAACGTGCACTTACCTTGTCGGCAATGACCACTCCATCAGGGATTTCCAGTTTCTCCCCACCTTCAGCAATGATGCTCACATTTCCCTGCACGGTTCACAAGAAAATAGTCAGACTTGACATTCTCAATTGCCAATAGGAGAAAGAAAGGCTGTCCCTACTAGAATAGCATGATTGGATGTCAATGTTGTCCTATTGGGCCGGTGGTATCATGCCACTCACTGAAGCTCCAATGGCAGCAACTGATGGTGACCAACTTACAGGTCATTCTCAAAGTTCACAAGAACAAAGGAAGTTGGTAAATACCAGACCACTTGGGTAAGAGACAAAACCCAGACCCATTAAAATTAATTATTAAAATATTTTTTTTTAAATCTAATCTTATAGATATGATCTTAAAAGACATTTGATCAGAAACATATATTAAGTCAAGTCATTTGTTTACGTTAATAGTGTTTTTTTTTTTAATAATAGAAAATGAACAGCTCATATAACATGAAAATCTTGATACTCGAAAGATCAATTTTTTTACAAGAATAACTCGAATTACAACGTGATTTAGATTAAATTAGTGTTTGTAAACATATTAAAAAGTTCACATTTTGTTGTAAAACGTTTTTTAACACAAATTTAAGATTTCTGGTTTTTGTCCCTTACCCAAATTGTCTAGTATTTACCAATTACTCCAAGGACAATTATAAGTTGTGTTCAAATGTTGTCATTTCAGCAGTTATGGGACAAGAATTCCAATACATAGAACACACTGATTCCACCTTAAAACAGACAGAGAGCTGCAGCTTCACATTTTTAATGTATCCAGGGTTGATCAATATCAAGTAAGACACTTGATCAACCATGTCCTAAGTTGCATTCTAGTTGTTTGGTCAAAGAGGAAACTTGTTTATGGTTGATGGGCAGAAATGTTTTAGCTCAGTTAAGTATCATAAAATTTAACTTAAATCATATCTGGACATCCTCAGTTGCTTCAGGGCTCCAGATACTTCTCTGAGTCCTGTTTAGTATCTAAAATTTCCATAATTTCTGCTCTCTGATTAATCGTTCAACATTCCTGTGCAAAGTAATTAATGGTACTATTCAAGGATGCAAAATACATGTTCCATAACGAACTTTCATGGACTGGAAAAGAATATGATATTGCATATTAACCGCAGGAAAGCTAACATCTGTCATTTGAGGAAAAAGTACCTTGACTACCACGTTAGCACCAAACCATACATCACCAGACACCTTTAAACTATCAAGCTCAATGATGCTAGGAATGGTCTTGAATCTTTTCAAAAAGTTCCCAACCTGAAGTAGAAAGTACAACGGAATATTAGACAGAAACAGAAAAAAGAAACGGAAAAGTTCAGCATGCAGTTAAGGCATAAAATCTAAAATAATTACCTTCTTAAATTCTGGCCCTAGCTCAATTGTTGGATTTGCTGGATTTGTTCTTGCCTCATTTCGAGTCACAAAGCCATCAACCACAGTATAAAGATCCGACTACAAGAAAGTGAAGCGCGTGAATAACTACATAGGAAAAAAAACAGAGGAGGGGAAGGGGGGAAGAAGTGGAGGAAGATTGTTTTGGAGCTTCAAAGAGATTCATGGATAACCTGGACAAGTAGCAAATCTGATGTTGCCTTCACTGGAAGGAACCGAGATCTTGGAACATTGACACCAATTGCACGATCAAAGAACTTTTGTTCAAAATAAAAGAGATATGTTTTAGAGTCCAAAAAGGTAGAGAGAGGCCCCTGCAGTTTAAAAAAAATAGACAGTTTATTCATAAAGTGTATACCCGTATCGCTGCTCCAGCTGCTGTTTCTAACTGAAGTACTTTAACTCCATCTACCTCCTGCAGAAACATACCAAGAAACACTTCAAGCCCTAATGTTGCATAGAACAAAACTGTTCTAGAAAATTTTGGACCGTAGCAGGTACCAAAACTACATGGGCACCGACCTTAGGGTTTGGAATGATTTCCATTTTAAGTGCATCAGCTTCAACAAGTCGCTTAATTGCCTTCAGATTCACCCATCTTCAAAAACATAAAAAATAAAAATCAACACTTAAAAAGAAAGAAAATAATCAGATTTGAGATGCAAACAAATTACATCTATAATAAGAATCACATACAGGTTATTGGTATTGAAGATTTTGAACTTTGTTATGGACTTAAATTCGTTGACCTGAACCAAGGATAGCCACTTTGTCAGTATCTTCGCAATATACGATGCAAGAATTTGTCATCAGAAGTCAATGAAGTCATTTGCTAGACCATAAGAAAGTAACTTACATGTTCATCTGGGACCTGAGCAATCTCCAAGAGCTGCAACAAAGAAAATCATCATACAAACAATGAGGCACATTGACATATATGCCAAAATGACAGCATATAAAATGTAAATATCTATCATACAACGAACATGTCTGCTAATTTCAAGTGTATATAGTTGATATGCAATAAATACAAGTGGAAACCAGCATCCGCTGTATGCAGAAAAAAGTAAATGATCCTTAACTAATAAGTAATCTGCTAATTTCAAGTGTATATAGTTGATATGCAACTTTTCAATTAGACAAGAAGGTAACCCTAAAAAAGATATCCTCTCTGAAACTCCAAAAAAGCATCAAAATGCACATATCTTTCAGATGATGGGTTGCCACAGGACTACAACCAGCATTTAGCTGCTAACCATCTTTTGAATGAAAGAATCTGTGGAACAACTTGCACCAGGATATTTGTGTAACGAAACAAAGAATAACTAGTCACGTAGCTATACCCAATTCCCTTGCATAAGGACAAAGCTAGACTAATACCATATATATATATATATATATATATATACAGGCAAGCAGAAACCTAGTCCCTGCTTGCTGATTAGTTGGGAGCATTCCTACGTTGTTATATCTTGCAGAATACTTGGTAAGACTTTGGATTCTAGTTCTTCCTCCAACCAAGAAATGGGGAAAAAAAAAGAGAATTCTAAGCTGAAGTAGCATCTTATGGACTACTTAGATCAAAATTTTCAGATGTATACCCATCCAGAGGTTTGGCATCACCATAAAGAAGTATAATGCCTATAATCTCGGAACTGAATTTGTTGGACAAAATGTACAATGCAAACTTTAGTTGACCAAGGTTGTGATTTCATGTCCATCAATGATGCTTGTGTCCAGACCTAATTTGCTAGACAAAATGTACAACTTCAATGCAAGTTTTAATTTGACAACATTTCTGCACCCTTTACCAATAACAGAACAAATGGCAACTTGCATTGCAGTGACCGCTCCTGACTCTTCATGATTTTCTTGATACCAAAGATCAGGCTTTTTCTTGTGTGCAGGTATAGCACAAAAGTATTCAAAGAAAAAATTATAAGAAAATAAAAGGAATGCTGGGGAAGCAAAAACGAAAGTTTACTAATGCACACCTGAACCCTGCCCTCATAGGAAATAAGCGTACCACCTTTAACATCAGCAAGGGTTTTTGGGGTCACCTACAATTTCAAAGCATGAGTTAAGATAAACATGTAGTCATACAGAAAATGATGAATGATGCTTGTTAGTGGATACCTCCATGCAGTACTCATTCTGGTTCTTTACCAAATGATTGAGGATCTCTGTAATAATTTGTCAAGGTGAACAAGAGTTTGATTTTTATATGCACATATAAGCTGATCAAAAGAAAGTGATGAATAACCAAATAAAAGAAAACAGGTGGGCAAGTTATGATGCAAGCTTAGGATACTTAAGTCAACAACAGCTCCCAAGTTATCAGAGTTGGCAACAAAGACATACTCCTTGCCCTGGTACAAGAGAATGAAAACAAAACAAATGTGCCTTAGAGTTGTAGAATGATGCAACCCACATTTCTCACTGTTGGCAGTGTAGACATAGTGAAAGTTCTCTGCATACCTGTGCCAAAAATGCATCAAGCTTGCCGCTGTTCAGCAAGGAGGGGAAAACATCGCCATGGCCAGGAGGGTACCTGACATTATGTATCAAAAACAAACTCAGAAACATGAACCTGGTCTATTAGAGTCATCCATCCCTTTTCCTCCATGAAGTTTCATGACAAATGCTTGTGAAACTTTTAAAATTAATTGTGTGGAAATTTTACAAGATCAAACTAAACAAGAATACACTATCATGCCAGGGGAACCAGACTAAAAACCAACCTCAACCAGTTACCTCAAATTCCCCTAAGCCAACTTGGAAAGGAAAAAAAAATAGAAAAATGCATAAGTGTAGATCTCCGCTACATTGAAAAGGCATGTCATCCAGCAATAAAGAACTATTTCACAGAACAGTCATGGCAACCATTAATTCCCTCACATGAGAACTGCTAGTACACCAAGCAACAAGGAACCAACAGACCAGTCATGACAACCATTTATATGCCTCAAAATCTTGATGTTCTTCTTGTATTGAAGCCAGAAATCATCAAGTCCATAGAAACATTTTAGATTTTCTGCCTTTATTTTTCAGAATTTTAATTTACCAAGGCTGCTGTTTCCCCATTCTTAAAGGAACAGAAAACATAAATATGAGCTGCAGCGCATCAAGCTTCCACTCCCAAATGAAGCATAGTCTAACCAACTTTAGCAACAGGAGGAAAAGACGGAACCCAATGAAACACAAAATAATGTTCCGCAAAAGCATGACATAGTGTGTATGACAAGGGTTCCAAAACGTGGGTATACTCTATAATATATTTATATCATTATCTTAACACATAAAAGGTCAACTACCAAAAGAATATACAATAAACTCCAAAAATATGGATTTTAAAAATTTCAAAATAAGAATTAAAATCTTATTAAACATATAGTGCTTATATACGAGTGTAAAGGAAAGGAAATTAACAAACACAAATGTAAGCTCAGTTTTACTTTATGACATAAATAACATAAAATATCATTAACAAAATAACCGTAAGTGATATACTCGAAGAAGAATTAATATCCATACAGACAGACTTTACAAAGAGCAACATGGCTCCCCACCAGAATTAAAACGATCAGTGGAGGATGACTGAAGATAGTCCAACAGATCAACCCTCCATCACATACCATTCTTGGGGCATTGCAAATTGGTTCTTTCCAGTAAGTTTATATATGCTGGAAAAGCTAAATTTGACTCAACACTTAGATGGCTTACTAAGAAAAACCAATGCAACATGTAGGTGTTAAGTGTAACCAACTGCTGTTTTCTTTTATGTTTTCTAACTTCCTCATAAAGATAGATATATTGGAAGAAAGAAAAGTATCATAGCTGCAATGACATTGTCTTAATTTTATATTTGTGTCTAATACTTCTATTTAACCTCCACAACCAACTCAAATTTTATGCACTGCAGAGAACTGAAAAGGCTGAACTTTTGGAAGCCATACCATCCATCTTTGCCTGCTTGGCCTTTGCATGGCAATGGAAGAAAATCTTCCACTACAAGGCGAGGATATTGACTCTGAAAAGAACATCATCCAATAAGTTTCATTTTTGCAAGTTAGGAGATGCCATAAAGAGAAATTCTTCATTTAAGATATACCTGATTGAAAGTATGAATCTGAATGTTGGCATTTGTGTATTTCTCCACAATCTGCAAAGAAGACTCAATTATTGAATCCAGTAAAACTAAATATACCTGAAGCATATTGATTCCGACCTATGACCTAAATCATAATGGTAATTCTAAGCACCTTTAGTGTGTCATCATGTGTATTGAAGGAATTCATCAGAACAAGGGGCACATTGCATCCATACTTGTTATTCAAAGACTGCAACAAAGAATCAGCAGAAATCATTCAAGTATTATTTCAAAAAAAAGCTAATTCATGCCCACAAAAAGCAAGCACCGCACAACTGGATACCACGACCCATGAAGATCACACATTACCTCAATTTGCATCACAATCAGATCAAGGAAGGTTAGTCCATTTCGCACTTCAATCACAGACCTGCATACGTGCAAATTTTCAAAAAAGTGGTTACATGGGTGCTGTTAAAGCCGTAAAAAGCAATAGAACTGAACACCAAAGCCTGGTGCAGACGATAAGTGCAAGGAAAGACATAGGCAATCAAAAAAGGAAGTTCGTGGGGAGCTTACTTAGGACCAGTGCACCCCATTGTAGTCCCCAGACCTCCATTAAGTTTCAGAACGACAAGCTTATCGAGAAGCTTCTTGGTTTCTGAAGGACCTGCACATTGTTTGTTCCCAATAACCAGTATCGTTAGCTTTGAATAATGAATATCTTCAAATAAAGATTCCCCTATAACAGCAGGTTGAAATTGAAGGTGCGCAACTTGGATGGGGAAAATCAGTCTTGCGATAAACAAGAAAGAGTTGATCAACTAAGCGGATTCTGCCCAAAGACAGATCGAATGTCATCTATACACCACCAATCCAAAACGTACCACAGAGTCAGCCTCAGTAAAAAAGGCAAAATCCAGACATCCAGCTAGAGCTCTGGTGTTTGTAGATGGAAGTTGATTAAATCTTTTACTGGTTGTTATGACCTTAAACTCAAACTATTTGAAACAAACCAACCATTAAATAGGCCGCCTCAAACCTACACAGTTTGGGGTCAACCTCAAACATCTCAAAATATTTAACACATGAGCAACCTTGTAATGCTCCGTACGAGTAAGAGTCTACCAGATGAATGTATTAGCAGCTAGAAGGAGGCGTGATATTCTTTTCATCACTATGACCAACAAAAGAGGAAAATGCAGAATCCAGATTGAGATTTACCATCAGCAAGAGGTGCTAAGCTGTCATAAGGGACAACCACCTCATCAGTGGGTGTCTGTATCTTCTCCCACTCGATCTGCTGTGCCTCGCCACTGCAAACAACCGGCACGCGCTCATTTCAAAAAATGTATCCATTATCCGGCAATCGAAAGCATAAACCGATAAGAAGCAATGTGGTTATGACAGAAAAAGCATCAGCATCATCACCGAGAAAAACAAATTCCCGATCCGCGACAACCAAAACGAGAACGAGACTTCACCTGAGATAACGTGAAACGAGGCTTAAGAATCCTGACTTCTCGCTCTCGCTGAAACAAACAAGAACAAGTTCCAATCAGATCTAAAACAATTCTGAACAAGGAAGAGACGTAACCGGAAGCTGGAAAATGCAGAGAAGCCGGGGAATGGGAAGCGCTGGTTCACCTGATCTGACCGAGCCCCGCGACTGCAGTTTTAAGGTTCGCGAGCTTCTCAGATGATTCGACGGCAACGGCAGCCATGAACGCCCCTGACGGAGATCACTCCTCGGACAACAAAGTCGGGAACTGGAAAAAGACCGGCAAATCCTGAAAAGACGCTTCAGCAGGGCAGCAACGATGAGGTTGGAGAGATTCCAACGCCCTTTATAGGGCTCCGAGGCTGGGCCCCTCCCACTTCGTCACTGTCCCGCACGAGAGAGAATATTCCGGCGAAATACCCGACGCTTTGCGGAGCTCTGACGCAACCTCGATATCCGACTCGTGTCGTAATGAACGGTTCAGAAAGCAGCGACTTGATGTCCCTTCGTTTTGCTCCCTAGATGATGTGGGCCCGCGTCTAAGTCGCTTACCACGTGTGCGGCGACAATCTGTCTATCGTCTTCATAGGGCTTGTAATAACCGTCGGATGAACGAATTTACCAAAACGCCCTTTCATCCTCTCTCGCGTACCATGTACCTCCTGTTCCAAGACCAAAGAGGTCCAAATGGGTCCGGACACTCCGTTCTCCAAAATGAACAAACAGGATCCAAAAAAGGTCGAGGGCAAGTGACGAAGCCGTCGGACGTGGGAGCACGGTCGATCATTTTTCACTCATGCTCTGTGGGCCGGCCGGAACCAGGTGGGGCTGTTCCAGATGTTGGGAACTCATCTCTGATCTCATGAACAAGAAAAGAAACACTTTAAATTTTTCGCCATTGATAAAAAGACGGCAAGATTTTTAGCGAGTGGAATAAATTGTATATTGAGGCATTTCTTAAAGTAGTTCCAGCCCGTGATGTATTGTATAGTTCCCCGTCGTCGTGTTCTCTCTTTTCAGAAATAGTGCTTGTGCCTTTTTACTTACTCCCGCATCCGAGGCTACCATTTGCAAATGTTCTTCACAGAAAAAATTATCAAACTCATCCACAATTCAGAACTCTCCTTCGCGTGAACACACTGTTTTCCAAAGAGCGGACAAAATATGAGCTACTTTGCCAACATATATATTAAATTTTCATCTATTAAGGCTTTAAGTTGTATATATTAATCTTTCTAACTGGCAATTTTATTTTCTTTTGTTGCAGAGAATATTCAATCTTGACGTCTTCTTCCTTTCACGAATCTCATATCATGGTTGAATTCACCTCGCTTATGAATGATCACTAATATAATATGACGAACGTAATTGCGCATTCATTAAAAAAGCCACCACGCTTAGGTTTTGAAATTCTAGTCAACAATTTGTTTATGCAAAGATGCCGGCACGATACGTTGTCCGTAATTTTCAACCATTTTTTTAGTTTGCAATAAAAAATTTGCATTTTTTCAACAATTTGTTTATGCATGCATTTTTTAGAATCATATAAATCTAAGATAAATAGCCATGCCGTAGAGCAATAACCCAAGAGAAGAACTCTGTACAGATCTAAAGGGGTGCAGTTGTGGACCTGCAAGTTGGAAAGATGTCAAGAATTTGATCTCAAAGTCGTCGTCCCTAATACGATACCGCTTCCTAAACCTGCATTTGCCAATAGAAAAAGACTCGAGTCCCTTCAATCACGATTCTACTTTAATAAATGCACTGTCTCCCGAAAGGCAAACCTCAGATTTTGAATCCCGTCAATCTTGCCTTGTAAGGACAACACCATGAAGCTTTTGCAGTCAAATTTCAAAAACCGGCCTCTTCCCAAAGGCACACAGATAATCGACCATCATTTTTTAATTCAAAGAAGCGATCGGGAGGCAGTATGACAAAAGCAATGCATGACGAGGGAGACCAAAAATCTGTGAATATTCGGTTTATGACTTCAACCTATTATTCTAATGTGGCCTTCACGAACAAATAGAATTATTTGCTCACGTAATAGCCAACCTCATAGGCAATCAACAGAATGTGGTAGCGTTGAAGTTATATTCTTTGCTTATCGAGGCGTCTTCATAATCAATTAAGTTTAATTTACTTTTTCCTAAGGTTTTAATTTACGTAAACTTAAGCAAGAATAAGCGTTGAAAGTAGCCATTCGGGTTTAAGAGAGCTTTGGCATATCTCAACTCGTCCCCTCAACTCAACAGTTCTAGTTCCAGGTCAGAATTAAGATGAACAACTACTTTAACAATTTTAATGAGACTAAATTTTGAAAATGTTATAATTCACGTAACGCGTCCGCGTATAGTCTATCGCCAATCGGATATGAAGACACGGATTTAACATATTTGAATTATGAGAAAAAAGTTGTCCACATATTCGTTGTTTTAAAAAATATATATATTTTATAACTGTTGAAAGTTAGCATGGAGAACTGAGCAATGGTCTGTTCTGGTGCGGCAGACGAACAAAAGCCTTTATTAAGTCTGTAAAAGAAGGGCTTGGGATTTGGTGCATCTGATCTTTCTGTCTCTGCAGCGAGAGATGCCAGGATGCAGCAGATCCGTGAAGCCTAGGAACAAGAGCGTCCATCTCCTCAACTCACTAATCCACATACTGACCACCCACTCAGATATGGACACAACAGTTCTCGTCCCCAGAAAAGGAAAGATCTCGAGCCTCTTCACATTTTTGTTCTCTTCTGGGGAAGGAACGTCCCAGCCTTTGCGACCTTCTTAGTTACAACAACGACGTCTGGCGATTTTTTCTTATAACTTTTTCCGATATCTGTCAATTTTCACTTTCCATTCTGTTTAGTAACCTTTTTCCGATTGATTGTTTGTGTGATTGTCTTTGTGTGATTTTCTATTAGATAGCTACAGATGGTTGCTTTTAGATTATTAGATCTTACATATGAGGATCTTTAAAACCGTCTTTTTTTCTTTTTCTTTTTTGTTTTTCTTTTTTTTTTTTTGATCTCCTTCGCTATGTTTTTCTTCTTCCAATCATCACCACTACGGTTGTTGGTATGCGTGTGTGAAACCCTCAACAGTCGCTGAGGGTTTCAAGTATATGTCTCTAAAATTCTCAATGTTTGTCACTAAGACTGTGTTTGATAGTTTGGATCTTAAATTCGATTCAGAATAAAAAAAGTGTGTTTTGAGATTAAAGATTTCAGTAGTATGAATTTTAAATCCATGCTTGAATTTAAGATCAATTGGGGGATGGTTTGATCTTAAATCCATGGATTTGAAATTCTAAGTTCTCAGATCGCCGTGGATTTTAAATCGAAAGTAAACAAACTCAACCTGGTTTCTACAATGAACGGTTCTACAGGACTGTCTTTCTCTCCAATGCCTTTGATCAGAAGTCATGTTAAATCTCTCAACAGTAGATGCACATGGGAGGTAGAGCGTCAGCTGGTTACCGCTAGCCGTGCTACTACTTCTCACCATGGTTTTCTATGCAGATCACATATCCGTGCGCGACATCGGGCCTCTCCCTTAAAAACCATGGATTTCATGTCTGTTGAGGATTTGAAATCCACGGTTTGAAAGTCCCTAGTTTGTTAAAACTGTGGATTTACTGGCAGATCGAGCCCTGTCAGGTCTTAAACCTGAGGCTAGCAAATAAAAAAGAAAATTAAGTTAATTGAATTAGAGCGAGTTTGACCTTGTTCTAGAAAAATGAAAACAAACACGATAGCGGGATCGGGCGTCCGCTCGTTCCAGCAGTAGAACGCATTTTCCTGGGGGGTTCGACACGTAACAATGGACAGTCGGTCCGGTCCGTCTTCATTTTTAAGAACAAAGCACAACCTTGGGTCTTTCGTTACAATTTTGGGAATTAAGTAGACACTTATGCAATATTCCTCGTGCTAAACCCCCCATGAAGAATCATTTGACAATAGTAACAATAATATACTGTTCCATATATCTGCTCTAAAAATTAAGATAAATTCATTAAACACTATAATACATTGAAGAACTGTTAACCATTGTCATTAATGTCATCCTTTTATATATTCGTATGTTTTTAAATTTTTTAGGGCACATAATGTAATTTTTATATTAAACTCTTGCAATGTAAAAAAGGAGGAGGAAAAGACAACATTCTTTCTTGTAGTTAGATCTCAAAAAGAAAAGGAAGGAAAGAATTAACTATCTCAGCCATCAACATAACAAGATTTTTACCAAACTTTGTATCTCTCTCTCTCTCTCTATACGTGTGTGTGTGTGTGTGTGCATGGATGTGTGTAAAGACGCGTGTTTGTGTGTGAGACAAATTCTCTTTGAGAGGTGCGCCTCTCTTTCCGCCCAAGAAACTCACAGCGGCCCTTCATGCGAAGGATCACATAGTGGCGGCGCAACTACAAAACTGAGAACTCCATTAAAGAGTTTCTTCTGCTAGACAACCATAAAGTTGTGGCAGTTCGAATCCTGGCGTACTTCTGTCTTGCTCCAGTTTGTTCATTTTCTTCCTTGCATGTGCTACAGAAACACAGTTGAGTTTGAATTCTTTTCACAGCGCTAGTTTCCTATGGAATTTAAGCAAGAAAATAAAACTCGTGCGTTTCCTTTATTCGATCAAACCTTGAGCGCGTGTTCATGTAAAATTTTCTACATGTATATCGACAATCCCAGTTTGCTCATGTCACTTCACTATAACACAAAATGGTTCTCTAACTTGACATAGAAAATCTGTTGAAGCTGTCAAGGTGAGAGTACTTGAAGCAGTAATTAGGCCTGGGCATTGGGCCGGGCCGGCCCGATCCGGCCCGGTCCTGCCCCTTTCCCCGCCCTCCCGTCGCGCTCTGAGAGTCTAATGGAGGAGGAGGAGGAGGGGGAGGGAGACGGAGGAGGAGGGAGAGGGAGATGGGGAATGGGAGCAGAGAGGGAAAGGGGGAGCGGGAGCAGGAGCATAGAGGGAGAGGGGGAGCATAGAGGGAGAAGGGAGAGCGGAGGGGCAGCGGGAGGGAGAGCGGGGAGTCAGGAGTGGAGTGGAGAGGGAGAGGGAGGGAGAGCATGAGCCGGGCTGGGCCAGGCCGCCGCCGGGCCGGCCTATCGGGTCCGGCCCGGGCCAGGTTTTCCCCGGCCTGGACCCGGGTCCGATCGGGCTGGGCCCAGCCCGTTGCCAGTTTCTTACTGCTTACTGCCAACTTTTGAGTTGCTTGGTTGCATATCTCACTGGACCATATCGAACCATCATCCAACACATTGGAGCGATCGAAGATTATTAACCCATTGGAGCGATCGAAGATTATTAACCAGTTGATTCTTTCTCTTTTAGGTCGGTTACCGAGAGCGTCTCCATCTGAAAGTCTTGAACTTCTGACTACAATTGCTTAAGACCATTAGGAAGAAGAAAGAGATCTGGGATGTCCAGAAAATTCTCGATCCAAATTCCGGTTGTGAATCAGATCCTGCAGGCTGAAACCATGCTTGAAACCGAGTTTTTAGCATTAAAGTTTGTATCGTCCAAATGTGCAGTCGAGACCTTTGAGGGCCTCGTGATACAAATCCACGATCTAGACATTCGAACATCAGATTGACCATTTCTTTCTGACATTGTTTCTATAACCTCTTTGCTATGTTTAGGCATAACATATCATGCACGTTTATGATTATTCTAGCTCAATTGGGACCAATTAAATTTGATCAAAATTAATTATAAACTGTTATGGGTAGAGTTGGAGAGCTGGTCTTATAGGTCCAGATCATGTAAGCAAGCATTTTAATACAATTTCATGGCCAAATCACATTAAGTCTTATTGAACTTATTCTACCGCACAGAACAATGGCATAAAAGGGCAGCTTTTCTACAGTGTTTTACTACGACATAACTATTTTATTGATCTTTTCAGGTTTTCCATGTACCGATATATTTCAAAAAGATTTTTAGGGAAAAGAAAATAAAAAGTATGTCAAGACTAATTACTCATCAATGAGATTTGGGGGCTACATGGCGTTTGTGTGGACGCAAACTGGCCTTAATTAGAGAGTGAGTCAGATCTGGACCATATTCAACTGCAGCTAAAATTGCAGTCACCTTTTGTTCGTACCAAATATGAAATGGAACTTGTGTACATGTATTCGATTCGATCATTCGTAGATGCTGGCCCATGCATTTATTTGGACAAAGGTTTTGAACGTAGGTACAAGTATGAATACTTTTTTTGTGTGTATATGATCGATCTAGTTAGATGCAGTGAAATAAAACGCATAGGCTACCCCCGTCATGAAGAGGATCTGGTTTCATATGTGGGAAATTTATCTTCATGTTTTCACACTTTGAGTGCATGTAATTGTGCCTTTAGCCCCTTTCATTTGTCAATTGTGTATAGATACCAATCTTTTTTGGTGACGGACTCGCAAAATCTCCAAGGGACTCAGCATAGTTGGTCTAAACGGTGAAAGTCGCATTGGCAATTTGATTTTTTGTGGGCATTAAGTTCCAGTACTGCAAACTCGCGTTGCTAAGCACAAAACTCTAGTTGATGGGTGTACCATCAAAGTTCTGAAGCAGCTTTGGACTCAAACGGCAGAGGAAAGAAAGGAGGAGTGTTCGGCCTCTCACTCAGGCGGGAGGGTTTCCAGATTATCATATCATGCAGGTGATCTGAGCCAAACCCGTCTAATACCGTTCTTAATAGGATCAGTACGTATTGGATAGGGTTACAGACGGGTCCGATCTGGTACTGGCATTTTATCCTTTTAGCGATAAGCACTAAGCTTCCGGTTTATTTGGCTTGTCCAGATCTGAACCATGGAATCACCGGAATAGTAGGGCACAGATCACATAATGGACTAAGGGTTTGTCCTGTCTCTTGGCAGCTTGTTATGAAGAGGAATAGATTATTACTTTGGGGAACATGGAGTTTGGATTACTGCTTATGAAGACAAGGCCAAGATACTAACAGGATGTTGAAATTGTTCTATTCTCAACGATCATGTCATGCCCACCCAATGTGGTTTCTCAAAGGTCCCTCTTTCTCCTGGATCCTTCTTCCAGAGAAAAATCAAATCCAGTGTGGGGCTTTGAGAAATGGTGAACTACAGTACAGGAAATTAAGGAGAAAATTTATGAAATGAATTAAAAGATGTAGTGAAATTCTTTAGATTATATTGCATTAGATCCAGTTTTGTACATTTATTTTAGTTTCGTGTTGCAGAAAAGAATGATGGCCATGAGAATCGGGCTGCCGTTCTCTGTATCAAGTCATTTGCAATTTTAAAGTGTAATATTTGAGGATAGAATGGCTTCTCAGGTGCCACCAATTTTTTCTTTTTTCTTTTTTTTTTTTCCTTAAATTGGGGTGAAAAAAAAATAGCAACGTACAGCTTTGATTTTTTAAAGTTTAGACAGATTCGGCGTTTTATCAAACTTGGCATAACTATACATTTTTCATAATTGTTCATAAGGTTCAGGTGAATCACTGGAAATATATTCTTTAAGTTCCATAATTGTTGCTATCTTTTTCTTTTTCTGCCGTGACAGCCTCAATGTATGAAAGTGCACATCGGCAGCTCTAAGTGAAAGAACATCTTTCAATAGATTTTTATGAAAGGTTTGATCTTTTTAGACCCGGAGTTGGTATATATAAATACCAAGCTATATTGTTCTGTGGAATTTTTGTATATGACATACAACACTCGACTAGCTTTTATTTATTTTGGCAAATGGTGAGTCAAACATCATTTTTTCACTGCTCCTCATGTATACAATTGAATGATCCTCTGTTCCTACGATTCAGATGGTTAGAATCATTTTAGCCAATTTTTCTCCGAAAAACACTCCATAAAAATGTTTTTTTTTTTAAATGAAAAAAAAACCGTTTTTTTCCATTAAAAAATCAAAAAATGAATTTTTCGCTTTTTTGCATTTTTCTCATTATTTTTACGTTATTTTTGCTTTAAAGTTAAAGTTAAATGATTTATTTTTATTCTTCCATTACGATTAGAATATGGCTTTCGAAGTTTAGTTTTTTCATTGTAAGCAGGTTACTGTAAAATGAAGGAATATTATCTTATTGACCAGCTAAAGGGCATGTTTTGATTGCCAGATTAAGTGTTCCCTCGCTGTAATTTCACCAAGGTGATGTTTGATTAACTTGGCATGTGGAGGACAACTACTATACCCCAAAAAAAAGAAAAAAAGTCATCCAAACAATCGAACATGTTGAGGAAAGTAAAAGTTCTGCTGACAAAGCTAAATGTGAAGGGCGGTGACTCGGCATGCCTTATTATAAGCATAGTTAACGACGCATAAACTCTTGGAGCCATGTCTCTATGGAGATGAGGTGTATCGTTTATCCATTCGTTGTTATCTTGTATTTTTATTTCTCTTGCGTCGTTATCGCATTTGTAATACTTCTTATCATGCAACGTGTTCCTCTCTAAAATAAATAGACGTCTCATCTTATACTGGCAGAACACGCACTCGCGAAGTCTCAAGGCTTTTTCCACAAAAAGCGAAGCTCATGGTGGGGGGCTTCCCACAACACGCACTTGCACAGAACATGGGCTAATAATGAGTGCCATCGATATGTAATGCAATTGTGTCCAATATTTCACATGTAAAGGGCTGTAATATTAATGAAGATGACTAAAAACCTTCTTCAAGTTCATAATTCCCTATAGTATTATTGATGAAGATGACTCCCTACTTTTCATCTTTCATTTATGAAAGAGTCTTGATTGTGTTAGCTGGGCAGACATTGGGCCCTGCCTGACTCATAAGATCCCAACAAAGGACTATTTCTGGTGTTGGCAATATCCTGAACATGTAGTAACATCGCTACCTTTAGTTACATTTTATGATTCAATCTTCCTTTTTTCTCTTTCTGTTGTTGTTCATGATGTGAACTAATATTCTGGTCCATCAATATTAACCCCAGATGGGGAATTGGAGTGGCTGCATTCTATAGAGCACACGAACTTAAGATCTTTGAGACAAAGAGAGATCCGATTAAGTTAGAGTTGTTGAATCCTAGACCTGGACCTGAGTCTGACCCACTTAAGTGCATCCCTTTATCCAGAAACGTAACTCAGTGGGAGGAAGGCCAGAAATCGAAACTTGGAGCATTTATTGGCACGGTTGGAGGGTTCGGCTCCAGCTTCTGTAATTACAAGAAACGCAACTTGGTGGATCAAGATCTGGATTTATATTAATAGAGCAAAGCCAGCTGCTGATCCCTGGGACACTTGAAAATGGTTCCAGTCTTAATTGGCAATGGTTCTGGGTCCAGATCTTATTGGATCTTTTTTTATGTTCAATAAGAATGTTCCGATCTGTGATGCCTATCAGAACCTTTTATTTAGCATATGGATGGCTCGTATGTCCAGGTTACTAGCTTTAGATCGGACCCAATATCTGTTGTTGAGATCTGGTATTGTTTTGGTAACGAGACATTAGAAAAGCTTCGTCTCGTACAAATCCCAAGATCCGGTGCAGGTATAGTATCTCGAAGCAGATATATCGAGTTTTGGACCACTAAATGCACAAAAGATAATGATCTCAAGGCATCTGATCTGAGTGGTTCAATTATTGATCTAAATTTCAGTTCCTACTAATTTCGTTTATAACATAACCGAATTTGTTTTTAATTCAAAATTTTATTATTAAACATCGAAATACTTGCATTAAAAGTAAAGAAAAAGGCAAAGAACTTGTTTGTTTGCCAACAAAAAAATCATGAACATAAAATAAATTATTTGAAGTAGTTGAAATAGACGGGCATTACTACTTAAGCTGGAGCGAAATGCATTCTATTATAATATATCAGTCGTATCTGATTACTTTCCCGCTGCTGATTGCTTAAATTCATCTGCCAAAAAGAGAAGGCCCTTTTTTCAGGTTTCCATCACATCGGCGAAGACCTATATTCGATCAAAGCGCAATGTGGTGCCCACCCCCACCCAGGCAAGTATCTCGCGTAATAATTATCTTTAAAAATAAATAAATAAAACTTACTTACCGATCCATTCCGCCACGAATTAAATCGGATCCAAGTCCATCGATTCCGGAAGGAAGGTGCCACGAAGTACGAATCCCAAATCCAAAGAGCCCGCCCCGAATCCACGCACGATACGCTCCGGGTGACAGCTGCGAGCTCTCTCTCTCTCTCTCCCAAAGCGTCAAAAAAAAATTGCGTAGCCAATCGACGGCCACACGTCGACGCCTGCCCAGAGAGAAAATTAGGTGAGGACAAAACCGTCATTCGACGACCAACCACTTGTCATCGAAGATGTGGCCACGAAATTTTGGGGGGAAGAAAGGGCAGACGACTAATAAAGAAAAAATTCTGACGGAAAGAAAAGAAAAGGTGGACCATAAGAAGATGAAGAAGGAAGGCCAGATATTTTAATAAACGGAGGACAGAAAATTGTCCGGAAATTCGAGTGGCGGAGAGGCCTTCACTTCAGCCTCCGCGCTTTAATTAAAAGAAAAGAAAAAAAATCTGACGTGGCCAAAAAGTGCAGAAAGTCTGCCCTCCTTCCCCTTTTGATCCAAATCTCGTGGCTCTCCGCCCTCCCCCCTTCTCTTTGTGCGCCCCTAGATATTTTCCCCCTCCACAGCCTCTCGCTTTTCGCCTTATTACCCCTTCTGTCCCCTCCATCGGCTTCCCCTGTCGGACCCGGATCAGGGCAGAGAACCCGAAAACTTTACCCGTCTTTGAGACCGGATCGGATAAAAAGATCCAACCCAAGTCAAAGTTTTGCATGGTGAAACTGCTAAATCGATCTAGTATTTGGATATGGATATGACATGCTACGGGATCCAACCCGAAGGAGGTTGGTTGGCGGACTCGACCCGTTCGTTCTCTTTCTCGCCGCGGGCGGGATTGCGAGCTCGCGCCCACAAATTTGGCGCTTGTGGGAGGACCCACGAGGTAACGCCACGTGTCGGTGGTATTGTCCAACAGCAGCCACAAGACCGCCGAATTCTCTCGAACCCCGGAAAAAAGGGCCTGCCGACGTGGCGCACTCCTTTCTCATCCCCCCTTCATCTTTCCTTCTCCTCCTGCTTTTCTTCTTTGAGGCTCTTTCTGTCTCTCTCGTTCTGTTTTTCTCGCTCTCGCGATGCTTTTTCTCGGTGATCGGAGGGCTCGCTCCAGTGTTTGTGGCTGTGAATCGAGGGGAACTTGAGGTACTTTTCCTTCTCTTCCACTCATCCAGCTACTCTCCTGTCGTTGGGAGGTCTTCCTGGCGGTTGATTGTTTTCGAGAGGGAAGCTTTTTTTTTCTCTCCTCTCCCTCTTCCCGAGAATCGGAACCTCTCCTCCTCTCGATTTTTCGCTCTTTGAAGGTGTGGCTCCGGCGATCCCTGAGGAGTAGCGCCCTCGCTTTTCTTCGGTGATCCTTTTGAGCTGCTGGTTTTTGCCGACCGGTGGGAGCGCGTTTTCGGTGGACCCGTGTTTCTGGGAGGCGTTCCGTTCCGGAGTTGATACCGTGAGCTTCTCTTGGGGGTTTGTTTTTGCTGGGTTGTACTAGTGGGTGTTTGTGAACCTTTTTGAGTTTCGGTGTTTCTATTTGGCGAAAGGAGGTGCTGTACCGAGATTTTTTGCTCATCTTGGAGCTTACTTTTTTGGTTCTTTTGGGATTTCGTCTTTGGTGCATGTGCTTTGAATTTCTTTTCGTGGAGCTGTACTGTGTGGGAATCTGTGGTGCGGATGTTCTCTGACGGCAGGCTCGAAGTGTTTCCAAACGAAATTTGATCATTTTAGAGAATTTTCATCTTGGGTGGTCTTCTGAGAGTGAATTTGCTACTTTGGAGCGTGGTTCGTGCTTTTGATGTTTTTGAAATCCTCTGTGTTTGATTTGGTCGTTGTTGGGGTGCGTTCCGTTGTAAAGCTTCAGGCAGCAAGAAGAAAAAAGCAAAAAGAAGAAAAAAGGAAAACCCTCCTCGTAGATTGCTGTTATTGTGCATTATTGTCGTCGAATTTTTTGCAAGAAGAGGAAGTGTTGCAAATTTGGTGTTTTGATTGAGATCTTGGCTTCGTCTTCTTCGTTCCTTCTTTTAAAAGTTTTCTGAAGGCACAGTGGATTGTTCGTGAAGAGAGATTTTAGCAAAATCAGAGGAGTTGGACATTTGAAAAGAAATTCAGCTCAAACAGGGAATTTTTTTGGATCGTGTGCTCCATTTTGGAGGAAGGTCATTCTGCGAATTCCAACAGAAGAGTTGAATTGGCTATCTAGCGCTGGTTCGAGAACTTTCTCTCGGAAATATAGTTTCTGAGACAAAATCTGGATTAATGTTCTGACGCCGAAGCTTTTATTTGGATACTTGCACCTTTAAGTAGGAGCAGGTTCACCGAGATCTGCTTTTTGGGGATTTGGTAGATAAAAGACTACGGCTTGGATTCTGCAAATATGGGAGTCCAGGTATCCGGTCCTTCCCTTTTACTATCGTGCGCTACTGATTGATGTTTCTTTCCTTCTTTTCTATCTTGTTATCAAGAACAATATTTGGATGATGAGGCTTTTGCTGAAATTTCATGTCATTGAAGGGGAGCCGTAATACGTCCCTTAAGTCATTCAGTGACTGAAACTGATCTCAGGCTCATGGAGATTAGTTTGGCTCTGGCCCAAGCCAGTCCTGTCTCAATGAGCCGCCCCAGATTTCTCTACCACAGGCGGGTAGCTCAGGGGCCAGGCTTATTCTATGGCGCCTGCCTGTTAATTGAAACAGCCTATACCTTTTCATCCAAGTCGAAGTAAATTCTCTGTCTTGTAGGGGCTTATGGTTGCCTGTCTAGAAGCTAGAAATTCTGTATAATGGAGTTTGATGGCCTTTGTTTTAATGCAGGAAAACAGTTTCGCCATATGTTCAGCAACGAGTGACGCATCTAGCAAAAGTTTGCTTCCTGAAGTTAGTATACCACTATCAATAAGTGCGGTTCAGCCAGGGGAGATTGATTCACAGGGAGATGACCAAGTACCTAAGGTTTGGATCTTGCAGAATTCTTGTGATGCCTTTCATTGTTTTATCGGCAAGTTTCTTCGCTGTTGAGGTCGTATTTCTTGTATCTACATCTGACAGTGTTTGATCTGAACGACCAGGTGAGGAAACCTTATACAATCACCAAACAACGTGAGAGGTGGACAGAGGATGAGCATAAGAAATTTTTGGAGGCTCTAAAGTTGTATGGTCGGGCCTGGAGAAAAATAGAAGGTAGTCCTCAGTCTCTCAGGCTTATGCATGGTGCAATTTTTTTATCCATTTCTAAATTAGAAAGATTCAATTGCAGAGCACATAGGAACAAAGACTGCTGTTCAAATTCGAAGCCATGCTCAGAAATTCTTCACCAAGGTCTAATGCCCTAACAATTATTGTCTGCTTCGCTGTATAGTGAAATACAAAAGATCTTCTTGATGTTTTATCGTGTGAGTCTAGGACTGAAAAAAAAAAAGGCAAGAACGGGTCTCTGTGCCTGTCACTTGTTAAGTGAGTCTCACTTCATTAGCATGTTTCTTAATGCATCTTTTTCCTCCAACAACAGGTTGTTCGCGAGACAGCCAGCAATGGGGCAGGCTCTTCTAACGCCATAGAGATTCCTCCTCCTAGGCCAAAAAGAAAGCCCGCACACCCATATCCTCGCAAATTAACAAACATATGCAAGAAGGAGTTGTCAGTTGTCCTCCCGGAAAACAGGTACCCGTCAGTCCCATCAGCCATGGGATCAAGTGCGACGTTTTCGTCAGTCATCCAACAAGAAAACGGGTCTCCATTATCAGCGTCATCTGCAACTGGTTTTGACCCGAATGAATCTAACCAAGTGAATTGTCAGTCACCTGTTTCATCTGTTGAGGGCTCAAATCCACCATCCTCGGTGCTTTCTGAACAAGAAAATGGGTTTCCTTCATCATCTTCATCATCTGCCAATTTTAGTCCTTTGGGCCCGTCTGTTCATGGTGAATACAACGGATCTTCTTCACCAGCTCCTAAGTCTAATGAATCAAGCTCGCAGGATCAACCGTCCACGGTACTCACCACATGCATGCAGTTTTCCAATTTTGATTTTGTTTATTTTTCAGCCTGCAATCATGAATTAATTTCCCTTTTTTTTTTCTATAACGATTTCCAGAATGTGGATTCGGGCACTTCTAATGCAACGGAAGTAGTAGTGCCGCCGATGGAAATTTATGATGGATGTGCCAGCAAAAGATTGTCGTCGGAAACTAAAGCAACAAGCCTTAAACTTTTTGGCAAGACGGTCTTTGTTACCGACGGTCAGCGCCCTTCTGCCACCGCAACCACACCAAGCATGACAGAAGACCAAAAATCATCAGCTTCTGCTTTCGGGAAAGAAGATTCTGCGGAGAATTCCACCAGGGATGAAAATTTTCAAACTGAAACCCATTTGACTTGCCAGCCCCAAATTCCTCTTGAAAAATCATCACTACTGCAGGACCCTGTAAAAGATTCTTCGTGCAAAAGCACCTGGAACTTAATGCATTCTGACGTTCCACGAATGTTTTACTGCTTGCAATATCCACAGAAGGACCCGAACCTCGACGGGGTGGCTGTTGCTCCACGGTGGGCTGTATATGGAAACTTCCCCTTCTTTATGCAGTCCTCCGCTCCAAATGATCCAAGTAATCCAACCGATGCTGGGATGCCCTGTGGAACAGGAGGCGTTGCCAACCTTAATCTGGGCGGCGCACCCCGCCACTCGGCGATGTCTGCAGTGGACAACAACAATAAGGAGACAGGTTCTCCAGCAGGTTCAGGGACATCTTCGGCAAGCGAACGTTGCGCCGTGGAGGACCGTTTCAGTTTCTCCAATGAGGGGAAATTTGGTTGTCGAAATTCTGGTTTGTTTAATCGAATAAGAAGCAGCGGAAAGGGGTTTGTCCCATACAGAAGGTGCATTGCGGAGACGGGCACCGAAGAAATGCCACCCCTCGATGGCAACAAGGAAGAGAAACGAATCCGGCTGTGCCTGTAGAGTATTGGACCTGTGGCTTGCGAATATGCATCTCTCCTTTTCCATGGTCTGATGCTAATTTTGTTAGAGGCAGCAGCAACGATCGGTGGGGAGGATGATTTGGAGAAAAAAGAGCAAAAAAGACTGTTCGGCGGACGAACTTTGTCAGTTTTGTTTTTGTTTCCCTATTTCTCCTCTCCAAGTGTAAAGGGTTCAACGATCTTTTTGTTGCCCTCAGCTTAGCCCGTCATGTAACATTGTAACCTTCTTCCATTATGTATCTTCGAATAATTCAATTTTGCTGAACACATTGCCTCAAACTTCGTCGGTGGCCATGTAATGAGTGGACTGATTGCTCTCTCTCACTCTCCCCCTCCTGAAAGAGCAGTATCTTCCAATCTGCGGAAGGCTTTAATAAGAAGTGCAAGTGTTGTTTTTTTAAATTGCCAATTCCGTTTGTCCTCATTACTTCACGCATTCAACTTCTCTCCGTTGTGGCCCTGTGCATGTATCTAAGCCATGAATCTCATCTGGCGAATCCTGGGGCTGTCTGGAAATTTATGGGAGATGGTTTCTGGTCGCTGAGCGGAAAGGTGGTTGGTGTGTTCTTTGGTGGGCCAATGCTTCATGTGGCTGAAAATAGAAATAGACAGAGGGAGGAGGAAGGATTGGTGCGAAAGTACAGTTAATGCGGGGGCCGCTTCAGATATTTAAAAGAATTGTTCTGACCCCATAAGGATGAAGACGCATGTGACCAACTAACGTCCAAAGATCGGAGAATAGACTTCAGGGATCCATGCCAACTCACTGGCAATGCTCTCTCTCTCTCTCTCTCTCTCTCTCTCTCTCTCTCTCCTTCTATGAAACCTATTTTGTTCTTCATCGCCCCCACACGCACACACAAAATTATTCTTCTCTTCTCTAAAGCATGATAGTATGAGAGCTACCACTACAAAGTTCTGCTAAACAGACTGGCTCCCCCGTCTGCTTGGGTATTCCGGCAGCCCCCGTGGATGAACTCCAGACTTGCAAGATCGAGTTCATGGCGCATCTGGCTGGTTCGCGGCCACGCCGGAGCGGTACTTTTTCCACGGCAAGTTCAAAACTTACCCACTTGAGGGTTGTGGTAGGTGTAAACTTTCTTGACCTTTGGCTGGCAACGGATCTGCACATGAGTGTCCGGACACAGGCCGAGCTAGCCCTCCTTGTCTAATCTGAAGCTGATCAAAGTGTTTAGGCCCTGCTTTCCTGCTAAAGATTTTGCCCGATCTAAATCTCTCTCGATAGGCGCTTGGTGGGGTTGTAGCCAGTTCAACTTGGCCATATGCCCCATGCCAAGCCGTAATTATAGAATTGCAAGCCTTTGGACGTTGGCACCGAGAGCATGAGTGAGGGCACCTTCACGGGACACCTCTCTCAACCAGGCCCTGGCTGCGCGAACATTCACCACAAACACGCGGCTTCCATCCTGTGGCTACGGCGAATCCACCGCATCGGCCGTCGGCGGCCCTCCCCTGAGTTTGTGGGCCTCCTCCCTCCGCCACACAACCGGGCGCATCCCACAAAAGGAATGAAACAACTCGCAAGCAAGCGAAAGTGCCGCACGTAACATGACTGAAGCTGTAAAACAAAGGCAGAGTCTCCGGCCAACTTCAACTTAAAGCGCATAATTATAGGCAAGCTGACGATAGCTCTTTCTTCGCTCGGCCACCGTGTTGGACTCAAAAACCTCCAAGCCAAAAATGGCCAAGGTGCAGCATGTGGATTCGCATCTTTTGTGACAGATCCGTGGTCTGACTAATACAAAAATCTTGCATCTGTAAAAAGACTACCTGAAAAAGATCTAGACAGAGAGAGACAGAGATTACAGAATGGTATGCACATGCGTCGGATGCATGTTGTTTGTACCATGAAGATGCAATCTATTTCATAAATAATTGTTCAGCCGTATCATGCATTTTCTAACACGAAAGCTTGGTTTTCAGATTAACGGTTTATTGTTATCAGATAAAAGTTGAATTCCTATAAGCTACTTCTAATTCTTATTGTGACAGTCGCATCTATGGAGTACTCGATCAAGATTCGATCAAAACGACTTGCAATTACACAAAAGAGGTGTCCGAGTTGTTTTGGATCTGATCTCAAGAAATTGAGGCCCTAAGGAATTCAAACATGCCCTGAATTTGTAGAGGTTTGTTATTATATTTAGGGTGTTCCTTTCTTTGCCTTTATATCTACCTCATCCAAAACGTGAGGACATACTTGTTGTTTGATTCAATTGCACGAAAACAATCTAAGCAAGCTGCATGGGCCAAAAATCCAAGCTTTAACAGATCATAGTAAACTGGACCACGTATGTGAAGGCATACATACATTATTTTATTTTTTGGGTCCCGAGAAAACTGCACTAATGCTGAGGATGACACATAACCCCAAGGTTAGTACCCTTGTTTCAAGGGCCTGTTTTAATTAAGTATATATAAAGATTGGCGCCCACAAGAATTGAAAACCAACGTAGTTGTCGGCCCAACCAGCTATGCCAAACCCCTTAAAGCTGAACTACTACTGTAGGTAGTGAGCAAGTATAACAAGGGAATGTGAAGGGTGTCGAAAGCCTTTGGATCCTAAATTTATTTTATTTTCAACGACCGAAAAAAGGAAAATGTCTTTTTACATTTATCTTTCTGAAAGTTTTTTGAAAAAAAAAGGACAGATCGACACAATAACTATGACTCCCTTTTGAAAAAAAGAAAAGAAAAAGAAAAGATAAATGAATAAGGGACGGTGGCCTTTGAATTCTTATCAGGACAAAACCATGGGTAAGAGGTTGACAACATATTAAAAGATTTTTTCTTTTAAATATTGACCCCACATATTTCAGATGCAAGAAATTTCACTAGGAATAAGATCCGTGACCTTTATACGGTCGGGACGCCTCTCCCTTTCAGTCCTTATTTTTAGTGTCATTCCTCTAGTTAAAGGCGTTTAGATCATCAGATGTTGAATTCCATTTTGGGAATGCTCATGGATATATTTAACTATAATAATTTTTCATTTTAAGTTTTACAGAAAAATGTTATCTTTACTGCTCATTTCCCATAGGGGATAAATTTAAGTCCTTTTCGATCCAAAAGTACCGGAAAGCTCATTACTTATTAGAGATCTATTGTCAAAAAGGAATAGTTTGCCAAACCGGATCGAGCCATGACGTTGACTCAGTTCAGCCAAAATCTGATCAATCAATCTAGGAGTAGGTCGACATGGTCCTCGACAAATCCAATCCAGACCTTCTTTGATCCTAACCGGAACCACGGGACAACACGGCACATGGGCGCTGCCACAAACCGTGTGGTTTTTTTTTTTCTTGGTCGAGATTGGCGGTGATGGAGCTACCACAAACGGAATTCCAACGATACGCAGCCACAAACATATCACAATTTTAATATTCTGAAAAATATCACAATTGTACCTCGACACCTTGAAAAAAGTTTTTAGTAACTATAAAAATGTCTTCCTCTCTTTACATTTATATGAATTGAAATACGCCTACAAAATTACCATATCTAGCATGTCCACATGGTGCAACGTTTGTGGTGCAAAACTTTATGAGGATCCCCATGTTTTCTTTGGAGTTGCGTCCACAGATAAACGACAACGAAAACGACTCTGCCATTCTCAAACTAATGGAGATCCTTTCTTCTTGACAAAATTTAAGGATTTTGCCTGTATAATCTTTTTTATGCCCTTTTCTCTTCTGAGAAAAGTCTCGAGGGAAAATGCCTCGGATGCTTTGAGTGCGATGATAGAATTCCTTTTCTGTTGATCTTCTCTGCTTTAACTTTCACCGAAATCCATGAAATTTGAGCAATGTATGACAGCCAAAGCCTACCGCACAGTCGAACCTTTATGGGTCTTGCAAGCTTTCTTTCTTCAGGGAGGGCCTTCCGAGAACCAGTATGGCTGCCAAGGGTGGCTTCATTCCACATACATACTTTCATCAACGCTTGGTCCTCCATTGATGGCAAGAAGGGCCGCCGATTTGAGCAAGTTGAGTAGCTTCCATCCCTGGAGGATGTGCATGGGCTAATCAAGGTTTGCTGCTTGACTTATTATTCCATTCTCTGGTAAGGACGACCTTTGAACTTCTTCAAGGTGAGGGACAGTTGGGCCATGGGTGTCCATTCTCCGCCAGATCTGAGGGTTCTTGGTGGCAGGAAATAGAACTCGGAGTTTTTCTTCGTACCGATCGACTCATGAGTGATGAATGTACCGATCGACTCATGAGTGATGAATGTCCTGCTCGCTGATTGTCGAAAGAAAAAAGGGAAAATTATGGTCCAAATGAAAGCACACTCATCTGCCTTCCTACTATTGAAAGTCGAAACCAGTGTTATAAAATCGAGATAAATCAGTCGAACCTGCGAAGAATTGCTTTAGTTCCACAGCAGTTGATCCTCAGAGCTTTTCTGTAGGGACCATGGTCAAGAGGCTGGAGACAGTCAGCCTGAATACAGAATAGAACCAGAATCTTGACCTTCAACATTCTCGTGCACCTTCTGACCACATTGGCAACTAGCAACGTGGTCTTTCTCATTTCATTTGCTTATCCTGGATAGAAAGGTTATACGGCCGTATCCTTCCTGATATATTGCAGTCCTGTTAATCAAGTCTCCGAGAAAAAAGAATATTATTGGAAAAGCTTCAATGAACTAGGTTTTTAATAAATAGAAAACTTAATACCTGCAGCACATTGGGCGAGGCTTCTTTGCTCTCATTATTACTTAATTCAATATACAATGATGAATTTGTAGTGTACACAACTAAAAGCTCGGTCATGTAACATCAAGCATACATTAGTCAGTAGTTCTTTGACAACCTATAATGGGATTCACCAATTCGGCTACCAATTCCAGTTCCACCCTGTACCAGAACAGCAAAAGATGGCTTCATCACATTCCTGTATGATATAAACATGCAAGCGTACTTTACATCTTTTTGCCTTTACCGACACCAATTCAACATTTTATGAACAGCCATGTCAAGAATCAGATGTGTGCTCATGTATTTACAGTTCCAATGACATTGTATTTGTAATGCACCCTTAGCCGATTCTCTGCCCACCAGGTCTCTGCTTCCTTTTCACTAAATCGCTTGCGGCTGCAATACAAAAACACAATGGCCCACATGATTGATATTCTTGTTCCAGTGGAAAATTATGTTTGAGAAAAAAAAAATTACTTCAGTAATCAGCATTCCATGAGATCTTCAGACATACTTGTAACAATTGAGAGCTGGATATGCAACAGATAAGTACCTGAATCTCACGCGCTTCAGCTCCTTCTGGCCATTTGGTAAAGCCATGAATGTGATATATACACCAGGCTCATCTTGTTCCACCCATTCCGAGAAAGGTGGATGCCCATCTTCTGTTTTCAACATGTTCCCAGGATTTTGACTAAGATCTCTGGATTCAGACTTCGTATCACTAAGCAAAGTGTGATGCATAACCTTCTCACGTCCAACTATCAGTGAACCATTTGATGATTCAATTGGGCTGCATGAACCATTCTGAGTGGAGGACGTATGTAAGTTGTCCTCAAGCACTTGGGCATCCTCAAGCTCTTGAGATTCCTTAGGGGCCAAAATCTTCTTAACAACAATCTCCTGCTTTTCAGTTGCAAACTTCTCTGACATTTCCTTCAGCTGTAAATATAATAGTGTCCATACAATTATGCGAAGCTTTATATGTGTTAAATTCAAACATGAAAATGTATAAGATATTACAAATTTTCCAAGGCTTATATTGACAACTCCGTTTAATTATGCTACTCCTAGAAAACAAAAAAGTTGACAAAAAACGACTTCGAGTTTGAACTTAAACTTGAAAGAAAAGAAATGGAAAGAGAAAAAATCTATACATTTATATGTACACAACCACAGATACTATAAATTTAAACATGGTACATATCTACTGCAATCATCAGTTGTAATTTGAGAATTATGTTGCAGAGCTGCCATTATTGGATGAGCTTAAAGATGCTTGCCATATCAAGTTATAAAATTTTTCTCCAAAGGGATCTTCTGCAATAAGTGCATATATGGGTGTTGTTTAACATAAAAAAAACTGTATGTAACACTAGGTGGCTTAGTTTAAAGATGCATGGAGATCAAATCTCATAAACCGCAAGAATAAAGTAAAACTGTAAAACTGAGACCACACATTCTCTATCAGACACCTGTTGCTGCACAAAGACATCAAACAGAGCACATGTAAAAGTGGCATGACATAAATTTCAGCCATCAGAACAGTGAAGGGAAGGGGGGAGAGAGAGAGAGATGATGAGGAGATGAAATAATCCATAGTACCTAAAGAATATACATATTACATCGAGTAGGAATAGATGCAGTAATCTACCTGAAAACTGGCGTTCATGCAGACGGGAGAAGAAATGATGGTGATTGTGGTAATAAAATATACTCTAAAGACCAAACAAAACTATTTTTCAACTTCCCTAGTAACTCAGTAATCAAATGACAGACAAGAAGAGCAAGTGAAACCAAAATGGTAAAAGTTTGTGTTAAAAGTCATACTCGAGCTGCCAAGACTTTTATAACATCTTTTGCTGCTTTACACTTGGCAACTTCCTCACTTGCAAGTGTCCAAGTTTCTTTAATGCCTTCTTTGTAATGCTGAATCTTCTCCTCCTTCATTTTGCATTGTTCCTCAAGGTTCTTGGCCTATTTCGATTTGAAAACATATTGAGAAAAGTAAAAAAACTAGTAGAACAAAGTATGGGTGCCACAAATACGCATAGAGATATATAGACAGTCATAAAGCCCACAAACAAACAAAGTAATAATAAATTCATAAAACGTAAAAGAAATAATCAAGTTGGTGCCTGGTGGATTGGACAAAACAAATAAACTATACTACCAAAAAAAATCAAGTTTTGCGGCATGTCTCATATGTGTAAGCACTTTTTTTGTGTAATAAACTACATTAAGTCTCCATTTTTAGATATTAAGTGTAATACTCACAAGTGACACAGCAAGAAACTTTTTAAGAAAATTTGAACCAACTATAGAAAACAATGTATGAATTTGTGAATGGAGAATTGCAGGACAGTTAATGTTGGTCAATAACAGAAAAACTGTACCTTCAAATAGAAAGCAACTATACCATTTATCTTTTGCACAGCAACACTGATCGAAGTTCTTCAACAGTGAATTAATATAGACAATTTCAGGTTCTCCACACACATGATTGAAGAAAAACAGCAGCTTCCACTTGATAGTTGGATTTATATGTTACTTATTCTCCTAGATAGTAGGATACAATACAAAAACCAAAACTTATACTACTTACTAAATTCAATTATCAAACAGTTACGTATCTATAGTAGGATACCATTCATGCTGTTTTATAATCTTCTGTACGACCACTAGTTTGATAAGATGGACATCACTGGATTGGACCATGGAAGGTGAGAATTGGGGCAACTCAGGACTCCAAATTGTTGTTACTTATTCTCCCATATTCCGGACACACTGACACACACACACACAGAGGGTTTATTGGGCACTGCAACGCTGCATTTTACAGATTCATACTGTAGCAATCTGGATACTTTCTATAGACATAGATCCATGAATTTGAAGGATTAATAGAAATAGGTGTAAACCCAATGAAGCATACGTCAAAAGTAAGAGCAAGATCCTTTTATTTGCCTAAATATGTTAAAGGTCTGAGATCAAGTTAAAAGCATCAAAATCACATAAATTGAAGGACCAATAAAAAAGCTACAGCATCTCTGAACTTGATAAGCCTGAGCAATGGCAAGAACTGCATCACTATCTTATAAAGCATCTCCTGATTACTTTAACCCTGCTTTTGATGAGCTTCCTTAACACATGATACTTAGTTTAGCTCAAAAAATAACCACTCAGATAAGAAATTTTACATAAGGGCATTAAGTGATTACGAAACCTCTTTTATATGCTTCAAACAATCATAAGAAATTTGTGCACCACTTGATAAATTACATAGCAAAAAATATGCCGTAGCTAGTTCGCCAGATAGGAACTGTGCTTTCATTTAAAACTTTAGCATGTTATTCGGTATGGTGCTAATAAAAAGACAATAAATTTACGTTATTTGAACTCACTAAGCAAGAAAATGATACCTCAACCCTCAATCTCTGTATTTCCTCAACAAGCTCTGCTGTGGACTGGTTCACTTTTGCATCTTCAAACCCACCAATGCTTGTATTTGCAGCAGGGAGTTTACCTTCAGGTGCATGCGTGGGAAAGACTGAAAGTGCTTCTTTCTTCGAATGGACATTAGAAGTGGCAGAATTGAATGTGGTGAAATGCCTAGGGCATTCCACCTGACCCCATCGTTGTGGTTCAAGAGAAAATGAGGCAAAGGAATTTGATAACTGTATCCCTCTCCCCTGCCTAAAGTTCTTTCCTTCATAATATTTTAGCTGCTCATGACCACCCAGTTTTGGGGAGAAGGCTTGTGACACCATATATGCAGGCTCTGACTTGAGATGTTTCAAATTAGAAATAGCTAACTTATGCATCATTGAAAGGTGTCTGGAGCTAGGGGTTTCTTGGCCAGCTGAAAATTCCTCCAAGCTTCTTAATTGAGCAAAACATTGATCGCATACGCGATAATATTTGCTTTTGTTTGGTGCTAGAGAGGCGTTCATAGTTTTCTTGCTGCTACATGCATGGCAAAAAGTAAAACCACAGTTATAACAATGGTGTTTCTTCCTAGTAAAACCAAAGACCATTTTGCATCCAGAGCACAATGACTGATCAGTGCTTGAGATTGCTTTGTGGCGACAAATCACTGCAGTGAAACTTGACCCACAAGTGACACTCCTAACATGCCTATCTTTGAGTCCTTCCACTAGAGCTGGGCAGTTCCTGTCCTCAACATCACCCAATCCTAACCTTCCATTTGCACCCTTTCCCCAAGTATAGACGTTACCTTTAGATGTCAAAACTGCAACATGACAGGACCCAGATGAAATCTCTTTGACATGCTCACATTTTAATGCACCCTCAACAATTGAAATAGCTCCATCTTTGGCATGGGGGTTCCCTAGCTGGCCATGCATTGAACTTCCCATGGTGAAGACAGTACCTGAAACTGTCAGTGCTATGGTCATCATTTGTCCACAGGAGACTTGGAGAAAATCATTTTCTGCCAGTGATGCAACAATAGTAGGAACAAGCTTCCTCTCTTTGTTAGCATGACCAAGTTTCCCTTTATCTCCATCACCCCAAGTAAACAATTTGCAACCAGGAGAGTTACCATCCGAGAACTTATTCGGAATTTCCACTATAGCAGCTGTGTGCCATTGACCACACGCCACAGATTTTACCTTAAAGCCATTCAAGGATTCCACTTGTCTAGGTTGGCAGATGCTTTCAAGATTACCATGCCCAAGAGCTCCAAATATTCCCTCACCAAATGTAAATACAGCACCAGAAGAAGAAATAAGGGCAGTATGCCAGGCTCCACAAGCAATGCTTGAGATCTGGATGCCCTCTAGTGATATCCTATGTGGCAGCCACAAACTCTTTCTGCTTCCATCAGCTAAAGTATCAAAGCCTTGAGTACTGCCACCCCAAATATAAACTTCACCAGTTCTTGATAATGCACAAGTATGTGATTCTCCACACTTGGCCACTTCCACGTTTACACTAGAAAGGGCTTCAACAATCTTTGGACAAGTCACATCCACATTGATCTTATGACCCAATCTGCCACCATTCTCTTTCCCCCAACAGAAAACCTCTCCCCTTTTGGTAATCAATGCTGCATGCTTTTCACCACATGAGATACTGGAGACATCCAATGCTATAGCTGATTCCAGTAATTTGGGCAATAGACAATCGGCTTGCTGACCAGAAGATTGATCAATTCTACCACCTAATATGAACCCCTCTATCCCTTCTCCCCATAACAGTATATCATTCAAAGAGTCATGATCATCCAACAAGCACCCATTGCTAGAAGAGCTAATTATGCTAGACGAACTCACCCTATGTCCTTCGCTATTCACACTTTCCATTGTTTGTTCTGCACGACGACCAGATTTGGCTAAATGAGAAAGTGGAAGTGCAAGATCAATGACGGACCCTTTATCTGATAAGAAAGCTTGTTCTGGCAAAGAGTGGATATTTGGAGATAACAAAAGTCCATCAGAGGAACACTTCTTTGCTAACACAGTCGACCTATGACCCTTCAGTGGTGGTCCAATATCCTGCAAATATGAGGTGATCATTGATAGGCTTACTGGAATTACAAAAATGATGATGAGGGTACAACTTTCATGACATCGTAATAGAGAGAAAATCCCCCCTTACAGATAACTAGAGAAATTGAGGGTAGTAGGGTTAGTCACAAAAAGATATCCATATTTATTTAATGAAATAGATGGGTAAGTGAAAAAACAATGAATCCTTATATACATCTCTTTAATGCTTATCCAAGTCTGTATACTCATTGACTATTCTTCTCCTAATTATAGTTCACAATTTGTAAATTTCAAATTTTCTCTCATCAAGTCTTCTAATATGGAAAGTTAAGGGAGGAAACAGCCATTGAGGAGCAAATCAATACAGATACTTTAATGCGCACAAGTTTGAAATTGTTAATTGCTCCCATGATTAGGAGAAATAATTAATGTGTACCTATATGAAAGGCCAAAGAATCAATAAAGCATATACCTGCATTATTAATCTTTTTCAGGAAACAACCTGAATATATAAAGATAAGGCTATGCACCTACAAGTAGCCTTACTAATAACCATCTTCAAGGGGAGCAACAAACCTGTGAAAGTATAGCTGATCCTTCAAGAAGTTCTGGGATATGCTTCCTTTGAGCATAGCTAATTGGGCTATTTGAATAAGAATGTGCACCTCCATCATTTCTCAAAAGTGAGGGAGCCTTCCCATTGTTTGAACCAGATATTAGTGACTTCAGACCCAGATACCAAGATTCTGCTTGTTCATTGTCCTTGCATATCTACAGCAAAAAGGATACTTCATAAGCCATAAGGAACTAACTATACCAAAAAAAAAGAATACATCACAGATACTTTATCTTCATGAAATCCTTTGTATGCACTGGGATTTACAAGTTATCTTTTATGAATATTCAAATGTAAACTGAGGAGGAAGCTCCAAGTCCATGACAAACAAAGGCCCTAAAAGACCTAGAAAATTAACTGAATACTTCATGGTTAAATACCAATTTTCTACTGGTTTATTTTGTACAGATAGTGGCATGAAAAAGTAATGGTTTTTCCTTCAGTTTGTTTTGACAAAATAAGACCAATGTGCCCGAACTATTCATAGAACAAAGTTGTGGATATTTTAAAACTTAAAATATACAACCTTAGTAGGAATTTGTTGTTTTTAGTTATGAAAAGAGCCTACATGATCAGCAAGAGAAAACAGTAGGTGCATCTTGACAAAGAAACTGTACTGGCATATTCAGCCCTCCTACATTTAAACTGGTGGCCTAATGATCAATGTAATTGAGTAAAACGTAAATTTTACTTCACTATACCACATTGCAATTGGCTAAAAAAGTCCTTTTTTAAGCAACACATTGATTAACGTAAAGTTTTGGGAAAAAAAAATATGAACATGTGCTGGCAATTACACTCTAGAAAGAGATTGAGCAGGATATCAGAATTTACTTTAATTGCTTATTGTAGGACACAAGAATAAGCAAACTTACAGTCACTATAACTAAATTGCCTAAAGGTCCATAGTAGACTGATGGAGGAAAGAAAAGGAAAACCAAATTTGTGATAAGCCATCAACACAGGCATTACCATACTGGCCCCAAGGCCTGTTGGTACTAGGATTTGCTCTTTTATCAGCTTAATATGATGATAAGAGATTCATACAACAAGGAAATTATTAACACTGCAAGTTTAAAATTATGTGAGTACATGAGTTAGCTTCAGTCAAATATGTCAGAATGACAACTTCTAGAACATGCCACATCCATTATACTATAACTATTGTTTCAACAATGAGATATGTTGTCTCCAAGGTGGTTTCCCTCATGTCTCGCATCAATGGAATATTCTGTTTTGTTAAATACATTCTCCAACAAACCCTTCTGGAAATTTATCTTTCTTCTAAACTCATACATTCATGGTCATATTTGGTCTCGTCTAAGTTATCATAAAACAATAAGCATCCATGTACATTTTTTCTGGAAGAAATGACTGCCAGTACGGGATCAAAACATACCAGATCAAGGGACTTCTCACCATTCCTATAGACTAATGAGAAGGATTGGCAGAAATTTTCTGACCGAGCTTGTTGCTGGAAATTTACCTATATAATAGAGGATCATCTTAAGTATCACCAAGGATGTAATTGAAGCTGAATTTTGTACTATCGAGAAATCACATTCTTCACTTAACTCACATATGTAGACTTCTTAGATTTCTTACCTGTCCTCGAGTAATCTTTGTGATAGAGTTTATTTTGAGACTTTTTTCCTCATTGCCAGAGAACCATATAAGGTATCTTTCATCCTGGAAAGAAAAATGGGAGAAAAAAAAATCTGTTGGTTTCTTTCGTACCCAAATTTTTGCATCTACATGGTGCCAGGAAGTTACAATGAAAGCTACACAGTTGGATATGGGTAACCATCAACCACAGAATTTTAGAGCTTATTTAAACCTTGAATCTCGTCTCTTTCAAGAAGAAGTTGAAATTCTTCCAAAGTTTCACCAATATGATCCATTGCACAGTAACAGGAGATTAATATATGCTGAAAGGTATGACAGGAATCTTCAATCATAACTTTGATATGAGATTCTTCTTGCCATAACATTTGAACTAGAAAAACTAAAATTCATATTTCTTAGGAACCAACCTCCAGACATAAACTCCAGAACTGGGTAAAGACTTGAAATTTTTGAGAAATAAGCAAAAGAAGAAGTACTTTGTGAAAACGAGAAATGGAAGTACTTTGGGTTCTAAGTGACAGCCAACTAGGGAAAAAAAACATGTTTGAATTCCATATGAAAGGTAATAAGATGATGATTTTTCTTTAGTCTTCCTTGAAATATGCAACACTAAGCAAAAAATCTTGAATAGATGCAATAAAGCAGCTATTAAAGTGTCTCTAAGTATTTGCACTTTCACATCATAAGCCAAGCTAAGAGACAGGACGCAGTTAAACTACCACAGACAGCCTGAAATGACATAGTTTAGGTTTCCCTCTGCTTCCATACTTCAGAAGCTGTGCACCTTTCTTCAATGCGATGATGGCCTGCACCATACAAACTCTTTAGCAAGGGTTCAAACAGAATCAATTTAAATGAAAAATAAAAGGAGATAAATTACTCATATTTCGATGCTGATGCAACCAACAGAGAATGATCTAGCTTCAACCAATAGCAACGCATAAAACAGAGGCAATATAAGACTACTGAGTTTAACCAGGTTAACTTGTAAATTAGATGCCAGGTTAACTTGTAAATTAGATGCCAGCCAAATGTATATTAGATCGAAGCCAACACAAATACATACAGACAGAATACACATCCGTATACGTTGTGCCATAAAATAAACAACATCACCAATACAGCTTAAGTTTTTTCATTTAGCATATTAACAATTATGACGAATGTTAATGAGAGCAAAACTTCTTTATCTAATCAAACACCAAGGGATCATCTACTTCCGTTGCTAAAACCAAATACAACTCGAATAACAATAACCCGGGGGAAATTTTCTCTTGAAAATTTTCCAATTTCAGCAACAACTCGCGAAAGTGCTCCCACCCACTTCACTAACAACGTACGAGAAAACCTTTCCACATCTTTCTCCAACAAGAAAAATTCATAAGCAAGTTCACACCTGAAGACATGTACGTCTTAGATCATAATGGAAGGCCTTCTCCGCAGTGCAGCTACCAGCAATAACTCGCAATACTTTGCGGCCACGAGATAGGCGAAACCGAAGTCATTCTTCTTACATCAACAACCATAGAATAGAAGAAAAGAAAGCAGAATTTTGATCTAGAGGAACACAATAAGTAATTTTTTTTAACCTGAAATATCTGCTAAAATTCTCAGAACTCTGCAGTGTGACCAGACCGCAGACATGTAATATTCTCTGTGCCATGTACTTTATAGTCAAAAGTACGTTGCTCGGTTGGATGTTTTCCATCCCAAGAATCACAGTTGATGGAAAGGGATACAATTTCTCAAGTACCAATGAGCAGGAAAAATAGAAAAAACCACACACATGAACCCGTTAACCGAGAGACTTAAGTAACTATCCTCATCAAATTCTATACAAAGATCCTGATCTTAAACCACGAAAAGAACGAAAGAAATGAACAGAATAAGAAGAGCGGGAGCATTTTTGTCATAAGAACCAAGAGAGACCTGTTCAATGTCCCTGTTCACAGGCGCCGTTCTTCCAAATTCACTGCCACCCATCTGCTCCCCTCATTCCACTGTTCCTTCCTCTCTCCCTCTCCTTATTTTTTAATCCTTTATCCTCCGCCCTCAAGCCGACACATACCACAACGGATGGCGATTGCTTCCCACACAGGAAACTTCCATCGTGCACAAAGGCAGAGGTTCACTGTGTGGTGTAGGTTCAGAGAAAAGAGATTTGCAGAAATGTGGTTTGCACGTGGTGAACCACTCTAAGCTAACAGAAGACAGAGAGAGAGAGAGAGAGAGAGAGAGAGAGAGAGAGGCAGGCCTTAGAATCCTACTGGCTTCAGAATCCCGTAGTTGTCACAACTCCATAGCTTTCTACTGTTCTCTTGGAACAGTGTGCTTCAGCGAGTGGGAGGTTTTAAAGGACTTCGAGCAACACGGAGAAAAGGTTGCGCTGCACGTGTGGTGCACATGGATTGTCCTCGCCATTGAAGCTGGCCAGGAGGAGAAAGACGAGAAGAGAGGAGAGGCAGTCCAACGCTGCTCTTGAAGTAGCTGCCCCTATGCATACGTCACACCCACAAGCCCACCACCCTCTCTCTCTCTCTCTCTCTCTCCTTCCTGTCGGAGACATCTTGTCTTCATAATCTCGAACCACCACCTCGCTGAACTCCCACCACCCCCCAACGCCCCCCACCTTTGAACCTTTGGACTCTACTGCCCTCGCCATCTCCCATTAGGACAAGGTTTTCCTGTTTGCTTATTGGAACACGAACATCTCTTTTCTTTTCAGAAGAAGAACAGTGCGGCAGAAAATATTGGGAGAGAACGAGTTCGTCGCACGAATGTCGATTTATAATAAAGAAAGTGCATTAGCAGACTGCAAATTTTTTTTGCGAGAACCAAGTTACAGGATCTTACAGTTTTATGGTTCTTGATATACCATACTGCAAGCTATCGTATCAAACTGATTTTGTAATTGTTGGGTGGTGGAGAAACAACTGACGGTGGAAATTATAAAAATAGCGTGCAACATAAACTAGGATCATTGCTAACAAAATAATTAGAATACTGCAAACTGATCACCATTTTTTCTCTTTGGTAGGTGGATGCTTACCGGTTTCGGCCGGCAATTTCAGGTATCGAACTTTCGATGTCTTTCAACTCCAAGGTTTAAATCCAACCCCTCAGTCAAATAAAGGAGATGGAGTTCTTGCTGAATTTCAGGCGAAGGCGGGGAACAGGACTGGGGAAATGTTTAAAACATGGAAGGCATGATGGTCATAATGGAAAGAACCAGGCCCATGCCCACTCAAACGAATCCGGTCAAGGCTCAATTTTGTCTACTTTCCATCTGTCTTAAATAAGTATCTAGAATACTTAGTATCTATGCACAATTGTTTTTTTTTTTTTTTTTGTTCCAAAAAAAAAAAAGCCCCACAAAAGTCAGCCAGTTTGAGGACAAGTTGGGTCCCACAGGTTTGACATCTTCTTTTCCCTAGTAATCAATCATAATGTTTCCCAATACCTAGCCCTGCTCGGATTCGATCAGCCTCGTCGGTGATCGGCTCCTAATTGAAAAACAAATTGACCGGCTCACAAAAGCCTATCTACAAACTTAAACCCCTCTGCGTCAAACTTTTAATCTTATGCCTAAACATGTTTAATAAAAACACTAAACAGGGGCTTTCGCGAACGAACCAACACGAGCTCAACCCGTGGCGTGTCTACACAGGCCAAACTTGGCCTAGCTTCTCAGCTAAACGAGCCCAGACCGGACAAGAGCTGCCCGTGATCCTTTGCCAAGTCCATCGACCCTAACCATCTGTGCTCATATCTTTTGAACCATTAAACAGCTAAACCTCCTCCTTGGAACGGGCCCTCGGTTCCTCGTTTTCCAAAAACGGCTGCCTTACCTTTTGGCTTACACATAAACACCCCTACGCTGCTTTGCTAGTAGTTTTTGAGAGATTCCCTCACTCTGCAACTGTGCTAAAGCTAAAGGGGAATGTTTGTCATCATTGAGGAAGGGGTCAAAAAAGAGAAAAGCCCACTTTTTTTTTTTCAGTTAATGCTGTTCCAGTACTTGACCAAAGAACGGGAAGAACATTTTAAGTTTTCTTATGAGCCTCAACTCAGCTGTAGAGTCTTGTCCATGAATAGTTGAAGCAATTTCCCTTTTAATTTTCCGCAGTGCGTTGGTCGTTCTGGTCCTTTTTTATTGAAATGGTAACTGACATTTTGATAAATTTTTAACTGCAGTGACATTTCTGTACTGTACAGTTCCAGTTGGCTTTCTTTGTTGTCTCTCAGAAATTTCCAACCAGTAGTTGGGATTCATTTACTTTACCCACAAATATTTTTACCGCTACCCTCGTTGCTTTCTTCAAAATTTAACCTTGAAGCTGTGGTTTAGGCAGTTGATTTGATGATGATATCATATATGGACACGATTGTGGTCATAAAATGTACAAAATTTTGTCACTAGAAATTATAAAAGAAGCCATGATCCACAAAGTCAGCTCTTGTCGAATAATTGCATAAGAGCAAACCAATCTTATGTACATCAAAAGCTCTATATACGTCATCCTGTAAGATTAATTTCACCAACCATGTATGTCACATGTACATGCCTAAAGAGGTTGAGATGTCAGAAGTGTTCCTGCGCATATTTTCATATTAAGAGTAGAATACAGTTGCATGTGATCGTTTTCCGCACGGTAAGAAAATTTTTGGTACTTTTCAACGATACGATTCATTTTCTCACGGTGAAATCATTCAAATGGGCAAGCAATTAAAAAGCAAACCAAAAAGAAAAGTTTTGCTTCTTATTTGTCATGGGTCCAGCCACTTACGTACTTAACTGCTGCGTTTCGTACAAATTGTTCAAAGGCTGAAATTTCTGGAATCAAAGCCATTCCAAGGAAGAGATCTAGTGCTTTTGGGTCTTGTTTATGCCACACTTGGACGAGCATTAAAGAATTCTACTGCCCATGAGAAAGAGGAAATGTGTTCTGTTCTCTTGCAGTCGGCATAGTTGTCAGTTCACTCTTTGTTGTTATGCTAAAATGTTTTTAAAGAAAATGGCACATCGTCTTGTAGATGTAACCTCTCATTTGGAAAATTTAATCTCTTATCTAAGATTGCGAAGAACCTTAAATATGGTTTATGGTAACTGGTTGTCTAGTTCTTAGTTTTTTTGGGGTTAAAACCCAAGTTGTGAAGGAGTAGTTTGGGATTCATCGGATTAAAAGCCCAAGGGCCGAACCCAATGTAGGAGAGAGCTGGGTTGTTAAAGAGAAACCAAATTAAGTATAAACATGAAACGAAAAGAAGAGAAAAAGGCATTCGGATGGAAAGGATGTTGGGACTCCGAAAAAAGAATGCTGAATTTCACCTAATAAAACTGACTTATGATCGCCGCCTTTCTTTTTTTTTTTTTTAATAGTAGACAGTAACCATTAAGAGCACTAATGATGATGTGATTCTTTAGAAACCCGCCTCGTGCCGTCCAACCATTGGGCGGTTGGATGAGAACAACCGACTGTGAGAATTTAATATCGGGTTTGAAAGGTGACAGATTATCAAATCTTCTTTTTTACAGGCTGGGAGGAGAAATTAAAACTTCGCTTTTTTCTTACATGAGATCTGTTTTTGAAATAAAAGAGGCCGGCATAAATCAGAATCTTTAGTCTCTCACCTACCATCTATAATTTCTCTTCTCCATCGCTCTCGTCTCTCGATGTTCCAAAAGTTGTTTTGAAAATTAGGATTTTCCCACCAGCTTCCAACATTTTTGGGTCACTGTAGCTTGAAGGAATGGTGCCTAAAATTTCAATGAAATAGCATACACTTCGCCGGACGGCCATTTCTTCGCCGTCGGTTATAGATCTAGTGCCTTTTTTCATGTGGAAGGGAATCTTTTTTTTTTTTTTTTGTTGTCTGAGAAAGGATAGATTGAAGCGAACTACCCAGCATTGAATTTTACCCATTTTTGACAAAGAACGCACTCATGAAATTCTAGGCAACTGAACATGAGAAAATGCTCGTTCCTTTTTCTCATTTCAATCGAAAGGAACATGGGAGACGTTGGTGGTAGTGGGGCACTTCATAACGCAGAGCTTTCTGTCTTCACCCAAAAACTCCAGATGTATGCTATTCATTGAAGAGAGAAGATGACTCAGAGTTCTTCAGCTTTTTGGGAGATCAAAGGCTTGTCAGTCCGACTACAGTGAGCTTTAAGTTTGGAATGGTTATTGCAATCAATTCCCACAGGTATTAATAATAGAAGTACATTGAATTCTTACAAGATTTTCACAGGGTTCCCTTAAATGAACCTCGTGTTTTTTCAAATTTTTAATACGCAGGATTTCTCAGATTGAAAAATGCTGCTTCTTTTTACAGTTCTAATCTTCTCGTTGGAAGTGAAAAGAATTTATTTGCTTCCCAAGAAAAAGCGAAGCACGTTATTCCCACTTGATTTAACCTGACCAGATTTTAGGTTGCAATAATGATAACTATTAAGGAAAGAAAGAAATCGCTAACAGTTAATTGCAGAACCGATTTTTTATAACACTGAGCAAGAGAGAGCAACTAGGTTGAGAACCTCAAATCCAACTTGCTAATACAAATTCAATTCTTCTCAATCCTAACTATCAAGGGGAACTCTCCCAAGATCACTGCGTGGCGTTCCATTGAAGCCAAAAAAGAATGCCAGCGACTCAAAATTCAAGTCGTCTCGAATCACTTTCTTTTCTGCAACTTCGAGATGTTGGTATCTGCTGTGAATATAGTCTCGATACTTCTGCCATTTCCGCTGTTAAATAATTGTGGAAGGGACAAAGTAAGCCAACCCCTAGAGCATGGGTACACCCACAGTTTTCTTTATTGGAGACAAAGGACACATCATAAATCGAGTTCCTACTTGCAGGGTGGGGGTGACAATGTCACATGCACATCAATCAGCAGTTTTAACAAGATACAATATTTTATACATGAACTTGACATGTGACATTTTTTCTAGAAAGGTAACTCTATGCTACCATGAGATGACTTATAAGGAGCATATCATTGTAGGTCGCCCCTCTAGCTTGACAAAGACTTTTGATAGTTGTGCATTGGTGTTTCTCCCTTTTTCTCCCTTTCAATGTCTACAAAGATTTTTGCAGGTCGTGAAAAGTGATTGAAAGTGGTCTTTCGAGTTCACGCTTGCAATATGAAAAGGTGTATGGTAGTCTAAAAAGCGGCACCGTGTTTTACAGATGCCACTTTTGTTGGTTGATTATTCGCCATAAAGTAAGATTGAAACTGGGGTTTGAAGCAAATAGTTATACAATATAATTGTGGGCTACTTCCTAGCTTAGAGGGGACTTTGGTTGCTTTTCTTAGCCTATACATTGCTTTTGATATTGATCCCCACTTTGCAAAATGAGCCCTCATGCTCTACCATCTGCAGTTCTTGAAAAGAAATTAAGAAAAACCACATCTCTCTCTCTCTCTCTTACATGCACTTACATGCACGCGCGCACATGCATGCATGACATACACATGTACACAAGGTGCATGTAAACACAAGTTGACACTTAAAGCAGGCTTTTTTGGCTATTAGTTGCTAGAATTTTCTTTTTCTTTCCTTTCTTTTAATTATATATAGTGAAGTTGATATATATATATATATATATATATATATATATATATATATATATATATATATATATATATATATATATATATATATATATATATATATATATCACAAGAACACAGCCACGTCCATATCAAGTCATTACGTCCATATCATATCAGGTCATCTATATCTGACCTGGTTTAATAATTTTCTGTACAGATGCTGGTCGTATATAGACTGAACAAAAATGAATATGGTTCAGTCAGGTAACCAACTCCTTTCTTACAGCTTTTCATAAATGCCATCTCCAAATTGATTAAGTTGCAGTTGGTGATGCTGCGGACCCACATGCATCAAGAATTGATAATTTTGATTTAAATGATTCAAAGCAAGTACACCTTACAAGGACCAGTTCTGCACTTCGTCCTGAACTTGACTTGGACCAAGATGACGTTCAAAATTGAGCTTGAAGTTAAATTACTCTCACTAATTATTAACAAATTCGTTCTCACACTGCACCTCTGACGTAAGCCCATCATGTCCTTCGCTTGACCATGATTAGTGTCCTTAGCATCCGTGACACTAAGATCGATCTCTCTCTCTCTTATAGAGGATCAGTTTCACAGAGAAAAAAGATCAAGTATAGACTAATGATCTTTTGCTCATCAGTTGGTGGTAATATGGAAAAGAACAAGAAAGCAGTTGGGTTCGGTGTTTGTGTAGAATATTAAAAAACGAAGCACCTTTTCCAATTAGTCCACAACAAGACACTCCTAAACAATTTCTGTAGTGATTTGTCACTGTATAATCGGAGCGGTTAAGGGCTCGAGCTAGTGCCTTTTTCTTCTTTCTTAATGGATTAAACAAGTAAAATATGGAGCCATCTTTAGATAAATCTAGCTTCTTTTTCTGTGAACAAAGTTGGTCATGTCTCTGAAGTTCAAGCTTGAAACCACACAAGCAACTTTATATTCTCGGCTCCAAGAATTTCATTTAATCAATGGCGGGTGAACAAAGAAGTCGTAGATGTTCACCAATTTGATTACATTGAATAGGTTCCTGGTTCCAACAAACTGTGAATCCCAGAGATTTATGGTCTTCAACCCCAGAGATTTATGGTCTTCAATATTCCTCTCAAATTGGTCGAACTCAAATGCAAGCGGGAAGGAGAGGGTCTAGCTTCATGCCCACATACTTCAGTATATAAACAGAGGATTTCAATCCTTATTAGAAATCAAGGAACTGAAATTTTGAAATCTATGTTCCAAAAAATCTTAGTTCACCTCGAATCTACAGATATACACCGTAAAACTATTTCAAAATAAGATGTTTCTCAAGTATTGAACTCACAAATTCCCCAAATATTGAACTCATAACTTCCTTCAACTATGAAGTTCTATGATGTTGTCTGTCTAGGTGCTTAGAATGCTTGTTGATTTGACATAATAATGTTTTTCTCCTCGTAGTTGCGTCAGGAACTATTGGCAATCGATGAGGAAAAAAATTATGACCAGCCGTGGGACCTGGAATCATGGTTTCCAATCTTTTCTTCTTTGACATCGACACTTTTGACATGTCCCTATGGGTGGGATTCGGTGCATTTTTTGTCACGTAGCATAGTTGAGGGATTGAATGGAAGATCACAGAAGCAATTCTCTTTATGAACATAAGCATTAAACATCACAAAATATTCTTTTGAAAATAAGAGGTTTATTCCTACACCAATGATTCAAGGAGCATACTGCTTGAACCTGCAATTAACTGAAGGGGGACTTGTTGCATTGCTAATAGAGTTATCTGATTGGATCATATTAAGCATACATGGTTTATTAGCAATCAAACACAAATGACACCAATAATGTTCAAAAATTATTGGAGAAAAAGCGCAACACCCACCACAATGCATAGAACCAAGATGGAAAAAAAAAACACACACACACACACACAAGATTGGTAAACACTAAGTTGGAACTTGCACGGTGAAACACGCGAAATTTTGAGAAGTTTTTCTTATAGTATCCAATCGACTGTACATTTCTATCAACTTAAATATTCGTTTTCTGGTCGCAAAACTGGTGATGTTTCATAGCGGGTTAAAACGGTAATTCGGATTCTTCTCAGACCAGAATGAATAGAAGGAAACTCTAGGGCCCATTAACTGACAATGAAAGCAATATGTGCCTTTTATTTTATTTTAAAACTTTAGCTGTCTTTTTTTCTCCTTTCAGATTATTGCCAACACTTGTAAATGTGTTTTGAAAAATTCAATTAGAGATATATCAGGAATTGAAAATGACGAGTCTTCCTTATAAACGGTTTCCCGATCTCACAACCAGTATTGTCCCTATGCATGCCTCTGTCTTCTGAATTGTCTTGAACGATTGTCTGCCATTGGCTTGGAAGTATCATGTGTATGGTTGCGGGGACATAGTTTCCATGTCCCCTCACTGAACAGATGAACACAAGCAGCTGGATAATCAAATTATGCAAAACCTAGGCTTCTCCTGTTGAGCGGAGCAAGTTTCAACAGACTTATCTTTTAGCTTCATTTTACGTTTATAACAACATTAATGGTGCATGTATTCATCGGCATGCCAAAATGTTCACCTCCCTCTTTTTCGACTATTTACTAGTAATGTCTAATATGATTTATGTGAAAAAGATACACTAATATGGACTTCCTTTTGAATTGGCAAGTTGGGTTTTGGGCCAAACCATAGCAGAGTACGCCCAAGAGAGTGCGCGTTAAAAATGTTTATAAATAATGAAAGATAAGAAATTTCTTCGAATATTAAAAATATTTAAAAAAAGGAGACATGGCACTTTTGAATTGACCAAGAAATCGAATTACTTTGCCACAAATTCGATTTGAATCGACAGATTCTAGGAAGAAGGAAACGGAAGCGGCAGAGCAATTTCAATTTTTCTTCTTTTTTTCATACTCGGCAATCTTACTTAAAACAAGCATATTATGTGCTAACTATGCTTTAGGCTTTCCTTGTTACTTTGCATATCTATATGTCAATATCTCTTGTTTTTTCACATCGTTCTACAAACAATTCAATACCATTATCCACTTTCTGCTTCTTGAATAATGTAAGACTCAACTAAAATGACTCTCCTATTTCTGATTATCATAAGGCTTCCTTTTACCCTATTATTGGATGGTATAAATGGCTCTCGCAAGTACACTTGTGAATCTCTATGACAAGAAATTTCTTTCTTATGCAAACATGGGCATTAAGTGTGGGTTCTACTTGGTCGGGTTTAACTGCTACAGTCCTGCGCTGGAAATGGGTCGGATCTGGTTCACGTGTTTTTATCATTTCCTGTTATGTTATCCTGAATGCGATTCTGACGGGACCTGTAATGTGCCCAGCCGCCTTAAATCCTTTGCAACTCTGCCGGTATTATCTCACACAAGGTTCCATGTGAAAGATCCAAGAAGAAACTGACCATGACATGATATTTTCTCTCTGATTTTCTGGACGAACAATTTTCTCTGTTTCAGAGAAATTGAACTCCATCAACATGCTAGGGTGTCTTTTGGCATTTTTCTACAGCACTAAGCTTGGTGGCCTATCTCGACAAATTGATTCCTTTGCTAAATTATAAAACGTGGCCCTCCACGTGAATTAGTCATAGATGGAGTTGCAGGTCTTATCCGGGTCATCAAGTGGAAGATCAACAATGGAGACATGTGGAAGCATTTGAATCTCGAGATATTATGCTTTGAGAAAGCAATGGGACCCTTGCTCTTGGCATGTTCTTCCCTGCCCTTTCTTAGTTTTCTGCCATCTGCTTTCTGCTAAAGATCCTGGGTTGAATCGGATTCAGGATTAAATATATGAGTTGGATCTCAATCGATTCAACCACATTCAGGACTCGAAAAACCTCAATCCTGCATCCAATCCATCTGCACCTCCTCGTCCTCAATTATCTTTCCTGCAAGAGAAGTGAATTTAAGACGATAGAAGAAAAAGTTTAACCTTGTGATGCCTCCTACTCTGATGCCCAAGGCGTAACCAGAAGATTAACTTGAAAAAGAAAAACACAAAATTACTGTTTAGAAATTTGTAGAGAAGAATCAGAGGCAGATTACTAGCGGCTAAACCTGTATTTGGCTCATACAACGTAGCGGTTCACGTGAATCTGAGTAAACATAACGAATATAATAAACATCAATTTTTAACGAGACCAAGAAAAGGCATATATATATATATATATATATATATATATATATATATATATATATATATATATATATATATATATATATATATATATATATATATATATATATATATATATATATATATATATATATATATAGAAGAAAATAGATAGCTGCTGGATCCTCATAAACTAGATAGAAATAATAAGCACCAGACTCCGATAAAATCAGTTGGTCAACATTAAATTATAAATAAATAAAAAAACAAGAGTCCTAAATACCCTTTAAAAGAGCAGAAATTTCTTCTAAAGAAATCCATTTGGTTTTCTTCTTTTTTTTCCTCTCTTCCTTTCATGCCTTTTGAAGGGTATTTTAAACTCTTAAAAACACAGCTTTGACTTTTATATTTACAATTCAATTTTTACCATCTCCTTAAATTGCCTAGATAATTGGCATTAAAATATGATATACAAGGATCTGGTAGCTACTTGTATATATATATATATAGCTAATTTGCCTACAGTGGTTGCACCCATATGCAACCGTACCAATAGTTCCAGACGCTCATGGGTGATCCAGCCTGAAGCGTGTCCAAGACAAGCATGGTCACTTGTTTAAATTCTAGAGAACATAATAAATTTGCAACTTCCAGATAGTCTCGCTGTTAAAACCTTCTCAAAAGCAAGTGAAGAACTATCCTCAAGTCCGAAAACTATTAATTCCTCTTTGAACGCAACCTCTTTCTCAGATGGAACTGCAACTTCCTTTTCTCGGTTGGTAATTTACCTTGAGTTATGGAAGAGGATCAGTAGCAAATAGGATCACAGGTTTCATTTCATTTGGAATGTAACACTAACACCGTTCATTGTGATACCAAGGAAGCTGACAGTACCGCAAATACAGGATACGGAGACAACATCAGCTCAAGTTTCATGGGATGGTAACTTGATTTTATAAACCAAAAAAAATTCTCACAACGTTATCCACAGAAAGAATAGTTTTCCACAATTACAAGAGCAAAACCATGAAATCAATGAAGGAGAAGAGTGTCAACATGGCCTACCCAAGTTACAGCTATAATCAAGTTGAATCGCCAGATCATACATCCTGATAGATCTTATGCTACTTAATAAATCAAAGGCGTGGTAAACAGCAAATGAGCTTCAAAGATGAAAAAGCAGCACAGAACCACCAAACAATTAAATGAACTGAACTTGTTCATTGCGTGGTGAAAGAAAAAGGTGGGAATGCAGTTTCCTTGAGAGACAAGACGGGGGAGAGACAATGATCAATTGAAACAAGAAGATACCCATAAAAAGAATGCACCTCCATTGATTCAGTCAACCCAATGAAAGGGATGTGGTCTTGTCAGTGGTCTTGTCAGCTTTGTGGCCCATCAGTACCTGAGATGTAAAGGCATACATGAAGAAAGTGGTCGGGATGCATAAGATTGTGATAGGCCCAAGCGAAAGGCAAATCCAACTTGGGTTCTATTCCTTGGATGCGTATAAGCTCAATTTTTGCCTTCTTTCCCATCTGTCTACCTGATGAGCTTCTGGATGATATTTCTTCTCCCCCTTCCCCCTTTGAGTGGGATGCTGATCCCGACTCCAAATTTAGATCAACATCATCTACCCTTAATTCGTTTCCAGATTCAGAACTTAATTCTTGATCATCAATCCAAGCTTGACCGGAGAATAAACCAGGCAGTAGACTGTCCACCATATCACGTAAAGAGAAGTACTCACCTGCAATGACAGAGGTATATGAAAATTCACCCAAACTCAGAATCATTAAGACAGAACATAATATCTAGGTGATATTAACACCAATTAATATTTTAAAAGTAATGCAACACATTTATGCCAGTGAAACTATCAACTAAAACTCTAAAAGTATAAGTTCGATCCATCAGGCTATACAGAAAACACATATCACGTTGACTTCATCTTCCCTAACAGCCAAAGAGAAAATTAAAACAGATAGAGAGAAAAGGAGAAGAGAAGGAAGGTCTTCAAAGGCATGACTATCTGAAGATGCCTAGAGTTGTAGAGTTACAATAGAAATGTCGGCAAAAATTGCTATCCAATGAACACCAAGTCACAGACAAATAGACAGGATCCCTGCCTGCAACCCACAATCAAATAGCATGTGATAAACCAAGAAGTTTTCACAGAATAATCATGTCTTTTACAAAATTGAACATGGAAGAGAGAGAATTCTGAAGGAAAATTTTCCAATGATACCTTCATACTTTTGGATCTCAACCGGCTTGTTCATGTAAGTGATCTCTTCCCAACTACCAACTGCAGGTAAATCTTCCAAATCATCAATTGGCAAGTCAACCATTCTTAGGTATAAGCGAACAGGAACTCGGCCTGGCCAGGCAAATTTATGTTATGCCCCAACTAATGCAAAAATTCTAAGTAAATGCAAAAGCAAAAATTAAAAATAAAATTAAAAAAACTTATGAAAATAGCACAAACAGATCATAAACTAAATTATTATGTACCACAGACACATGGAACTCAAGCATGGCACAAGGTTGAAAGGAATACGGATAAATAGCTCAGAAAAGGGAGTGAGGGGAAGCATTGTTTGGTTGCCGCAGATATGCTTCCTTGCAAGTTTCAAGTAGGTTGCCTTATGTTAAAGGAGTTTATCAAAATCAGTTTTACCAGTTCCATTTTTCTACAATTAGTTCTTAGGTTCCACAAAATCGTTCTCTTGCAGCACTAAGAGTAAGCGCATTTCTCACTTTATAAACTTATTTGCATTACATATAAATTATATCATGAGCTATGAGCTGTGACCTCCAGAAAACAGTCTGCAGAGAGAGGCAGGCCTCCCCAACCTTTTTATTGCCAAAAAATGGAATATCTGCAGGCACAAAAATTAGTCCCTCAACAAGGACCATTAAATTCTATTTTCATCTTCCAATGGGTTCCAGTTCCCATCATTCCTTGATGTTGGCAGCATCACGGTGCACCAGCAAAAGACAGACTGCTTCTGAAGTTGGTGCTCCACCAACCATACGAACAGGTATTCCTCTGCCTCTCAGCCTGGTAGAGGCCACACACCTTCAACATTCCTGACGCACACATTCATGGTATTAGGACCTGAGCTCCTCCACTTCCCTCACCTAATCCCTGTCACCAGCCATGCTTCAATCATTCACAGCTTCCTCCTATCCCACAGCATCTTTAGAATGTGGTGTTGGCAAACAATCCAAAACTCCTCCCCAACGCACCTAGAAATCTTGTGGTTTTCATGCCTAGCCAGGTTACGCAGTTTCCAGATAAACCAGATGGATTGGTGGAAGAGATTTTTCCAGCAATTCCACAGGTCCCTGTCCTTGAATTTCTTCCCGCACCATCAGCTCTTGCTTAACATTCTGGCCTGGGCTCCATTTAACCCCAAATCATCCACTCACCTTAGTCCAAATTAACTTTGTCCACTTGGCAGGGGAAAAACAGGTGGTCCACAGTTTCCTCAGCTTCTTTACATAAACTACATCGAGAGGGAACAGCAAATTCAAGAGCCTTCATCCGTTCCTCTGTCATCCAAGAGCTGTAACCTCAATATTCACCAGGTCCTCATTTTCATAGAGATCCTAATGATTTCACATTTTACATGAACATGCCATTCTATAGCGTAGAAGGATATCAAAGCTTCAAGAACATGCTTAGGAACGGGTACTCCTAAACACTAATAAATCACCCTGGGAGTTCAAGAATTCATTTTTGAATAAAAAATTTAACAGCATTCTGGAATACAACTTAGTTATGCAAGTCAGTTGCTAAACACAGACATAGGGCCTGGCTTAGGCAGGTTACATCCATGTTGAAAATGTCACAAAATTTTGAGAATTTAATGCAATCAAATCACAAATGACAAAACAAAACAAAGACGAATACAATGTGAGATGACCAGATATGTAATACTCACTATTAAGAAGGGAAGGTACCTATACGACTTCTGCTAGTGCTTTCACCAGAAGATTGCCGAGGCTCTTCTGAGCTAGCAACTGATCTTAATGTACACCATTCTCCAACTGCTCCTAGCTTCAGTTTGGATGAAACCTGGAGATAGCCTTCTATTTCACCTGTTATGATGGCATCTAAGTAAGTAGCCTATATATTACAACTTGAACGCTTATATTCGCTAAGGCACTCCATTCCTTACCACAACACGGTAACTAGCAAGTAGTCAAAACTCAAAGCACTAGGTTAAGAGTTAAGGCTAGGCATGTATGTGGGATATTCACCTAATGTGAACTCAAAAGTACAAATTAAGAAGAAAAAATTATAAGTTTCCCTAAAATTTTAAAAACAGCAAAAATTTATGCATAGGAGAAAATAGAAAAAGCCTAATCTATTTAACAATTTAAAAGATTTGAAAACCGAAAAAATGCAAAAGAAGCTTTTGCAACCCACCAATGCAGCCATCCAGGCACCCAGGCAGTGCTTCCTGTGAACCTAGGAATGTAGCCGCAGATCGTAACTACAAAAATTACACTAAGATTGTTCAGAAGCTTCTCATTTGAACTCAGACATGAATTCCACGTATTGCCAGAGCATTATTTTCAAAATTTATGGAATTGTAAACCCTACAAATTGTTTGGGAACACCTTTTCAGTTATTCAGTTTTAGACATTTAGTATTTCATGGGACTGATGATATTCCCAAAAGTATGCAAGAAAGCTCAAGCAACGACAAGAAATGATATTGTCAATGACCACCCACTGAGGATAGTATTCAACTATGTTTTGAGGAGGGAGCTATGTTGCCAATTCATCAGCAATCTGATGAATCTGAAACGGCATTGCTTGCTTTGAAACATAGGAGGGCATTCCAACCTCCTAGCTGTCCCATGGTCAACTTTACCAACATGACATTTTGAAAAAAGAAAAGGAAAAAAAAAAGCCTTCACTCATTACCACTGAAAAACATGAAACCATGCCCAAGATGTTAGATCAATGATATGAAGAGCCTTGTTATCTCCTAAGATGCTTATAACTGCCAATCTAATTATAAAGATTGCAATTCCAGTATGTCATATTACACAGACCTTTCAGAACACAACGCCAAAGTTCTGCTTGATCAAATTGTGACATGTTCATAATAACTTTGCTGTTGCCATTGATTATATAAGCTGCCTGAACCCAAAGCCAAATTAACGCGTGAAGAACTTCCAATATCAATATTTATGATGACCTAAATATTAAAGAAGATTTTGAAAAGGCAAAGGAATATCAAAATGAGGACAGTGACGAGAAAGTCTTTCATGAGAATCACCAATAGGTCACAGATGATGATAAAGAAAACATGTCTCTGAACCAAAGTTCTGAACGTTTGGAATCCTAGGGCACTTCCATGCATATGGCTAATAAGCACTGCCAATTGCCAAACCCTTAACATTATATAATTTGAAGACTTTGTCACCTCATAAAATGTGAAGCTAAATTTTTATTATTATAATTAAAAACAAAAATCTCCAAAATAAAAGACAAGCTACCATCTCTAAGATAACCATATTCATATGTAACATATTAAAATGAATAATGCTAATCTATTTCAGATAAATTTAAAATCTATTCTATCCAACCACTACATTAGTTACAAAAAAATGACTTTAATGATATTAAGCACAATATGATCAATTAGAATGGAAGTTCCATAATCCTTGCATTTGAGATAGCGACCCAACAAGGTTAGACTACAGAGTAGATCCAGGCATGATATGCTGCTGCCTTTCCTGGGTTTCATGTTTCTCAAGAATGAAGCTTTAATCAAGTTTTTATCTGTTAATTTGAAGTAGATCTATATATGAACCTGTCCAAACAAGTCTATATGGCATTAGATTTTCAAACTCATCCAAAGTGAACCACTGTAAGATTTATCCTTGAAGAAGAGATATGTAGGAAAATGTTGTAATTTTCCAAACGCATAAAACAAAACTAGATAGATAATAACACATATACAGGATGATAGGAGTTTTAAAGTCCATGGAAAAATGTTAAACAGCAACAAATTTGCAAATTCATACATTCATATGTTCAAAATTCAAGGTTGATGTTGAGATTCATTAGCCGTCAATAACCGTTATGAGAATGCAATATAACCTTACTACATTCTTTTGTAAAATAGCATTACTATAATGCCAATAACTGGTAACAGTTAAAGCATTATCATGGTCTGAACCAATACATCTATGATCTCCATGCAGACATGAAGCCAAGACTCAAACGCACAAACTGGAGATCAAGTTCGCAATGGGTGACACTTTATCATTAAATGAGCCATAGATAAGCATGTACACCCAAGTACACAGACAGAATATTCTTCAGTGATCAGCTGAACAAAAGAATATATTCGTTTGGGAATGAATTTAACAATCATTATCTGAGAATGGTAAAGCAGTTTCTTATACTAATGGAAATAAAATTCAGCTATAAACTAGTTAAAATTTAATCTGGAACAGAGAAACCACTGGTAGTATATGTTTCACGCCCCTTATAGTTCTCAGAATCAAATATTATTTCCAACAAATGAGGATAATTTTCCACAGCATAAGAGAGACATGCCATAGAAGTTATATGTCAATTTAAAAAAAAAAAGGAAGAAGAAGAACAGTTAGCATTCTCAGGAGACTGAGTCGGTCAAGCTACATTTACAAAACCTCTTTCAATGAGTTCATGAAGCTGTGCTTAACATTTTCTTCCCCTTCACAAGGACTAAAAAGCTCCTGAGGATATCCACGAAAATGGACCTGTAAATCTCGAGTAAATTAGTAGATTTTCCAAATATAGTAGATAATTTGAATACACAGAAAGAAAGGAACTAAACATATCTATAGACTTTTGCAATAAAAGAAAAGGCTAATCAACACAATGAGAGAGAGAGAAACAAAGGTGATAGAGACATAGAGGTGTTGACAAAACCTAACAACTTCTTCTATGCAAGTTGGTTACTAGATCGGCAACAACACTTCTGGTTTTTATTTTCAATTTGCATCAATCACCAGGAGAAATGTAGATAAAATCTAGCATTTTCTAGCACACAGATTCTAGCTAGTTGAGCCCCAAATTTGGAGAAATGTTACTTCTCACCAGAAACAAACCAAGCGAGTTCTTCTCAAGAAGATTTTAAAGGAGATGAAGTAACTTCTAGCATGAATGAGAGGCATAAAACAGACTTCACAAGAAGTCAACTTTGTTACCCTTCTTGTGCTGAAGCTTAGAAATATAGAGTTTACATATGCAGATTATTTTCCACAGAAGCCTGTCTTGCCATTTCTACTGAACTTGCCAGAAAGTAGAACATAAAAGAATTATCTGTATGAGGTAAAGGCATATAAATGGAAGACTTCATCTGCAACAGAAAACAATAAGGTACCAATCACTGAAGACAGACTACCAGAGCATTTGCACTGATTGCACCTGAAGGTGTTTATGTTTTTGAGGATTTCTGGGTGAGAAGTAAAACCCTTAGAGCTCATTCTAAGACAAGGCACACTTATACTGAAGGATACTATATTAAAGTACATGGCCCATTAGGAAATTGAGTGAAAAAGTCTTACTGTTAAATTCCAAGGTCTCTCTGGTACTGCACACAGAAGATCAAAAAGGACTCCCAATGGCACGTACCTGCAATTGATGAAGCATAACTAGGGAAATTCTGTATATACAGTTCACCAGGGTACAGGGAAGGAAAAAGTGAATTGCTACCATCAGAAAATGTCACTAGAAAATAGATATTACAGAAGTACATAAAGTTCACAAAACTACATACAAACCAGTAAACAATAAATATGTGAATGTTTAATGTGAAGAACACCCATTGTTATATCGATTATGGTTGTTGAAGAACACAACCGCTAGGCTCTAGATATTGACTTAAAATAGGCACTAATTACCTTCCAACAACCTCAATGCCAAACTGTTTAACCTTCTGCATCAGTGAGATTGTGGAAAGGTTGTCCATGCTCTCACACAATTCTAGGTTAACATCTAAATGGTTGGACAACTGTGGGGTCAGACACTATATTGAGGAGTTAATCTATCTCTAGGGATTATGTTGCAAGTTATACTCAACTATTATTTCCATTTATCACACATGCTCTTACACAATCAGGATATCTATTTGCTCCTTCTTAATAGTTTTTTAAAAACTTATTTGCTTGCTGCATGAGTGAAGTCCAACTGAAGTCAAGGCTTCTTTAGGGCCAGGTGGGCCATGTCAGCCATTTTAAGTTGCACAATCATATCATAGCTTTCCAGCTGCCTCATATGGATTTATTTAGCTAAAGGCTTTTTCAACATCAAGTTGCTGTATGCATCAGAATAACAAAAATTTCAAAAAATCTCACATTTCTCACTAGAAAGATAGGAAAACTACATCCACTTTATTTTTGCTAGTTTTTTTTGCAATATGTTCAAATAATGAAATTTAAAATTCTCAAACTTTTTTGTTACACTTTTCAGTAAAATTTGATAAAATATTATTTAAACTTTAAAGAGTGTTTTTGTGTGCATGTACAGCCATGTTGGAAGTGGAAGGGGGAAACTCTAAAGCCAGACAAGATAAAGATGAAAATTGAAAACTTGAAGATTCCAACAAATGTTTAGCAGAAATATATGACTTATTTTCAAGAGAATAATACAGTGTGTGAAACAAGATTAGCTGTCATTATTATTCAAGATTAGAAGCTATACAGATATTTAAATAGAAAAAATAAATGAAAATGCAAAATAAATATTGCACACCATTTTAATGGTAATCCTTTATAGTCAAACCAAATGTTATCATCACCAGGAGGAAGAGAATTGCTGAAATGGGGCTTTACAAGAGGCAGCAATAGAGGAAGGTATCCATTCCGAGGACCTAATACCTGTTATGCACAAAAATTATAACGGTTGAGGTGACAAGATGCATAAGCGAAGCAACGGATGAAGAAAAAAAAGAAGAAAGAATGTTCTCCTCCCACACCACAAAAAGAAAAAGAAACCCCACAAGTGCATCAAAAATCAAAGGCCAGATAATGCTGCCAAGGTATTATCCCAAAGTGGAAAAGTAAACTGTAAAAGTAAAACCTTGGTGAGACAGAGATGTTACTTTTCTTTTTCTATAAGATTAACCTAAAATTCTTGGAGCTAAGAGAAAGCTAAACACTTACGTACTTTTTATTAAGTAATGCAGCAACAGAAAGCAACATGTTGGAAGAATATTTTACAACGTAAATAATCATACAAAGGCTCTTGAACATGGATAGGCGGATTGGCTTATAACCCACACATTGAAGAAGACGGACTTCAAGTTCGTGCAGCAAAAACGAAAAGGAAATGTCCATCCCCCGATCCATGCTTAGGTACAAGCCAATCCGCCTAGACCTCCGTTTTATTGAAGTTTGTCTTCTTCAATGTCTGTCTGCCATCGCTTCAATAATTTTTCCTCATCATCAAGAAAAAGATTAGATACAACTACTCTCCGTGCAACGTTGTAACAATGAGAAACATACCGATCAATTGGAGAGACCTAATGTTATGTGGACAGGCATTTCCTTGGCCCCAGACCCAAGGGCATCAGGATGACAAGTGAATGAGAAGCATGAGGAACAGATGCCCACATGCTTAAGTACAAAAAAATGTACAAGCACCCTCACTAAGAACCTCAAGTCCGTGCAACAAAAAGAAAATGATACTGCAATCATGGATAGGACAAAACGAGATTAATTCAATAGAGAAGCGATGGCAGCACCACGTACCAAGGCAGGAGAAGGAACTGGAAGCGTTGCGACTTCAGACTCATGGAGATGAATCTGAAGAGGAATTGCTCCCTCCCATACATAGTCCTGGGCTTCTCTGCAATCCATCTATCGCGTCGCCCTTAAGATGGTCTCACCGGCGGATTCCCCATATATTCAACTCCTATTTGACCACAGAGTGCAAGCGGATTCGACAATTTCTTCTACAAACTCAATTCCCTGAAAAAATTCATTCTGCTTGCAATCATCGAAGAGAACACAAGATCTAAACCATGGGGAGTACGCAAAAACAACCAAGAACCACCACAGAAGCGGCATAAGCACGAACAGAGGATTAAGAGAGAAAATAACAGCAATGGAACGCAAGAAGGCAAGTCCGAAATACATATGAAATTACAAACGTCTATTTGCATCATTGAGAGAGAACAAGGATCATACCAGTCGACCCAGAAGCAAGGGGCACCAAAGATTTGGCAAACACCCAAGAGAAACAGACGGTATTCGTGAGCGAGTTCGACGAGTCGAGCCCCTCGTGTGTTTCAAGAACTTAACTCTGCTCGAGCTCGACTCGAGTTCGATTTAGCTCGATTCAGCTTGATTTCTTAAAACTCGATTATTAAACAAGCCATAATTTGGCTTGATCATGATGTGCTATTTTTTTAATAATTTTACATGACATACTTTATATGTTTTCTTTTTCAAAACAAAACTTAACCGAGTTTAATTGATCTCAACCCACTTAACTTGAACTCGACTCGTTTAGGGAGTTTTCTACTGGTTGAACAGTAGTTCCAAGAAAGCAAGAAAGAGAGTGTTACTAGGCTCGTAAGTTTTTTAAAATAGAGGGCCTATTTAGAAAATGTATCATGACATTTAGATTCCCATGATTTCGATTCTTATGATTGTTTTTCCCTTGTGCCAAACAAGGAGCTACTGATTTCGAATTCCCATGATTCCGTTTCCCCTCCCCTTGTGACAAACAAAGTATCAGCTTCTCATATAATATCATTTTCTCATCCTAGCAGAGCTATAATCAGGCAACAGTCCCATCAAAACCATGCACCTTCACTGTTGATCGCTGGCCTTTTCTACTTGACTCGAAGGTACTAAATCCAACCAACCACCATCCAACGAATAGACCTCTCGTTGCGTGAAAGTACAATCTTAATTATATCATATAAATTGCATGTAGACTTTGTGATCACGGTAAAATCTCACTCAATCAATAAGAGAGAGAGAGAGAGAGAGAGAGAGTATTTTTTTCGCTTTGATGTACTTGTGAAGTTTTTATGTGTGTATCTCTTTATAATTAATTGCCAAGACATTTTTTGTGATTAGATTGTTGTTCCTTGCTCTTGGCCGATGATCCCAACCAAGCAGTGGTCCTTTTAGGTGAAACCCACACTAAACCTTCACTGATCAAGAACGACCAATATTTAAAGGGAGAAAAATACAAAATAAAGCAAACCCAGTTCTTAGCGTTTTCCAAGGAGTAAAGCCTGGGACTTGGTCCACTTGGATAGGAAAATAAAAAAGGAGAAGAAATTAGACGATGGAGAGAAACTATGAGTTTTTTAAAGTTTTTAAGAATAGAGAATGGGTTTTTAAAATAGCTACCCACCCTTTATTTGTTATTTTTTCTTGGATTTCAAAAAAAAAAATCTGAATTTTGTGTGAGCAGGAGATGTCTGAAGATTAGAAGGGCGAGCCAAAGCCCTCCCCCTTCCATGTTCAAGGCTGTTTTATTCGTTAATGTTCTCATGTTTGGACCGAGGGTCAAATCCAAATCCAATCCAAAAACAAGCCGGGCTCCACTGACGGTGAGGGTAAAAAAAAAGACGAGAAAAAAAAAAGGAGAAAGCCTCACTCTCACACTGCTTCACTCAGATCTGCAAGAGAGAGAGAGAGAGAAAAGGAGAGAGATGGTCGTCGGCTCCTTAAGCCTTCTGTTCCTCCTCTTCGTCTTCTTCCTGCCATCGCCATCTTCCCTTCTTATCGTCTCTTCATCCTCTCTCTCCCTCCAGACAGATGAATGGAAGCGCGCAACTGCGACGTACTACGCGGCGAACGATCCCCTCGACACCCTCGGTACTCTCTCTCTTCTTTCTTCCTCACGAGCAATCGGGAATCTATTTTCCCACCAATTTGTACGGAAACGTTGGAACTTCTGATTAATTTCGATCGTCTCCCTGTTTGCATTAATGTGATGGTGGTGGTGGGCGGCTGCGGCGGAGGAACAGAGGGGGCGTGTGGGTACGGGGATCTAGGGAAGAAAGGCTATGGGCTGAGCACGGTGGCGCTGAGCGGAGCGCTGTTCGGAAAAGGGGAAGGGTGCGGTGGGTGCTACGAGCTGAAGTGCGTGGAGGACCTGCAGTGGTGCATCCCGGGAACCTCGATCGTCGTGACGGCGACCAACTTCTGCCCTCCCAACTACGCCCTCCCCCTCGACTCCGGCGGCTGGTGCAACCCTCCCAACCAGCACTTCGTCATGCCCATCGCCGCCTTCGAGAAGATCGCCATCTGGAAGGCCGGAAACATGCCCGTCGACTATCGGAGGTATGATCAAGCCAAACCCCTCTCCCGCTCGTTCTCTGCCAACGATGACGATTCACGCGCGTTTATTTTTTGAATGACGAAAATAGCCTCATTCGGGGAGTATGTTCAGAATTGCTTCCCTTTTTTTTCCTTTCAACAATCAGTCTTAAATAGTTTCAATTTGTGAACATGGTTACACTTAGAAATTATATACTTTTCTCATTCTGCTGTTCTTTTTCTTCAAAATCGACGCTTCTGTGAATTCTCACTGAAGATATTACTGCTATAGAATAGATTAGATACTAGAGAGTGTGTTAAAAAGCTTTTACGCGTTCTCTGTCTGCTGCAAATCATTGTAAAAGGCGCTAGGTAGGCCTTGCAATGCGAAGGGCATTTAGGTCCATTTGTTAGTTTGAGAAGAATAACAAACCTTGCGGAGGTGAGAAATGATATCTTCCTCGAGGCACCGCGAGATGCTGCTTTGACGTATTAGAGCATTGCCGGCACTTCCTAAGCCGTTGATCTTAAAAGTCCCACATCTGGTGGTGCTTGGGCCTTGGTCAGGCCGTGCTTTTCTGTGGGTCCCACACTTTAGGAGTGGGCCCCCGCGGGCGTTCGTTGTCGTCGGCAGCATGTGGGAGGTTGGGTTTGAGCGGTGCAGCGCAAGGGAAGGGTGGGCGGTACACAAAATTCACTTTCATCAATTTAGTTAGTGCCATGCTTTTGAAAATGCTATAAGGTTCTTCTTCTAAAATTTCAGAAAAATACATAGTCGTTTTTTGTTTTTCATTCTTGAAGAGAGGGAGAAGGAAAACGAGACAGGAAATGATAGATGCAATCAATAATAATACTTTTGTATCCGTATGTGGTTTACTATTTCATGATGGGTTTAAAGATATATAAAATTCATATGCTTCTAACTTTTATTAGTAACACACAGTTATGGTTCCTATGTCCTTTTTCAAGATTGTTTGAGACGTTAGTTGTTTGAGGAAAATGGCCTATCACAAGCTGTCTTGGCACAACTTTTTCAGTCATAAACAAAAACGAAATCAAAGTTGTTAAAGACGACCCACTGAAACGTTTAATAATGATGAATTATATATCAAACTAAAATGTTGAGAAACACCGTTAGAGGCCGGATTCGATGGTATTTTGCTGCAGAATGATACACCTGCTGTATCAAATACAGGAAGACCTACCTACTCTTTTGTTTGAGAGAAAAATTTTCTTGCTAGAGGCTTGATAAACGCCAAGACTTTCTTGTTGTTGACTGCCAATTTTTTAACCATTATGAAGCATTGGAACCCTTATTAATCAAAGTTAGAGTCCACCGGTTTCCCTTCTTTTCCTTTGTAAAACCATAAGTGGAAGAAAATTTGTCATTAAAGATATTTAGCTTTAGCTACTTAAGCTATAAATCAGAACTGAACAAAATGTCCCCACTATTTGCAATGCATCTTGATAAGAATGCACTCCATATGGTGATTCTGACATTGTCGTACATTTCTCCATGAAGGTCTGCCTTGAAAAATTGGACCCAATGTCCTTCTTTTGATGTCATTCGTCAGTGAAACGACAAAAGAGGGGTCCTAAATGACAATTAATTCATCATCTGATAGTTGCTCCTTAACGCATCTAGGTAATCTTTAAAAAGACATGAGACCGAACAATATTTACTGGAAAAAGAATCATGGATGATGGATATAAGACAGTTTCATATCTCAGTAAGATAGCCAACCATGGGATTCCAGACATGTTTTCTCGGAATGTTATTATTGTTAGTTGAAATTTCCAAAATGTATGGCTTTGTGAAGTTATCAGCAAAGCACTTAATTTACTGATACTTATTATTACAAAAGAGGATTGTTGTCAGCATCAGTTTTCATTCGGCCGATGCGCACGGTTCCGGCCTGTCGGCAGGGCTATTTTTCAGTTTACATTTTAATTTAACAGAATAAAAGATATTTGATAATCTAGTATCCTGCAGCATCGTTTTAATTTCCAGCTGATATTATGCACATGGGCGGATACTATAGCGATATTGACTTCATTTATGTTGAGCACTGTTTTATTAATTGGTGCGGCCACCGGTGCTAGCCATTATTGAACCTGGTGTGCAAGAAGGCGTAGATGGTAGTGAGTGGGAGAGTTTGCATGAGAAAGCGATTTCAGAGAATTTCCATTAATGAAATGGATGATGCGATTGCAGGGTCAAGTGTTTGAGGGCTGGGGGAACCCGGTTCACCATCAACGGCTTTGGTTTCTTCCACTCCGTCCTCATCACCAATGTCGCCGGCGCCGGCGACGTTGTCGGCGTGAAGATAAAGGGGTCCGCCACGGGATGGCTTCCGATGGCAAGGAACTGGGGCCAAAACTGGCACTGCAATGCAGATCTAAAGAATCAGGGGCTCTCGTTTGAGGTGACCGCCAGTGATGGGAAGACCCTGACGTGCTACAACGTTGCACCATCGACTTGGGCGTTTGGACAGACTTTTGAAGGAAAGCAGTTTCCCTTATGACACGGATCATCGGCTTCTATCTTTTCTGTTTTTCTTGTTTCTTTTTCTCTGGCGTCTGAGTGGAAAAGAACGAAAAGGTTGATGAGTGATTGGGAAGAAAAAATTGTCCATTAAAAGATACGAAGAGTTGCAAGAAAAGAAAAGAAGATGGTTGTTGTAGTGTGGGGGTGAGCATGGTATCGATTGTGATGTGGATGCTTGACTAATTTGCATCATGCAAAGGAATATTTATTTATGTGGCCTACACTTCATGTTTTCTTTTTTCCTTGTCTTGCCGGTTCACTCTAGTGCGTGGGGATCTCTCCCGCATGCAATCATAAAATCGATGCTCGAAGAAACAACGCAACTTAAGTTGAGATGGCCGAGTTGGTCTAAGGCGCCAGATTAAGGTTCTGGTCCGAAAGGGCGTGGGTTCAAATCCCACTCTCAACAAATTCCTTTTATGCGTCACCAACTCGTTTTCCGCAATTTTGCCTCGTCCTAAAAAAAAAATGATATTTGGACGGCCCGATGTATTTAGACGCGACTGGTTTTTCTGGTATGCAGGGTTTTTCAATGTCGATTCGACTTTTTGCTTTAAACATACTATAAGACTCGAATACTGCCATTTCGATCACTTGCAAAATCCAATGGCCAAGATTGTGGTAGCAACCAGACCCTGCCTTCAGGGTCCCACCGTTAACTTTGGATTGGGGCCCGCTTGGAGATATTTCTTAGTATCTCAGTCACATTATTCTATATAACGGGAGCATAGTATTTTTTAGCATATATACTTTTAAAATATATGAACGGAGAACACCATATATTTCTTATTAAATAGCACTTTACTTATACAAGTATGCAGAATAAATAAATAAAGTCAAGCTGCACCTTTGTGAATTGCAAGTTGCAACCCATCCCGACTTGTTGGACACCTCAGACCCAAACCCCTGCGGCACCGCCAATATCATCATTATATGGCCGGATAGCGTCCCTGTAATTCGCGGGAAAATAAACTCTGGCGCGGTTGCGGGAGTCTTCTTTCCCTCTCTCGGGGATTCAAAAACGCCGTCCTCAACCAAGACGGAGACGGCGATGGAGGCGCCCGCGAGCCCCACGCCCATTGACCAGGGCGAGCTTAATCTGAGGAAGCGACTCAAAAGCCACGGGGCAGAAGATGTGATGAAGCGCGAGCACGAAGAAGAAGAGGAGGAATTGGAAAGGTTGCTACTTCCCGACCCAGACCAACTGCCGGTCGTACCCCCGTCTGCCGTCCACTGCAATTTCGTTGCCGGTAACGTGCCCAGTCACCTTTCTCTACGTTCATTCACGTGGATATCGATGAAGGAGAAAAGCCCTGAGTATCTTATTCTGCTCGCCTTTGGGCGTTAGGGTCTTTATTCTTCGTGATTTTCTTAGACTGCGGGTTTGAAGGACTCTAACGTTCCCGGTTTTCGGATTACCAGACTTTCTGAAGACCGGCCACGATCATTATATTTATCGCCATGCTAACGGGTAGAATTTCTGTTTCTTTCCTTTTTCTTTTTCTCGTACTTAACTTTTCCGGGTCAAATGCTTCTCAGAGACGTCGACGCATTCTTCATTGGCTTTTGATGCTAGTTTTGTAGATTGCGTGTGGTCTGTTTGGCACCGACTCACGTAGCCCTAGCGGAGGAGGCAGGGATTACGGCTGTTGATTTCAACACCCGAAAGACTGACAAGAGCGAGATGAAGGTCATCGGCAAGCGGAAGAAGGTTACCAGCTCTGCATGATTTTGCTTGTTCGTTCTATTTTGATTCATATGTGGTTTTTTTAAGGATCGTAGTTGATTACATGGTTAACGCTCTATTTGTTTGGTAGATGGTGCTTGATGTTTTCCAACGAGCCACGTACTGTGCAGCGGAGTCTGAGTGACGGCTGCATGATATCTGTGCTTTATGGATAATTCAAATTCGTGCTACGGTGGCAATTTTTTGGGTCCGAATGCTGAGTTTTGATACTAGTTGTGCGTGCCAGTTCTGTGCTTCGTTTTACCCTCCACAAGGGAAACTGACATTGAGAATGGATGAGCATGGAAGTACTTGTCATGATTGTAGCATTGAACTGTTTTTCGCTGTTTGATCTCTGTTCACCACATTCTTTCTGCTATCAGTACTTGATCCTCGGTGAAGAAAAATTTCTATTTTTGATTTCTAGAACCTGAGCGGCAGAGGAGATTGTAATCTCTACAAGGTTCTTGTGAAACTACAAGACATAGTCATGCAAGTAGAATTGGTAGTCGTACTTCAGACTTGGCACATCTAAACATGGTGTTGGCCTCTACCCTGAATTGATCATGACACAAAAAAATTCTCCCTGTGATTGGTTGACACTATTTTATGATATTGGGTTTTGTTTGATCTTTAGAAGAAATCAGTAACTGCCTCAGTCCTACCATCTGGGACTCTTTGCATCGACTGATCCGTCTTCAGGCACACTGATTAACCTCTGATCAGCATGGAGTGTCCTGCATCTACTAGTCTGTCTTCAGGCACATTGATAAGCCTCTGAGGTTGGCAGTCAACTTTCACCTATCCTGGCTTGATGGTTTGTATGCCTCCACCTACTTTCCTGGTCTTCTTCAGAGAAATGTGTGACATCTAATTGTCGGTTTCCCTTTTACATTTCATCTAGCAAAATATGCATTTTGGAAGCTGGTTTGTGGTCTTAATGCATGGAACCATGGGGATGTGAGTCTGTCAAACTTAGGGCGCCTATTGTGTTATTAGTACTCTAATGCTTGCCTATATAAAAGAGCTTTGTTTTTGGTGATTGCATCCATTTCCTTATGACTTGTAGGATTTCCTAATGTTTCTTCCAATTCATGGTTTTTGAGTCTTTATATATTATATAGTTTCTGATAATTCACAAGGGGGTCAAATCATTATTCTGCAGAATGCACAGCATCTTCAGGCCAAGTCTGCTTCATGCAATGTTTTTGCAAATGACAAACCTTTCATTGTTTGATTCAAGCTTGTCTGATGATTTTGTGGTGCATTTTATTTTTTTATCCCAATAATTTTGGCTTAGGGATGTTTTGCAGGTTCTGTGTAAAAGGATCCCTTCTTGAAATGGATGATAAGCTACTGAAGGAACCCACTTTACTTAACACTGCGGTATATGATTGGCAACCTGCTGAGACTGACTGATTGAACATTGGCTGGGTGCATTAACTCGAACTTCCACAACTTGCTTGCTTCTTTAATCAATTCAATAGCTTATCAAGTGTGTGTGTCTCCTTGGAAGTGAAGCTCATGTTTCTGCCTCTCACAAGATATTGGAAAATCTGCAGTCTGCCTGCTGCTCAATCTGTTGGCAGGCTGACCATTCCATGCAACAACCTGCTTGGTTCTTAAAGTCCTTTCACTATGACCATCACATGTATGCTGACTGTATGGTGCATATCCTTAATTTCCTGTAATGGATTTTCATTTGGTAATTCTTTTGCGTTGTTTGGTGAAAATTATGAGACTCATTTTCCAAGTGCACGAGCATATGGACTTATAATCGTTTAAAAAGAGTTCTTTCCATAATAATCATCATCTTATTAGCCATTTTCAAAGGTCATCTCTCTCTTTTGAAGTTTTTAAATCCATGCTCTCCTTTGTAACATTTGGACACCCATATCCTTCCATCAACAGCATCCAAAATAACTTTAATTAACTTGGTTGGTAAGTAGGAAGAAAGGCAGTTTGAGTCTTCATTTATACTTTAACAAGTAACGTGAAATTTTCATATTTGCAAGTTATTCTTCATGAAACTAACTGCACGAATGTGTCTTCATGTCCAAAAACATGTAGTTGACATTGAAACCATGTTTTCTTAGTCTGTGGATAATATTTTATAGACCAAAATCGTTTGGATCAGTGTGTTTTAACGTTCATATTTTTTTGTGTTGGTTCTTAGGTTTTTCAGTATGGAGAACATATTAGTATATTTAGCTTCTAAAAAAATGCTTATTATGTTTTTTTTTTTAAAAAATTGATTAGTTTCCAGGATCATTCTTCAGTTGAGGGCAAGACCCTTTTTTCAGTTGGGAAGTTTCTGTTAATCCCTTTGACAGCGCGTAATGTGTACAATGGATTTTGTCTTGGTTAACAAAAAGTGGAGGATGGGGATCTAGAGAACTTGAAAAGATGATGATATATTAGGAAACTTCTACGAAGATGGAACTGTATGTCTGACAGGAAGTTTTCACATCTTAAAAGTAGTATCTGCTGTAATTGGCAAAATTCGTTGTTCTGCAACAAGCTGGTATAACTCTTACGTATGTGAAGCTGCTTTAGATATCTTATTTCTCTGATAATGGGGCTTGAAGGAAAAAACTTTTAGAGGAAACCAACACACTAACTGTAAGACCTTTGCATGGGGTTGTGTGCATCCCTGATATGGTGAAAAATAGGGATAGTTTAGTTAGTTCAGAGAAAACAGCATGTTTCTCACATCACATGACAAGGGTTTAGCAGGAATGGTGCACATTTACCCCTTCTTTTAGTGTGCATGACTACATTCACCAACCAATGGATAAATTATGAGTCCCATTGTTTTTCCCCTTTCAAATTGAATCCTAGAAGCACGTGATTCTACTTGCTGGTTCTTGTTTTTCTGTACACATTTCTGTACAAACAGAAATGTACTATTTTCTTTTTCCTGTCAAATATTGTTTAGCAGAGGAGGACCTATTTTCTCTTGAAGTTTCTCAAATTTCTAATTGCAAATGAGAATACTGGTAAAAATTGCCATAAATTTATTTCTTGTCCTTTCAATGACTTAGGCTGCTAGAGAAGGTTATGTAGCAATTTTAATGCCCAAGCCAGAGGATTGGCTCAAGAGCAAGGATTACTTCCTGAACCTTGAAGAGTACAAGAAGCTGAGAGGCATCCCCTGATTACATGTATGTATATTCTGCACTTACTGTTATCGTAATAGTTCTTGCCTTGCAGTCTTAATGGATAAAGCTGAACTGTTCACATATTTTTCTCTCTACCGTCTTACAACAGATTCTTCCTTCATTTGTGGGAAATAATCTAACTAATCATCTTTTACTACCAGATTTTATTAATTACATTTGACTGCCAACTTTTATTAATGTTTGCAGAATTGTGCATGATGGTGCAATCACAAGTAGATAAACACATGCCATTGGCTTGGACGCACAAGACCTAAAATATTTCAGGATTATTTGAGTTAATCTTAACTTGGTTGATAACATGTTTGTTCAGCATTTGAATTGATACATAGCTTGACCCCATATATGTGTGTGTCCGTGTTGTGCTTAAATAAAAGCCAGACTAATCATCATTGTTCTCAAAATTGGGCTGAATCAAGCGGATGTATGCCCTTTCACTGAAAAGAAAACATTTTAAGATCTATTAATTAGCTTTCTTACTGCTTTTAAGAGTTTGAAAATTCAAAATGGACAGTTCATCCTGATTCGAAAATAGGATGCCCTTCTTTTTCCTTTTTTCCTGTTTTCATACCCAAACCCAATCTAACATTAAAACCCAAAACACATGCTGAAGCCGTTATGTAAACCTTAGACCTGAATTCAACCTTCGCTGGAACGACTCAAACCCAATGCTGCCTCCCACATGTATATGTTTGGAGATGAAATTCGATTCGTCGATGGCGACTCTCTTCCACCTTCTACAGGTGTATATTTGGAACTGAAATTTGATTCGTCGAGACCGACTCTCTTCCAACCCATGGAGAATCACACAGGAGCAAAGCAACAAGATTTATTTTCATATTTTGGATTTTTTTCTCTTTTGCTTGGTTCTAGGCCATAGATCATTTTTTACCCTATTGAAGAGCGTTTAGGTAAAATTTGTAATGAGTTTTTTAGTTAATGAAAAAACCCTTATGTTATTTTGTGTTTTTTTTCTCTTTATGTTCCTTATACGAACCTCGCCGTCTGAATAAGGAGTCGGGTAGTTGGATCTAAATGGGTCGACAAGTTCACAGGAACGTGCAATCGTCTGCATCGGTCGTCCGGACCCACGTGGTTTTAGGTCAGGATCCGCCGCAGTTGGCCTGCTCGAGGAGGACATCTTGAGTTTCTCAACGAGATGCCTCTCGGAAGGGACAACGACGCCATGGATCCCCAAATGGATCCAAAAGCTATCAATTCTTACTTTTCTGGCCTTTTAAAGAATGGGAAGAAAACAGTTCCCTTCATTCCTTTTACCGACTCCAAAGGTCATCCATCCCCGTGAAACGCTCGACTCGTTTGGCTCGCACTGACCAAACTAGCCCTCTTCACTGAATCAGCATCTCGAAGCGTGTGTCGAACTTTTTAACTTTAAAAGAAAAAAACATAAAAATGTGTTAAAAATCCAATCTATGTTGTCAATTTTGCTATCACAATCGTATTGATTTATTTTTGTTTCTAAAAATAATAGATTTGATACACAATAAAATGGGAATTGGGTAAGCGCATGTCATTGAAAAACCTAAGAGAAGGGGGTAAAGTTGGCATCTCAGGAGATGGAACACATGAGCTAAACATGCATGCTCACAATGATATTGTCTCTACCCAACCACTCTGGTCACGGGTGCTCGCTTTAGTTCAGAGAAAGGGAAGATCGAGAAGTGGAGAAAAAACAAGACGAGGTGGAAAAGCTGCTCAAAATGCTCCTCTGTGTCCCCATACATTTTCTTGCTCTCCTATTAAATTTGGAGCATGAGGAGTCATGAAGGAGATGAACAAGAAGAAGAAGCTCCCGGCTTCATCTCCATCCATGGCCTTTTCTCCATTGAAATCCTTCCTCCTCCTCCTCCTCCTCTCATTCTCCCCCATAACCTTGTGCTCGGGTGCATCTCCGGCTCCTGCAGTAGGCAACATTTCCCATGTAGAATTTGCTCAATATTTCCACAGTTACTACGGCCAGAGCTTCAAAGTCATAAAAAATGCCATTGATGCTAAGAGCTACCTTCTAATTCAGGTAAAAGTTCCATCCCTTACACCATCTTTCTTTGCATCATAAAAAGGTCAGAAGCGGGACGACATAAGAACTGTCTCCTCTCTCTCTCTCTCTGTTTTTCTCTTTCCCCATTAGAGACGTCATATGTGAGAGATCTCCAAGTGCATTATTTGGAGTTAGCTTTAGCAACTGTTTCTAGCCGATCTCCCGAACTTTGGCTATCAACACAAATGACGTAGTTTACTAATGAGTGAAGCCGAAGCTACCATACTGGAAGAGAAGTGATCCGTATGAAGTTTTTGTTGGACTTCATCTCTGTCTGCAACTTCCTGTGTCTAGCACAGGCTCCGTTTGCCTGGTTAAAAGTTAGAATCGAGAAAGAGATGAAGAGTGGTCGAATACCTGAATTTGGTAAAGCGTAGAGGCCTTCCTAACGCCGGCTTGTCTACGATTAGGAGAGGAAGACTCGTTTCTCTTGTGGTGTAAGATATTCGACATGTGAACCATCTTGTCGCCTGCTGCGACGGGTACGATCATTAATTAATTGCCAAAAACCCAGAAAAAAACAGTGGGCAGATGCTTTCTTGATGAGTAAAAAAGAATGAGAACTTGGGGACCAAGTTCGTGATTTCAGTATAAGTTCATGAATTTTAGTTTCTCTCTTTACGGAGCTTGAAGAAGCTTTCATCTTTGTGCCAATGTACATATGCAAAGAAAGAACATTAAAGGAAGAAATTTGTCGGTGGAGCATTTGCAGAACACGTCGAGGATGGCGGGGCGTGTCAAGTACTGCACATCGCGAATCAAATCCTTCATCGTCCCGCTCTCCAACTTCTCCGTCGACACCTCCGCTTTCCCACGTAAGCTGCGTCTCAACTTTGATTTGCATTGAAAGCTGACCAAGATCAGGAACTCCGGGGTTTGGGCAGGAACTGATTGCATGTTCATGAACTTGTTGGCATCGAAGCAAAACCATTTCTTTCAATTCAAAATTTGTTTTTAAATATTATTTTATTCAAATATACTTTGGGTAAGAACATTGCGGCCAGCCTCTGCATTGTCGCATATAGTGATTGGGTCATGTCATATGCTTTTTTTCCCGATATTTTAGTATCACATTATTTTTCCTAGCGGAAACCTTATAAAACAATGTGCTTCAATTATATGCATCGGCTTACCGTACATGTGGATCATCAAAAGAAACAAAACGAAAACTTATTTTAAAATTTTTTTCTTTGTCATACCGGCTCACATATGTGAGTCGTATCGGTCGATACGGCCTGTATGAGCTGAGATTTGGAAATAACTGTTTCGGATCCACGACTACATCGGCCTATGATTGATGGGAGAGGATTTTCGCAACTTTCACTTTCAGATAAGCATGAGAGTGCCGTGCTTTAGGTTGATGGGCAGGTCATCTCTATCTTAGATCGTGCCCGTCCAATGATTTAGGATTTCTTCATAAATTTAACAAGATGGTGCCAAATTAAAGTGGCCAATAAAAGATTGTGACATTTTTTTATGCGCAGGCCGTGCTATATGACCGGACAAACTAAAAGCAATGGGTTTTTAATCTCATTTACAAATCAAGCTTTTTATATATTATTAAAACCTACGGTTCCAGAATAAAGAAAAACCGTGGGATTCACAGCTTCCGATTGTAGATTTCCAGCCTCTAACCCTTTTTCATTTTCTATCTTTGGCAGTGTCGTTTTTGGAGGTAAGGAAGCTGTACACTTCTGCATGGGATTCCCGTTAGGTTGTGGCCACCGAACGCCACTTCAACCAGAAAAAAGAAAACAAGAAAGACGCTTGCTTTTTTCTTGATTCGCATAATTATTCCTTCTTTCTCTCCCAGTGTAGCTCTTGGGCCAATTGGGGAGCTTGAAGGCCATCACCTCTAACTCGCTATCTTCGGAGTGTATCCTGAAATATTATCTGGAAGGATCGATACAAGTCGTGAATGCCAATGAAACTCAGCTGCTCTCTCAATTTCCTGCGCATTTCGTCAGCAAGCCTGGTGATGAACTTGCGTGTAATTTCGCTTTGTTTCTACCCGCTGTGGAGAACACTCCCGTACAGGTAAACGCTTTCAGTGGAAGATCTACTTCGTATTTCTTTCCTTGTTCTTGTTTTCCCGTTAATTTCGTTCCTAAATCATGTGCCTGAGTGCCACCTATCAGTTGGTCATGAATATTATGTTCATTTGAGCATCTGATCCCCATTAGAATTTTAAAGTAATTAACTCATGTGGGTTGTGGAGTATAAGTTGTTAATCTAAATGCTCCTTGCCTTCTTCGCTTTCAAGTACGTTGATTGTTTAAATAGAGGCTCTTCAGCGTGCAGAGTGGATCAAGTACTTGGGGGCATTTTACAACATGGAAGCAAGGGCCAATAGCATCTTCACGGCGGTAAGTTTACATTTTCAACCTTCGCTGGTTCAATATTTTTTACTCTATCCAAATGAGATAGTTAAGTTCTAGCTATCTTTTGTCAAAGAGACTGTACAAGTGCTTCTTTAATCGTATGGACTTGATTTGCTTGGTTGTTTTAACTGAAAAAAGAACAACCTTCAAATCATGTATCTGATAGGAAAGCGTTTTTCAGTTAACAATAGTTTGCATTTTTATAACTTTAGACCTCTAAAATATTATCGGACCCTTGAAACATATCTAGTTCCAACGATCCAGTGATTCAGGCATTTGCTTATCAAATCAACCATTTAGATCACACCTATATGGTTAGGTTTGGTCGAAACAGCTTCAAGATTTAAGAGCAGTTATAACCATCTCTTTAACATAAGCTTTTACTAGGTCGCAACAGCAAACTCATTCAATCTTGACTCATCCAAAGTAGGCAGGAGACCAAGAGAAAAAAAATCTGACTTTGCTTGATCACGTTACCAGGCTCATATCTGCTGCTATTAAAGCCAGCCTAAGTGCCTCATTGTTCATGTTTTGAGTTGCACCAATTTGCTCGGTCTTACATAGCCTAAGAAAACCTAACTCATGGACCTACTTAGGCATCTTTGTTCATTTAATTAAGCTACATGTGCTTTCTGTTGTCTTAGCAGTGTTATACCCATTAGCTAATACCTATATAACTCCCGAGATCTATTTGTTGAATGCACTATATATCCATTGATATCTATTTGTTGAATGCACGCGGCTGTAGATACATGTATACATCCAATTATGCGAAGGTCTCAATGTAGCTTACATATAAGGAAACGCAGAAGATGAGTCAAAGCAGAGTCCTTTGTGAGATAAAGTAAACTAAAGAAAACTCTAATTATAGCTACCTTTACATCCACTATGGATAGCAACATATTGAATATTTCTGCAAATAACTTACATTTCATGCCCATTTGGGTGGATCAAGACAGCTAGAAAAAAGTGAAGCTGAAGATCTGAACCACAGATAGCCTAACGGTGGTTTCCCTGCTTCCTTGGTGGTCTTATCTAGACCAAACCCTTCACTCCATCCACCTTAAAAGACTTGAGATTTAAGGCATCTGATTCCCCACCTTGAAAAATTCTGGTGAACAGGTGAAGGAGAACTATGCATGTTTGAGCACAGCTGCATCAAACAGAACGACATCACCAAAACCAATTGCTGCTTGGTTGCAGTTCAATGAGGTCAGTCTTCAATTTCATATGTCCAATCAAATGGATCAGACGACTCACAACTCACAGTAGCTTTCATGAGTTCCGGTGTTTCAGGAGCTTTCATTTTCTACAGGCCTTCCTAGTAGTACCCACTGAATGTTTTTGTTTGATATATGTTTTACTTAATTTGGTTAGTGCACCATGTGCAGGGGATTTGGTCTTTCTCCAAAGACCCCTACAAACTTGAGGTAAAACTGACTTTTTTTTATTTCATTTTTATTTTCGAAAGTTTCAACTTCCATAGGCATATGTTCACTTGATTTGCATTGTAGATTATCAGAAAGCAATTTTTTTCTCCTTGCTCATTCATTTTAAAAAAAAACAAAAATTATGGCTGTATGGTGCAGTATGTTGAAGCTGCTGGGGGTGAGAACTTGGACAGTTCCATTAGTAAGAACACTTATAATGTCTCAGATCCTGATGATAACGAGGAATTTCATGCAATTTTGTGTGTAAGTACCTTCAGTCCATTAAGAAATTGCACAAGTTAATACTTTTAAATTTCTTAATATATGATGTGAGGGCTTGTTGGCACTGATAACTTTTATATGAAGTCCTGCATGCCATGAAATATAGTTGTTTGCCAGATGTACTGGGATTTACAAGTACAACCTTGGCATTTCTGCCAACAGGAAAGATCTTTCAAGCTCTTCACCTCATTTTGGTTTCCCATCTGAACTCAAGACAAGCTAAAGCATGTTAACAGTATTGCAATCTTTACAAGAATTCACAAACTTTGTCACCTTCATCATGATGATTAGGAAGGCATTTTCCTGAGAATTCCATTATTGAAGTCATGTTATTATAATTTTTACAGACGCTTGACGTGGTGATAGATGAGACTTATGTTCCAGAACCTGAAACTTACAAAGTCTCCAACTTCTTAGCAAATGTATACATTGAAGACCACAGTTGCTTTGCTTTTCTTTCCAACCAAAGTCTTTGGCGATATGACAAGCGGATCATCAATTCTTCCACTCTAGGTATGATAATTTTCTTCAGAATTTTCTGACGAGTCGAATAGTTATCATAAAGGTGCTAAAGCTTTTTGGGTTGGAAGATATTTTTGTCAAAAAAGCATTTCAATTCCTGTTAGGTATTAGGAATGAGTGGATCTGGTTTTTCATATTAGAGCTGGCACTGCAGCCTAATCTTTACATGGTTTGCGGCTAGTATATGAAATTCCCACATGCTACCAAATTGGTAAATTTTTTGGGCCAACTTGAAACAGAACTGAGAATTGTGCTTGCTGAATCTGGATTGTTTAGATTGTAACTTAAGCTATATGAATTATGCAGATTGGTATGATGGTGCAATATCTCAGCCTCAATTGGTCCTGGCAGATCTCATTGAGGCCTTCTTCCCTACTGGCAACTACAATACCACTTACTTCAGGAACATTGCTAAGGTTTGTGCTTTTCATACCTATGGGAAAAGTTTGGAATGTTGTGAAGGTGAATTGCCTGAGAACACAGTGTTGTTCCCTTGAGAAAATGAATCATAGCGACACAATTTCTCACATTTGTATGAACAGGTAGAGCAAAAAATCATGGCAACCTTTTCATTTTATACAAAATAGCAGCAAAGGTGTTTAATTTTCTTTTTGTATACAAAGCAGCTGCAATGTGTTGGAACGAATCTGATGTTAGTTTGGATTACATGATCTTCAAATGCTAATACAAAGGATTCAACATTTTCATCACGAAACTGTAAATGCCTGGAAAAGTTCTGAATTTCTTGCTTTTTATGATTTATATTGTTACCAAATGCCACCAAATTGAGCAATTCAAATACCCAAAGATAAGAAACTCCGAGGCGACTCAGATGCTTATTCTGCTTGAGCATGTACATGTGCAGGAGGGTATGTGCTGTCAAGGGATGTAATAATATTGTGTTTCATGAATGCAGGAAGAAGGGATCGTGAACATTGTTCCTGAGATGTGTGAGCGGGATGCTTCCACTGCCATGCAACCCACTCTTGTACGCTGCAATGGCTCCTATTGACTTCCAAGATACGGATTTTCATGGTTTTGTTAGTCTTGGAAAAAAATAATGAGGTTAAATAACGGAACGTTCATTTATTATGGAATCTCTTTGCTTCTGAAATTTTGTCCAAGATTCTGTCATGATGCATCAAAGTGCAGGAAGCACATCTAAGCTGAAGCTTTTAGAGATTAACTGAGATGCTGTTTGTACCTTGTCTATGTCACAGTGTGAAACAACACCAAGACCACAACACCATCAGCACACTGATAACTGATAAGCCTGTCAGGCACTCTGTAATGAGGCGACACGTGAACATCCAGTGACCTGAATCAAATTAGTACTTTTTATGCTTAGCAAGACGTTGCCAAAATATTGGGTGTGGAAATAAATTTTAAAAAATAATACCGATCTATTGGCAAAGCCAACAGTTTTGATTATGAGAGAAATTTTATGATAAGGTAGGCCACTTTTCTTTTTAGCTGTTAATATGGTGATTTTTTTGACAGCTTTCTCCCCTTTGGCAGTCTCCAACTCGCCGCTCCTGACTGCTGCAACCGAAATATCACAATCTTTTCCAATATCTTCCGAACCAGAGAGAGAGAGAGAGAGATATGCTTGAACCAGGGTTTTGCTATATCTTACAATATAAAAAGCCAAGGAACCATGCTTTTCACTCCGGACTAACGTGTCTGATTTTCAAGAAAAGAAACGAGCTAATCTCATCAAAATAACAAGGTCCTTTTTCCGGTAAAACCTTGCCCGTCTTTCTAGCATCTACCTATGGGTGGGAATACATTTGGATGTTCACGCGGGAGGTGCGGCAGGTGCTCAAAGTCCTGTTATTGGTAATCCTTCTCGACATCATGCGAAACTCTAAAATATGAAAGAACAATATGAATGGTTCACCAGAGTGGGCGGGAGCATTTATTGGTGAACTGTACTTGGTTTTTTGAGCGCGAGAGCCGTGACCCTTCTAACTCTTTACCAGACGTAATGCGCAGCCTTTGATATATATCTACTTGACCGAGTCCTGGCCTCCAAGTGGAGGCGACGGATCCAGCTTTAGAAAAATGGAGTTGAATGGCTGCAAGAGCTTTTATGAGCAAAGGTAAATCGTCTTAACCATGAATTGAGAAAGGCTTTCCAAATCTTTTTCTCACTTCGTCATGGTAGCCGTACTTTCTTGCTCACCAACAAGAAATCTTTTTCATCCTTTAAATCTAGAAATCATGTAAAATCGCGAGCTTTCTTTCTCTGTTCTCCAATTTCTTGCTGCATGCAATCTGTGAACTACTTGTTGCATGATGACAGATTGAAGGGGAGAGTTGCCATCATAACAGGGGGCGCTAAGGGCATAGGAGCAGCCACTGCTAAGCTGTTCGCTCATAATGGGGCCCACGTCATCATCGCGGACATCCTCGATGACGTGGGCCTTACTTTGGCTAAACAAATAGGAGCTCGCTACGTGCACTGTGACGTGGCCTGTGAGTCCGACGTGGAGGCCGCGGTCGATGTGGCGCTGACTTGGCACGGCCAGTTGGACATCATGCTCAACAATGCGGGCGTAGAAGGCCCCTCCGGCAGCATTGCGGCCATGAGCATGAAGGAGATGAAGAAGCTGGTGGCCGTGAACGTGTGCGGCGTGGTCCATGGCATTAAGCATGCAGCCCGTGCCATGATGGGGACGAAGGGCGGCTGCATCATCTGCACCTCCAGCTCGGCGGCGGTCATGGGCGGCCTCGCCTCGCATGCCTACAGCCTCTCTAAGGCAGCACTGCTGGGCTTAGTCAGGAGCGCAGCATGTGAACTGGGGGTGCATGGGATACGGGTGAACTGCATTTCGCCGCATGGTGTGCCATCGGACATGCTCGTCAATGCTTACCGGAAATTCCTCGGCAAGCCGGACCTGGAGGCTGATGACATTCAGCGTATGGTCGCGGAGTCCGGCAGCCTTCTCAAGGGCAGGAGTGCGGCCATGGAGGATGTAGCACGGGCGTCGCTCTTCCTAGCTAGCGACGACGCAGGCTTCATCACCGGACACAACTTGGTGGTGGATGGAGGCTTTACTTCTGCTCATACCACACTAAGATTCATATATCAGTAACTTGGATTGCATTGAACCGTAGTATCTGAATGCCTAGTTAGAAAAGGACAAAAGAAGAACAAGTTTGCCATAAATGCATAGAATACTTACGCTCATTGAGAGCGATAGTTCATAAGGATTCATTCATGTACCCGCCTGTAATACCAACAGTTACCTGCAAGAGAAGGCGAGATCACTTACTTTTGCATTGAAGCAGCTAGCGCTCATGTTTCCAAATGTAGCACGATATGTTTTTCATTAATTACGTAATTTGAAGGTTGGAAAATATATATGAAGGCGACACGGATTTCATGTGAAGGTGTTCTTGGATATTCCATATTATGGGAGGAATATTACAATTTCTAAACACAGGCAAGCTGTATTATAATCGTTAAGTTGCAAATGACTTGCTTCGGGAGGTAGGAATTTTTCATGCTTTAATAATAATTTTAAAATTTTAACAGGGCGTTAAACATGGTTTTTTTCAAATTTGTTATACAGGTTATACTAAAACTTTTAGAATTTAAAAGAAAATTTTGTTTTTAAAAAGCCAAACGGCGGCCATGACCTTGGCCGACTTTCCTGGTTAATAAGACTCTGCATTGGGCCAGGCATCGGGTACCTACTATCGGACCAAGCTATCAGTCAGCATCGTCGGAGACTGGTTTCTTCCTGCCATGACTTCTATGCATTTCAAGTCCTTCGCAGATCTGAAATTCGCAAGTCTCAAATCGGGCGTTTGTTTCATCCTCAGTCCTTCCCATCAAATTGGACCTTGGGTCTCATATTCAAGGCTCACAACCGCCCCTTAGTTTCCTGAAAGTATTGTGGTCTATTTCTTTTGCCAGATCTTTGGAGGATGAGATACGAGGCGTTGATAAAAGGCCTTCGATAGCTGATAGGATTCAGATCGACGTGATCACTGTCACTTTGAATCTGCACCCATCCATGTCGGGTTCAGTAACACCCGCATGGCTCACTTAATATAGGTCCCTTTGACAGGGCTTTTGTTAATAGGAACGTGTTATTGGAACAAATGTTTCTACCACATGCGTTCCGGTAAAACAGTACCATTTCGGAAGGCCATGTGGGAATACAAACACATTTCTGTGATGCCGCATTTGATGCATTTGCATAAACCCGACAAAGAAAAGCGACAAAAAACTCATATCAAAGTATCCTACTGTTTTGCAACTCTTCTCTTACGTAGTTAAGTACCCATGTTGATGTCTGTGTGAAATATATATATATTATTTTCACATAATCTTCATACATGATGAACTTAAACATTAAATGTAGAGATGCGATGCATTCCTTCTCTTGTGGCTTTGGTTTGACCAGCCAATATCTGGTTATATTCTCTGCATTGTAGTTTGTCATTGTAAAACACCAATATTACCACTCTTGGTTAGAGTAGTATCATCAGTTCTGCATTGACATGGGCATGCCTGTGGTGTCTCATGCATGCATGTTACACATTAAACATCAAGTGACTTGATCCCTCTACCTGGTTGAAGGGTATGAACAGGCCAGGTCAGAGTTAGGTCATTGAAAATATAGGGGATCGGATTCAAATAATCAGATACATCCAGAAAAATGCTAAACTTCAATATCTAATTCATGTATACTCGTGGTGCTTCATGACGGCCTATCTGTCATTCTGTTGACTCCTAATTATAGGCACAAGCGGCCATCATCTTGTCCATCTCAGAGCTTCCCGCTATGGTTCATTTTCAACAAACGAGCACACGCCAGCGTCTGATTTCGAACCAGCAACTATGAATGATTATGAATATGTGAGGTTGAGGTTCCATCCTTAATTACATGGCTATATTGATAACTGGACGCAGAGCCAAGGCCAGAACTACTGTGGACTGAGGTATGGCCAGCTATACATGGACCCACTTGGTCTAGTACAGGTCCAACACCCACTGGTATTCTCCACAATTACTGCGCATAAAAGCATCACAAAGAGACCGTGATGGGAAAACCATTGCTGGAGATTTATTGCATTTCCTGGTTGGCAATATCATAAAAGTTGGCTCTTGCTTGTAGAGAAATATAAGGAAAATTAATACTAGCCGATTCTGTGTACAGCTCTGGTGAGCCTTTGCAAGGTCGAAGCTGGGTGTGCTCTTTAGTGTGCATGAGGTCTCGAAGAATTTCACCAACCAAATATGATGTCATCAATGACAGGGGATTTCTTCCCAACAAACAAGATTAATAACATCTTGACGTTGGTAGTGCTTGATTTCACGTTGACATAATCAAAGGTGTGAACATTAGAGATCAATTCTACAAACAAATTTTCAGTCAGTAACTCCATCGCATTTCACATTCAGAATGGTATTTGTGAACATCTAGTTACTGCAGCCCAGTCCAAACACATTGGCTATTATTTTTTGGGGGTCCTGAATCCTGATAATGGGCCCTCTGATCCTTGTTATCACAGGGAAAACATGTGCTTCTCTGGACTCATCCTTTTGGGGCTTCCTACTGACAAGCATCCAGATCTGTGGGTTCATATTGTGGACAGCACGCACCCTTTAATACAAAGGGGGGTGTGAGTTTATGTGCACAACATTTGACCATAAAATTGGAAGTACATACTTTGACCTTTGCTTGGTGGAAGTTGACGATACGAACAGGGTTTTAAGAGGATTTGATTCGTTTCAGGTACTGCCTTACTAAATCCCACCTAATCAATTCCCCGCGGTCGGAGATTTTACCAAATCGAAGAGCAAAATGGTACTTATATGGCCTGACTAGCTTTGAAAAAGTTAAATGGGTATACTTCACATATATATCCTCAATGCAGAGGAGTAGTTGATTGTTGAAATCTGTCGTCAAACAAGAAACCAACTGATAATGCAATTCTAATTCTTTATTAAAAGTGAGCATCGGATTCAGTTTTCATTTCTGGAATCATGTTTTTGAGCTGTACAGAAGCAGAGTTTAGCTGATGGCGTTAAGCGACCAAGTTCATCAACTCAAGGAGCTTTTTGAAGATTAAGATTCAGACTCGTGACCACCCCACAGCGTGGCAAGTATCGTCCTTGCGAGACGACACGTGAAACCTCATCAATATCATCAACTCCAGCGTTGTCGAAGGGCGCTAGGATTCGTGCATTCACAAACTCAAGTACCTTTTCCTTTTTTCTGTCTTTTCGATTGCAGGAAAGGAAAGATGGCCTCTTCTCATCGTAAACCAGCACTGATCTTTTTAGTTGGTAAAGCCACTGAGGTCCTACGTCGCACTCACTGTGCAAACTTGTTCTTGTTCTTATAAACATGAATGCTTGTTGGTGAAAATCAAACGTGTCATGTCTATATGCTCTTTGGCAGAAGACATCCTTACCACATGAACAGATCCCTGTGAGTTCATGAACTCGAAAAAATTGGACAAGTTGAAACGACAAAAAATTTGTTCAATTTCTAGACAAGGAAACTGCAAAGAGTTCTGATCTTACGGATGTTATCACATGTTTGCTAGGACAATTTATGTGTAACTTTTTGGATTCTATAGGAAGATAAGAATCCTTGAGACCCTGTACACTCTCTTCCAACTACAGTATCAAGGGAAGTTATTGGGTTTTCAGGAGAACCAAATGACAAACTCGACACAAAAGTTGAGCATCAGCATTCTCTGCTGCTTCCAATGTAGTCAAAAACATACACATGCCTGCACACACACGCACATACACACAGACACTCTCTCTCTCTCCTTTCAGATGATGTGACTTGATATTAGAGGGTGTGTCATGGGCAATATAATCTTATGTCAGGTTGTCTATACATGGTAGGACAAAAGAGCTGCTATGATAAATCTCTTTTCAGCCAAACTTTCCCCTGAGAAGGAAAAGGAAAAAAAGAAAAAGAGAAAATTGAGGGCATGATTTGACACCACATTGGCTCACCAATCTGTCTTGGCATGGGGCCAGATTGCTGGTTTCTTCAGCCAAGTTCCATTAACTCTGCCATGGAGAAACCAACTCCTGCTTTTACTTTTTTCTTCTTATTTCAAGTACTGCTTATTTCAAGGGAGAAAAAATGTCGACAATTCTGAACTTGGTCGTAGTTGGCAGTCAAAAGACGGATTTGGAAAGGCACTAAACTAGCCGGGCTCCACCCAAATCAGAAAATTATTATTATTAATTATTGTTATTTTTATCATTACCGTATGCCAACTTGTTAAAAGCGGCCAAGGAGAGGAAGAGACAGTGGGAAACCAAGCAGGAAAAAGGGATGAAATAACGGAGTTATCAGGTTCGCTTCCATGTGTAGATAGATGCCTTTGGAAGGATAATCTTGTTCTGTTTTCCCTTTTTCCGGTTACTTAAGGTGGGATAATCGAGGCTTAATCGTAATACAGTTCCATATTTAATTCTTTCATCTAAAAGGAAGTTCTCGGAAACTTCAAAGCCATGTGCTTCTTCAACCTTTATGAGAAGTTATCTTCATGTGGGTGGAGGCCAATTTCCATTGTGAAACCAAAATGAAATCCTTTTCACTGTCTAGAAAAGAATGTACATTTCATTAAAAAGAAAAAGCAACAAAAAAAAGCGTTATGTTTAGGAAAGCAGAGTTTTTTGTGCACATTTTTTCGCTTTATGCTCCCCAAGAACTTCACAGCTACATGCTAATTAAGGCAGGATTCATCACTCCACATGCTTTCCCATATCCCCCCATAAAAGGAATCGTTTGGGGATGTAAATGGTCAAAATATTTTTTTGAAATTACTGGCCAAATATGATTGTTGATCTATCTGGATTGTTTGAAATCAGATAATTCGCATGCATGGATGCATGGAGGCGGGGAGTGGACATGAAAAGGCCTACGAGGCCTCCTAGAATTACTGTGAATATTCAGGTGAGTGGGAGGAGTATTCTTCCTCTTGAGAAAGAAGAGAAGCCCCTGCCCTTAAGGTCCATGACTGGTTCCACACCTTATTGGCACCAAGAGGGTTGACACATATGTCACTCGAACTATTGACTGGCCTCTTACCAACCACTAGCCCGAGCTAGTGCGTCAAACCCCACCACTTGGAGAACAGTTGTGAATACTCAAGATTTTTTTTTAAAAAAAAAAACGCATTTTGAACACTCGAGGTGAAGTCGCTCACACTAGTGACCCTTTTCTCAATCTTGAAACATCCAAATTCAACATTAGGTTGTGTGGCTGATAAGATAAGGTGATGACATCAAGGTGGCTGGTGAATCATCCTCCTATTCCTTAATGTAATGCTTTCCTACTCATGTGTAGACAGACCATGTCCACTGCAGTATTAAGAGTCATTACTTTAATATCAAAGTCCGGATTTCTTAGTTCCAAATTGGAAGAATATCATATCTGCAAAATCATTGATCCCACAATATTTTTTTCTTGGGCAATCATATTTTGTAGGCTCCCAAATGTTTATGGTGATATTCTTCACAAGTTTTTGTTCTTTTCCTTGTTGTTGGCAGCGGTGGGTAGGTTGGCTTTTAATATAATTATTATTTTCCATCCATACCCATTTTGCGTCTCGCCTCTTCCTTGAGTTTAATATTAACTTAGACGCAAGCTTTAGCACCTTGCTCCAAGGCACATGCATTAATCTTTCTGCAAGTGGGGATTGACTTTAGAATAGGTATCAAAGTGAGTATACAGAATGCGTGCCCCGAATAACGTTGATGCATTTTGAGGACCCTTTTCTGTTGTTTATTTTTAGGAAGATGATGAATGGGAGAAGCAATGAAGCTTTGCTGGAAAAGGGGAGGTAAAATATTGAAAGGCGCGAGATACAAATGGTTAGTGGTAGCAATAAATAAATGTGAAATAAAGTTTGTTCTGCTGCCCGAAGTTTCTATTTTTACAATATTCCACGAAGCTACCACTTTCAGTCTGTTCAGTTTTCTTTATTTAATCGCACTTGCCGTTAAACTCCTTGTTATCTGTCCATAACAAGCAGTTTTTCTCCTGTGCAAAGCGCAGCAGTCCAGCATTCTCTGGTGCTGCTTTTCAGAATGCTATAATTAGCAGCCAATTAATGAGACTGGTTATATATTTAGTATCACTTGATCGTGTACTAACTGTGCAGTACAGCGTTACAGCACTGCTGCTCTGAGATGAACCATCCCTGTTTCTTAGTTAATGTGAAGTAAGTGATCCAACGGGGATCCAGACACAAGACTTTGATCAAGTGGAAAGGAAATTCGACCAACATAAATTTTTAGTTCCCGCTGGGTCCATAAACTGCGTGAAAATTCTACTGAATTTTGGACTTGCAGACACAAGTTTTTTGTCTCGTCCGTCGACTGTTGCAACAATGCACCTATCTTTTTGCCAACCAGGCTGCGAAGTCATGGAAGATTAAGTTAATTGCAAGTGTTAATGACACTAAGAGATTGAAAACATTATCCTCGTGCCACTATCTCAGACTGCTGTGTCAAGTGATTCATCTTTTCTACAATGCGCTCTTAAATGGCTCCATCAAGTTGAAACTATTGGAACCCAAAAAAGGAACCAACGAAGACCTATACCTACTTATGACCCTATGGATTTTGACAAGGAAAGCAAACTCTACATCATGGATATTCACGAGTCCTTTTGCGATGGGCCAATCAATATCATAGGAGTGCGTCGGGAAAATATTACTGTTGCCGGAGAACCTTGCTCCATCTGGCGAGAAGAAGGGCGTTCACGCAGCGCCTCAGTCTGATGATGCCCATTATCTCATACTCCCAAAGCATCTCATGACACTCAATCTCGTGTTTGGTTGGACGTGTACTTGCGAATCTTAAAAATCACTGTCCTAAAACAGTGTTCTCCGTCATTGAAACTTGCTCCTTGGGCACATGTTTGATGCCTTCAATCTTGGTTCAAGCTCTCTCACTCTTGCTTGATAGTGGAGTCAATTCGTAATCATGGCTCGGTTTTCACCTTTTCAGATAGATTATATTCGCAAACTCCATCATTAATAGCAAGAATCTTGCTGCGAGCGTTCCACCGGCATCCCCACAAATTTATTTATATTTGTCGAACCTTCAAAATTTTACTTACGTCCAAAGCGCCAATATTTTAAAAGGAAACTTGAGATTTTGATTTCTGAGAGGAGCGGCCGGTGGTTACGGTCACGATGTAGGGGGAATGAAAGGTAAGCGCTTAGGTAGGTAGACTCTACAAGTGATCATCAGTTTTTATTACAAGCACCGTACATGGATCCGGTTAAGAAAACATATCCATTGTAAAGAAAAAGCATATTTTTCCTTTTTTTACATTGAAAACTGGTGGATCTGGATGCGAACGCGCCACCGAGGGTTTGGTAATGAAAACTCCGTTTATTATGGATCGAGCTCCGAATGTCGAAGCCAACCGTAGTACCAGGCCCCCCGGTGGCCGGCCCCCTACCGTCCAGGGGCGGACCCCACTCGCAGGAGGAGTACGGCTACGGCGGGGTGGCGTGGGGAAGAACGCCCGACGACCACCTAGCCTTCTCTTCGAACTGATGCCCCCGAATATTCCGTCTACCGGCGGCTCGGCTCGGTTAACAACGCCGTCTGCCCCACGACCGCCAGCCCAGCAGATACGCCACCACCGGTGGCGCTCGGGCAGCCAATCTTTTTCACAATAAATATGCACATATTTTTCTTTTTCTTTGCACCATGTTATTATTGTACGTGTATATATATATATATATTATAATGTTTAGCTTCGTACATTTTTTTTTCCTAGACGTACAAGTTTTGTCTCGGGCTGCCCAAAGGTGGACTGGGGTGGGAGAGAGAGGGGTTGCGGTAGGTGGGGCCAATGTCACGGCGGTGCACAATGTGTTGAAAGGGACGACAAAACGGCGGGGACAGGCGAGGAGAGAGCCGTTGCAACGGCAGCGCCACTGTGCAGCGGCAGGGGCAGCCGCAGCCGCAGCCCCACCACCCTCCCTCTCTCCTTTTTCCCTTAATTAATCACCTTAAAGACGGAAAGCGCTCGTCACCCAAGAGACGGTCGCGTCCATGCTTTTACAGTTCCGATTCAGTGGAAAAGCAGCTCCTCCAATTAATGCCTCTTCTATTCTATTCTATTCTGCGGGGGAGCTGGCTAAAAACCAAAACCAAGAACCAATTTCGATTATAAATCTCTGGTTCAAATATGTGTCCATCGAAGTATACATTTTAGCGGTACCGGGAGATCATGAGAGACAAACTGAATCTGGATCCAATCAATAAACCGTGGGTTTGAATGGATTCAACATCTCGAAGATCATATTGGGCCGGGGAGGCAGAGCAGCCGCGGAATCTAGGCCAGGCTAGGCTTGGAGGGAGGGAGCAGCCGAGGGTAGTATGGGCATTTAATGCAGCCTATAGTTGTCTTAACTCCCACCGCCTCGACGCCTGTACGGCTTTATACGGCTTGTTCGCGTTGGGTGTAAAGGAAAAAGGGGGAGAAAAAGACAGAATGCTTGCCAACTCCGGCTGTTAAAAGCTCTTTTCCAAGTCGGTCCCCACCTTTTCTTCAATTTCTTGCGAACCGGCCAACCTGGAAATGCTTTTCCAATTAGAGGGTCCACCTCACCTTTTCTACGCATCAAGCATCAAGCGGGTCTTTGTCCTTACCATGGTTAAGAACATGCACGCATTCACAGTTGTACCTCTTCTTACTGATCGCCGTTCACTTCCGATGTACGGAAGGAGGGACGCGTGTATGACCATAAATAAATAAATAAATAACTTCACCTAAATTTGTGAAAGTCTAAAAATAAAACATAATTCTTTCTATTATAAAGAAACGATTAATTTGTACCAAGACCAATAAATAAAATACTTTCGCTTAAGAAGGGGACCTACATCCCATATTTATATCACAAGCACTATATATATATATATATATATATATATATCAATTCTTTATTTTTATTTTTTTTTAGAATCATCTTGGATTGGTAGATCTTGGAGAATGAAATGGACTTTTATATATATACATGTATACATGCTTGCTACATTTTTTCTTTTTTGTTTACTTAATGCAGAAGTTACCCCAATGGTACTATTTTTAAAAGCATGATGCGGCTTTTGAATCAAAGTTCTTTTTACCACACACGGATCTGATATATAAAGATCTTATGAAGAATGACTCAAAACTGTTACCTCCTGGTCTACATATTAAAATTTTAGAATCATAATTCCTCATCAAACTGAAATGGAATCAAAATTTTGGGTTTCACTTTCCTAATTCTTACAAAGTGGCATTTTGATTCTAAAATTTTATGATTATCAAACGCCTCCTTAAGGATTTAGATGTTGGAACCAACTTCTATGGTATCGCTCTTGCAAACAAAAACAAAATCCAAACAGGTAGAGAAAAAGGAAGGCAGGTATCATTTTTCGGCGAAGAGTCGAGGCCCCATGAGAGTAACAGACTTTATCCGGCAACTTAAAGCGCAAAGACGTGTGAGTGGCGCCTTTTCAGAAGGCTTAACTCTTAAGCTTACTTTTGCGAAAAAGTGGGAGGAGGGCAGGTGCTTCTTCGAAATATTTTCCTATAAATTCATAAAAAGGAAAAAACCAGTCATCGCAAAAGCTAATGATAGGCAACTTTTACCAAGGCGTTAAGCGACTTTGGCGAGTAACTTTATGCAAAGTAAAAAGTTTGTGTATTTGCAATGAGGCATCAATTTTGTATGCGTTTTCATTTTTAAGCTTTTGGCATGGAAGGACCCAGACCTGTCACACACATGCATGCATGGGCACACGCGCGCACCTGCGTATGTAGACAATTATAAGATACCGTAAGTGGCAGAGGTAGGTGTCTGCTAATTATTAGCCTACACTGACCCACAAAATTTAATTTATTTTTCATATCGATCGTTGCACATAGTTTAACTTATTATATACCGGTGTCCCTCGTATCCAATATTTCTTATATGACAAAAAACATATTAGTGCTGCTCAGACATAAATTTTTGTACCATCTACAAATTTAATATGCGGATGTTATCATATCATTTTAGCTACTTTTTTGGCACATTTGTTTAATCAGGTCACTGCGTTCTACATTTCTAAAACATACGAACACAAAAATCCACATTTTTCAACTATAGATTATATTTTACAATCATAAAATATTCGTATTATTTACTTTTAAGTTTTAAACCCTTACGAGATCTGACTTATGCATAAAAAGAAATACAAGGTTGTTGTTTTATATTTAATTTTTTTGGTCACGTAAAGTAACTTTCATGTGTAGTTAAATCCGTTAGAAGTGTCATTAACAGTTGCCATACTGTTCGGTGGTATCCAAATCCAAACCTGTATATATATATAGATATATTTATTGAAGTTGAGTTTACAATTTACATGTGCATTGTGGTTGCTTCTGCTTTCTTCAATTAACAAAGACACCGGGAAGGAAAAGGGTTATCACTTATTTGCTATTCCGTTGAGGTTTTAAAGGAGCTGTGGGGTCTTGCGATTTTATTTCGCATGCAACAGGAAAAGAGATGGGACGAAGCATGATCTCCATTAACTTTTTATTCCTGAGTGGACAAAACATTGTGGTGTTGCTCTTTCGAAAGACTGTCTCCATTGTCTTGCCATTAACAGTCATTCTTTTCCCGAGTTTGGAAAAGTTGGAATCTCTTACAGCGAGTTACTATTTTCTTACGATGAAAAGCGATGTCGAAGCCGTGTTGCATGTGATATATCCCTCTGTGGCAAAGCATGAACCATGTTAATGGGAGCAGTTCAGAAGGAATTAGTGTAGAGCCCACTTTTCTTTGATGAAAAAAGCAAAAAAAAAAACAATGAGAATGATGACTCTCGAGCCTGGTTCTATTATGGTAGGGTACCCTTATCTTACGCCAAAATTTGAATATAATTTAATATTGGTGTAGCAGTTTCGTTTTTAAAGGTGAACAATGTCTCCTGTCTCGGCTTTTCTGCTAGTGAGACACTACTGTGGCTGTCGACACAGGAAGATAATTTAGACCAAGTAAAATTCATGGCGTTGTTGAGCAATTTTCTCATCTCATCTTGTTTTCATCTCAATCTCCAAGGTTTTGAGGAGGTCATGTTCCTGATGACATGACTCGAATTGCTGGGATCGCATGGTTAATTTAAGAAGAAAGTGGTTACTTGTTCAACTACGTGAGTTTGTAAATTGAATACCAACTTCTATGGTTGTATATAGCAATGTTGTTAATTACGGTATTAGTGCTTGCTCCACCGATACATCTTTTCACAGTATTAATTTTCTTATCGTTGATATGATATCATTAATACAAGCCCACATTTATATATGCTTATAATCTCGTTAAAGTTGATATGGTGGGCCAGTTTTTAGGTAAGTCATATGGACACAGGTACCGATATGGGTATAGGCCTAAGGTATATACACAAAAAATTTTAAAATTATGGATACAGATATAAGACAAAGTTTGAACATAAATGAAATGAAACTTGGGGATTAGACTTTCTCTCGTAATGTATATCTCTTGCTGGTGGTATTAGAAACTATGTTGTTACCAGTCAATTTTATTGGGCACTTGAAAATGAATGTATTGGTTGTGACACTAGCTTCTTGATAACCAAATAAATCATTAATGAATCAGTTGGATTTGTCGTGTTGCTTACCAAAGTGATCATGCAAGTCACCGCACCGGTCATCGACTGTGACCCATTGGGTGAAGGAAACCACGTCCCCCTTCCTTCGCCACCAAGAAACTATCCCAACTCCTTCAGCCTTAAGGCAATGGTGCTGTCCCAACTCCTTCAGCCTTAAGGCAATGGCAATGGTGCTGGTGTAGTCATTTTCATTTACATTAACGTACCTTTCTTAGCCAGATCTTCCCTTCCTCTCCTTTGCATATACATCTACATAACATTCTTAGTTTTCATTTTCACCTTACGTACATTTGGCGTCTATGGAAGCACTTCAAAATCGCATCTTGCTTTAATCCCCTCAAAGATTCTCAAAATATCACATCCTGCTTCAATCACTTGAAATATCGGGATCCTTCACATCAATGATTCAAATCCACCTCTTATCGTGATATACATATTGCCTAATATGCAAAATTAAAAAAAAGTAAACACGAATCCCTGTGGCATTAATGCGGCATCTGAAAACAGCTATGTATCTCACTAATTACGATAGAGATGTATGCATTTTTTTTTTCCAGAAATAGGGGAAGAAAGACCGGATCCAAATCCATTTGGGATCTACTACAAACCACAAAAGCCTTGGTATGAAGCCCTTGAATTTGAGCCCATACTTGCCATGGCCGTCATTAATGAGCCAACACAAAGCATAGCATAAACGAACATCAGATCAGGCTCCCTCACCGTTCATCTCACGTTCGCCGCGTGATGGACGGCTTGCGCTAGCTGCCCGTGGGGCCCTTGTTAATAATTTTTTATTGTCGCAACGCTGTCCTTCCGGAACGCATCACGCAAAACGAGTCGATAACTTTTTCTGGATAACGATTTCCGATTTGGAAAGTGAGAAACGGGAACAGGAAATGGACCTTGACCCGAGTCCAAGCGGTCCAGCACGAGGGAAATGGTTTCTGGAAAGGTGCATTCGATCGATTCGGGGTCCATCTCCGGTCGTGTGAGATAAGATCCAATTGAGGAGGTTAAAAAAAAAGAAAAAAAAGGAATATATGTCCACTTCTGCCTTCCACCACCGAGGTCATTTCACCGAAAACAAAAAGACAGACCAGTCATTTCATGTCCCTCTTTTTTTTTTTGGTTCCTTTTTAAAATTTCAGCGAAAAGTGAAGGAGAGGAAAAAAAAAAGGGCTCGAGATGCGTCGCAGCCAATCATGTGAGCACGTCTCGAAGTGGGCTCTTTGGCCGTTGTACATGTCCAACGACCGTATCACCACCGATAACAACCAAAAACCAAGGGAATGAAAGGGGACTTCGTTTAGGCATGTCTTAATGGTAAATGCTTAATACGGGAAGGGAATAAATTCGTTAGAAGTGCAACGTGGATATGTTTTGCCCAGGGCTTGATGTTTGGGCGCGATTACTGGTCAGTTGATGATCCTCTCGGTGTGCGCAGAAAAGCTGGTGCGGGGGGCGGGAAGTCCAAACTCGTCCACTGTCCAGTCAAGTCAAACCCTCTTCCCAATGACACGTAGGAGAGAGAGGGAGAGTATGTGCACACTCTCTCTCTCTCTCTCTCTCTCTTTACTATTTTTATTTTGTCTATTCCCTCGACTCCTATTTTTATTTTATCGAATATTTATGTTAATTTATCTTTTCCGTTTTCCGTTCCTAATTTTTCGTTAAGCCTGCCTCCCACACTCCGCTTCTGCTATTAAGCAGCCTTCCATCACCAAACCCTCGCCTTCTCTCTCCACTGTGTCGATTTCTTTAATCCTCGTTTCCTTTGCGGCCCCTCTCTCTCTCTCTTTCTTCGTCGTTGTGGGGAAGGTCTCCGGACGTCAAGCGAGGTAAAAACATGTTTCCCTTCTGCTGCTCTTCTCCTTCACTGTAGTTGCTGTTGGTGCTAGGGTTCCGGCTTCTTCTTTTTGTTTCTGCGCTTTTTATCTTTCCCATAGCATCTTCCTTGGGTGTACGGACGGAGGCCTGGAAGGGATGCTTCGTCGTTCTTGTGGCTGAGCCGTCAGCGGATCGTCGGCGGTTGCGGCTTGCTTTTCTCCTGGGGGTGTTGGGGTTTGGGTTTATCCTTCTTATGCGATTGTGATTTGTCCTCGATTTGGAGTTACTCCGCTTTCTGTTTCTAACTTTTTTCTTTCCGGCTTCTATTTCTAATTTCTTGGGTTTTGGATCTTAAGTCGGCGATGCATCTAATGGAGATGGGTGATCGGGGACCTGATGTGGGGCTTTGCTTTTGTTCTTCTGTTTGTGGTTTCTATGGCTGGTACTCTTTTTTCATGCGTATTTCTCCGATTAGTAAGAGTACTGGATTGAAGCTTTGGCTCCTGTTCACCTGCTTCCTTCCATTCCGTTGCGCTTTTGATGGTGCCGTTAGGACAGATACCTTCGACAAACTCAAGCGACCTCGACCAAAAACGCAAGGATTGTGCCTCTTATTGGTCGCGGTCTTTTGGATGTGTTAAAGGTATCTCTCCGAGCGGCATTTTATGTGCATACGGTTGGCAGGTTCATATCAGCTTTTCCATGTAAGTTGATTGGATTTTATCCTACGGGGGTGTCTTACAGTTGTTGCTGCTGAGACATTTCCTCTGGATTGCCTTGATAAGTTCACTTCGTGGAGTTCTTATGGCGTGTCGTTATCCACTGTGGGTTGTCGATTGTGCTCCCATCATCAGTTTGACACTACTTTCTTTTACCTGCTTTATTCGGTCTTATTTTTGCCTTCGTATTTGATTTTTCTTTCCTGTTTGTGTTTCTTGATGTTTAGTTCGCCTGCCGCATGCTTGAATTGTGTCGTCTCCCTTGGTTTTGGTCCTATCAGGGAACACGTAGTACAGAAGGAGACAGTTATTGTGCACATTTCGTTAGTTTTTCTTTCGTCTACAAGTTTTCCTGCTTTTGGGTTTCTGTATTTGATTATCTTCCATTCCTTTTCGTTCCCATTATTTATTACCAGCCTTGTTTTCTGCTTCTTATGTTTAAACGTTGTAATGGTTTTATATCCTTCTGTTTTTCTTCATCTTCATTGGGACAGTGAAAAAACAGAGGCATCATGCCTAGGCGCCGAAAGACTGAAGCTCCTGGTTCGTCGAGTGGTGAAGGGTCGGACTCTCAATCCCATCGTGGCCCCCAAGAAGGCCGATCTGCAGCACCTCCGGTTGAGCGCCCCATTCCTCATCAGCCAGGATCATATCAAGGAAGGGGTTGGGCTCCACAGCCAGTCTATGCACCTCGTGGGGCACCTCGAGGTCCAGCTCCTCCTTATTCTGGCCAACCATCACACCAACCTGGAGGAGCACATCCGCAGTCTGGTGGCAGACGTCGTGGAGGCGGTGGAGGTGGCCAACGTGGTCCGCCCCAGTCTCCTGGCATGTCTGGTTCTGTCGGCCGGTCGACGTCGGTGAATCCCGATCTGCGCCAAGCTGTCCAACAGTATGGTACCAGCTCTTCGACTGCTCAGTTCATGCAGGCTGCTGGGTCGCATGGACCTGGTTCCTCTTCTGCTGCATCCAGACTGTCTGAAGAACTGCCTTTGCGTGAAGAATTACAGCAGCTTGCACTATCACCACCTGAAGTTCCTTCTGAGCAGGCTCCCCCACCTTCTTCAAGCAAAGCAATGCGATTCCCCCTACGTCCTGGGAAAGGCCAGACTGGAATCCAGTGTATTGTGAAAGCTAATCACTTCTTTGCTGAGCTTCCAGATAAGGACCTTCATCAATACGATGTAAAACTGTCATTTGAAACTTTTCATTTGGATTGTTGCTTTTTGTTAAACTTGGTTGATGTTCTGAATTTGTCCAAGGCAGGTCTCAATCACACCAGAAGTTACATCAAGGGGTGTGAACAGGGCTGTAATGGAACAGCTAGTTAAGTTACACAGAGAATCTCATCTGGGGAAGAGGCTGCCAGCATATGATGGTCGGAAGAGTTTGTATACGGCTGGGCCGCTTCCTTTTACATCAAAAGAGTTTGTGATTAATTTGATAGATGAAGAAGATGGGATGGGTGCTCCACGGTATGCTATCCATGCAACAGTTGATTTGTGTATATGTCACATCTTTCATTTATTCTACTACATTATGCCAGTCAGTACTGGATTTTGTTTTACTGTGTTTTCCTCTTTGCTGAACTGTTATTTCCTCATAGTACGTCAGTGTGCTCCTTCTGTTTATTCACTTTTTGGTATTAATGTGAAGCAGCAGAGTTAAGTTTGCTTTGAATGTTTTCAGAAGGGAGAGGCAGTTCAAGGTTGTGATCAAGTTTGCTGCACGTGCTGATCTGCATCATCTGGGTCTTTTTTTGGCTGGCAAGCAGGCTGATGCTCCTCAAGAAGCCCTTCAGGTTCTGGACATTGTCCTGCGTGAACTACCAACCAACCGGTAACCTTTTACTTGATAGAAGCTACTTATTTCTGGGATATTCCACTCATTTGAATGATTGATCCTCTATTTCTGAAAAGCAGGTATTCTCCTGTTGGGAGGTCATTTTATTCACCTGATTTAGGGCGGAGGCAGCCGCTCGGTGAGGGACTGGAAAGTTGGAGAGGTTTTTATCAGAGCATCAGGCCTACCCAGATGGGCCTTTCTCTTAACATTGGTATGTGTGTAATCTGTTGACTCACCTGTGGTCTACATTATCATATGCAATCCTGTGATTTGTTTCATCCCATTTCTGATGTATTTTGATATTTGTCCTGTAGATATGTCCTCAACTGCCTTCATTGAGCCGTTGCCTGTAATTGATTTTGTCACTCAGTTGCTGAACAGGGATGTACTGTCGAGGCCTTTGTCCGATGCTGATCGAGTAAAAGTATGCAACTATTTTAACTTTTCCTTGTTGTAATAATGAATACCTTGGGTTGGAGGCTGCTTGATTTTTCAATTACACTTAGATAAATCTCCATGATGGAAATATAGGACTCACCTGAAATTTTGTCAGGTGGAGTTAAATTTTCAACTTCAAGTGTGTATCCTCTCTAGTGTGTTCCCCCTCTAGTGTTAGGTTGATTATGCACCTGGAATATGACTATTGTAGTTCTGCAATAAGTACCTATCTGTGGTTGAGCTGAGATATAGAGTATGTCACATGGAAGCTCCAGTTTATTCAACAATATTCACCAATTTTTACGGAATTCATGATATAACACGTATGAGAGAATGTGATGTGGAGTTACCATGCATGATCCATTTATTTTGAGATTTTGTCTGAATCTTTTGTGGAGCTTATTTGATTTTTGATCCTGTATTGCCTGTTTTAATTGTTTCCAGATCAAGAAGGCTCTAAGGGGTGTTAAAGTTGAGGTAACTCATCGAGGCAACATGCGTAGAAAATACCGGATTTCTGGTTTAACTTCACAGCCCACAAGGGAGTTGACGTAATCTTCTCGACTTTTTGTATATCTTTTCTCTGGCTTCTTAAGGTCCATGTTTTTTCATGGTAGTGACATTCAGTTATCTAGAAAAGAAAGTTTTTACGAAAATGAATCATATGGTATTATCAACTTATGTGGTGTGCGTTATATAGATTTTGTTATTTTGATTGTGATTTCGTGTTTAATTTTTTATCCCTGCGCTACTTTTTCCCTTGATATTCTGTTGATCTTTCGCTGGTCTTGCATTAGGTTCCCGGTAGATGATAGAGGTACTACGAAGTCTGTTGTCCAGTATTTCCAGGAGACATATGGTTTTACCATCCAACATACAAATTGGCCTTGTCTGCAAGTTGGGAACCAACAGAGACCAAATTATTTACCTATGGAGGTGAAATTGTTGAAAGCATTTCATGTTGTAACTCGAGGTGGTTTCCTTTTGTGAGTTATTGATTTTTTTATCTCTGATACAGGTCTGCAAAATTGTGGAGGGTCAGAGATATTCAAAGAGGTTGAATGAGCGGCAAATTACTGCTTTGCTTAAAGTTACTTGCCAAAGGCCACAGGACCGTGAACATGATATTCTCCGAGTACTGAACTATCTGTGACCATTTTCAGTGAACTGTATTGTAATATAATTGTGGTCTACTGCTTCCAAATGCTTGTAAATGACATCACATGACCTTTCTGTCATAAATTTGTGGATCATGTTCTGCAGCTTCATGGGCGTGGTTTCGTGTTGTGGATTTTTAACTTGCTGTATTTGGCCTCCTGCAGACTGTGAGCCATAATGCTTACCATGACGATCCTTATGCTAAGGAGTTTGGTATCAAGATCGATGCAAAGCTTGCTTCCGTTGAAGCTCGAATTCTTCCTGCGCCATGGGTAGGTGGCGAATGATTGCTCAGTATACCAAATATTTGTTTCTTCGTTTCATTTCATAGTTGCTCATTGTTCAGTAACTTCTGATTTGAGTGCAGCTCAAATATCACGACACAGGCAGGGAAAAAAATTGTTTGCCACATGTTGGCCAGTGGAATATGATGAATAAGGTATCTCCTTGTTCTGGGAGTTAATGATGTATTGTTCTTGATCTTTTTCCTTCAAGACTTTTTTTCTGCTTTCAAACTATATTTTGTGTTGCAATGAGCTAAACATTCTCCCCCAATCATACCCTTGAAACTCAGTCCGGATTCCGTGGATGTGGCAGTCCGGCGTTGATATGCATGAAATAAGGAGATTATGGTATCTTTTGATGTGTTTTTGTTTTTGCTAATGTTTATCCATTTTTTAGTGGTTTAACTTTCTTCAGACATTTCACTTTTTGTGTGTGAGGCGCTTTTGTATATTTTTCTGATCCTGTTATAAAATTGTCGGTTGTCGCTGTTGATGTCTCTTTTTTTTTTGAGAAAAAAAATTTGCCTCTTGAAAATATAAGATCAAGACCTTTAGGCATGTTTGAATATCTTGGAAATTCTGGAAGCTATCTCACTGAAAAAATAGTTCACTTTTTTAAAGTACTTTTGTAAACGAGCTTTACAAGTTTGTCATTCCAACTTCACGTTGTACTGGCTAATAACTCGGCCCATCACAGGAACCTCAGCCTTCTTTAGATGTTTGATATATCACAAGTTATTGAATTATGTGTGGCCTTGGGCCTCATTATTTTCTTTCTAATTGTCTTATGTCTCTGGACTTGATTTTCATCTATGAAACTTCCTCTCATCCCTAGGACGCAGTATCTTGATAGAAGTCTAATACTTTTAAATATGGAAATTTCAGAATAGTATTCTATTTTTTCGAGTTAGTCAATTTTTGAGAGTCTGATGGAAAGAACGTTTGTTCTAGTCAGGCTCAAAGATTTATGGTTATGCACGGTAAGAGCAACAATGGGTGTGAATCAAGCATAAGAACACCAAGATAGTTTAAAGGAAGAGAGTGAATCAATCTACAGGATTCAATTTTGCAAGCCCTACCTATTATAGCTCACCTATTTGCTTGCCAGCACAACTTCCTGTTGTCTTTTTGATGAAATATTAGGACTGTAGTGCCGTATGTTCTTCAATGTACTGTGTACTGTCTCCTCCCCTCTCTCGGTCTCTCCGCTATGAGATACAATTGAGTTTTCTTTTCCACTCGAGTACAATGTGCTCTTGCTAATTGTCTCATCTAATGTGCGATTTGCATATATTAGAGGGAGACACACACACAGAGAGAGAGAGAGAGAGAGAGAGAGATTCAATTATGATGTCCTTGCAACTGAGGTGATTATAGACTATATTGAATATCCCATCTTGTGCGAGTTTAACGTTTGTAGCTTCCCTTCCTTTCTCTCTCCTCCCCCAACATTATCCTGACAATGACAGTGTTCTGTGTACATGCATGTTGATTTTTTTTTGTTTGCGGTTGTCCTTCTTCATGTTTATCATGTTATTAATTTGTATGATTAACAGAAAATGGTCAATGGGGGAACTGTGAACCACTGGACATGCATAAATTTTTCTCGGAATGTGCAAGATGGTGTTGCAAGAGGCTTTTGTCAAGAGCTAGCCCAGATGTGCCACATTTCTGGAATGGTGGGATGTTAACAATGATTTTCCGTCTCAAGAGTGTTCTTATCCATATTGTTTGCTTACTTTTTCTGCTTCAACTCTCATTAGTATGATATCCTTGTTCCTGTTGAATTTGGAACCCTTTCTGATATTCTTTTTCTTTTTTACTTTCCTCTTGTGTAGACTTTCAATCCAGATCCTATTCTTCCTGTTTACTCAACACGTCCAGATCAAGTAGAGAAGGCTCTGAAGTCACGGTACCAGGAAGCTGCCAATATCCTTCGAGGCAGAGAACTGGACTTACTGATTGTAATTTTGCCTGATAATAATGGTTCCTTATACGGTATATGGACTATTTTTCTTTTGCTTGCATTATTCTATTATAGGTTGACTCCTTGTACTATTCGATGCCAATTACTTGACTTCTTAATGTGTGTCATCAGGGGATCTCAAGCGGATATGTGAGACAGATCTTGGTTTGGTGTCCCAATGCTGTTTGACAAAGCATGTATTCAAGATGAGTAAGCAGTATCTTGCAAATGTGGCCCTTAAGATTAATGTCAAGGTAATACAATAAGCTTCTCAGTTTGCCATGTTATATATCACATGTTTTTTTGGATGATCATGGATAACTGTTTCTATATTCCTTGATGGTAGGTTGGAGGCCGAAACACTGTTCTGGTCGATGCATTATCAAGGCGCATCCCACTAGTCAGTGATAGACCCACAATAATTTTTGGTGCTGATGTAACTCATCCTCACCCTGGGGAAGATTCAAGCCCCTCTATAGCAGCCGTAAGTTGTGAACGTTTCATGTCAACATTTGTTATGCTGTTACTTGTCTGCTATATTGTTCATATCTGTAATATTGACCATTTACTTTCACGTTGGGAAGGTTGTGGCTTCACAAGATTGGCCGGAGATCACAAAATATGCTGGTCTAGTATGTGCTCAAGCACATCGGCAGGAGCTAATACAGGACCTTTTTAAAGTGTGGAATGATCCTCAACGTGGGACTGTTACTGGGGGAATGATAAAGTATATTATGTTCTGTTCACTTTCTACTATTTCTCATAGATTCTGAAACGACATTTAAGGTTTCTTCTGGAAGAATGTTCTCAATTGTGATGCTGTCCGTGTTATATTTTATAATTTATTTAGAATCAGTTAAAAGTTGAATTATTTGAAACTGACCATGTTTCTTTTTTTTTCTCTTTCCCTGTGGTCACAGGGAGCTTCTCATTTCTTTCAGAAGGGCAACTGGACAGAAGCCCCAGCAGATCATATTCTATAGGTTTCTTAGCTGCTCTTTGTCTGCTCAAATGTATTTTTCTTCAAGTAGTTTCTGATAATTTTGATATACAATGTCGACTCAGGGATGGTGTTAGTGAAGGCCAATTCTATCAGGTGTTATTGCATGAATTGGATGCTATTCGGAAGGTACATATGGCTGTCAGTTTTTTCGGTTGGATCAATATTCAATATTCTTTCGTAGGTGTATCCATGGCAGTTGACACATAATCTTGTCTATGCAGGCTTGTGCCTCACTTGAGCCAAATTACCAGCCTCCTGTTACATTTGTTGTTGTTCAGAAGCGTCATCATACGAGGCTGTTTGCCAACAATCATAATGATACGAGGTCAACCGACAGAAGTGGAAATATACTACCTGGTAGGATGCACATAAGAATAATTTGTGGTGGACTAAATTTTCTTTTTTATTGGAAAGGTCCAATTTACTCACTGGCAAATTTTTTTTTTCCATTGGAGAGGCTCAATTTAAGTAGTAGTTGGTAGAGAATTGTACTCTTAAACGAGTAATAATTTGTTATCAATTCTTTTTTCATTTCGGATATGGTTTATTTGTTAGCCATTTTGCGGAAATATTTGTGTAGAATCACAGGATGTTTTTCCCTTGCTGCTTATGTAACATTTAGCCATTTCTTCATTCAAATTTGAAATTCATTACAGTATTAAACCTTCGTCCAAAAGTTGGCATGTATCTTTATTAATGGTTGAACGATTGAGTTGCAGGAACCGTTGTGGACTCAAAGATATGCCATCCCACTGAATTTGACTTTTACCTCTGTAGTCATGCTGGCATCCAGGTGATCCCTTTTCTCAGTCAAAACGGGATCAATGTCATTGGCTCTGGTTATCATTTATTGATCATTTTCCATCTTGAATTTAACAGGGTACTAGTCGTCCTGCCCACTACCATGTGCTGTGGGACGAGAACAAATTCACCGCAGATGGACTCCAAACACTCACCAATAATCTCTGTTACACGTATGTTGTTTTTCATGCCATAAGCTTTTTTTTTTTGGGTGATTGTTGTATAGGTGCATGGGTTAGTGCTGTGACCAAATTGCTGATTTGGGCATTGCATGTCACATGGGTTAATGCTGTGACTAAATTGCGGATTTGATACGCAGCTTCTCAGTTCTTGCATATGATTTTGGCCTGCTTCGTCTGTGCCCTTTATTCTAATTCTTCTCAATTGTTTCTCAGTTGATTTTCTTTTCTGTTCTTTGCAGCTATGCCCGGTGCACTCGCTCTGTTTCAATAGGTAAGCATTTACATTGGAATGCTATTTCTTTATGAATTATACAGTACCTGTAAGAGTGATTGTATGTTGTACCAGACTGACCGACTTTGCTTTATTATATCTGCTGTACCAGTGCCTCCTGCATACTATGCCCATCTTGCTGCGTTCAGGGCGCGCTTCTACATGGAACCAGAAACATCCGACAGTGGCTCGTTGTCTAGCGGGATGCCAGGGAGGGCAGGTGCAGGGGCCCCTGGTGGCACTGGCTCACGGGGCAGCACTCGTGTACCTGCAGGGTCCACCGTGAGACCTTTGCCTGCCTTGAAGGAGAATGTGAAGAGGGTGATGTTCTATTGCTGATCCTCTTTTGCTAGTTCTCCCAAAACAACATTTTGGTGGCATAGCTGCACACAGTGACCTCTTATTTTCTTCGTACAGACATGCTCAGCATTTTATTTTGGTACTCTGTTTGCCGTGAGCGGGTTTGGTATTAACAGCCATTTGAAATACTTTCGTTATGGTGTCTTCTTTGGTCCTCCATGATTTGTACTTTTCATGGGTATGATATAGCTCTATCTCTTATGAACAGCATCAGTTTTTTTGCTTTTCCAACATCTCCGTGTATGTGTCTGCCTTTCTTACTTTTCCTACATATATGAAGGAAAACAGGTAGTTATCAACTGTAATATGCTCAGACTTGATGAGAAATATCTGGGTCATTGTTTTTAAGATCATATCAGCTATAGATTAAATTTAAAGGGAATTCCTCTCGAAGGAGACAAAAAATCACAATAAAGGAACTCGTTTGTTTCCTATTCGAGGGGTGTTTTGGCTCTAAAAATGCAACTTAACTCATTTTAATTTTAATCTTTATCATTGGATTTTCTTGAAATCAAAGACCCAGTTATTTCTCATCAAATCTGGCATACGATGTTATGTGGCTATCGGTTTTTCCATATTTGTTTTGTGAAGGTTCAGAGTTTTCTTACGCATCTATTTTTGCATCTTTGCTTCGAACGACAAAGGGAAGTAATAGTCTTGAAACTTCATGATGGAGAACGCTAATCCCTGTAGTTGGTGTATATGTGTTCCTTTCTGTATCTTGAGCAATTACCAGTTGGCGTGGTGCACACGATTGGTTTTATGAAATCTAACTACAGAAATTGGCGCCTTTACCACGTATCGGTTATCTTGTGCGTCATGCTCTCCAACCTATATTTTTGTTGCTAATCGTTAACTACAAGTGGTTCTTATTTGTGGGTGTAGCGGACTAAAATATGTCGATTACCTGAAGTGTTTTCGTGTTGCTCGCTTAGTTCAAAACAGCGTTATAGTTTGGAGACTTGACATCTTCTAAGCATTAGACTTGGTGTATTCTAACAATGGTTTCGTCACCTCTACCGACTTTCCTTCCATCTTCCTTGCTATGGTTTGCTTACCATATGTGGGCTGTCTTGTGTTTCATGTGTGCCATGTCTTTATTTCTCTTTGCCGATGCTAATTGTTAACTACAGTTGGTTCCTGTTTTATCCTGTTGCTCGGTTGGGTCCAAACAGCATCTATAGTTTCGAGATTTGGTATCTTCTAACCATGGTTTCGTCACCTCAATTCACTTTCCTTCCATCTTCCATTCTACGGTCTACCAAAGGAAGCCTTGTTAAGTGGTCTTGTTTTAATAAGTCTAGCAAAATCACTGGTGGCTGTCTGATACTGCAACTCGACTCGCCCCGGTCATGCGGTGCCGTCTATGAAACTTATAAGCAAGGCCTCGGTAGATGGTAATGAGATTTTTCGCCATTGTCCAAGCATGGGGTGTGCTAGCTGTGAAATTCTCCCCAGGCAAGGCCAGTGTAGGTGTATTCAGCTTCAGTAAAGCGAAGTCCGTCAGACTGTTGGTGTTGATTGAAGCTGCAGCGCTCGCCAAAATTTGAGGTCTGTTGCTTGAAATCCACTCATAGTTGGGTAAAATGACGTTAGGGGAAAGAATCAGCAGTGTTATGCTTCGGCTGTGGCATTGACGTGCCTCACCCAAGGGATGGTGCGTCGGTTTTGCCTCATCTTGAATTCTGAGCGGCCGTTGTTTTGAGTTGCCGCAACCATGCGATCCAGCATTTAATCTCTACAACTAGCAGCGCCGTGGTGGTTGTTTAAGGTGTTTCTCCAGTCAGAAAGCCATGACCTCGGTTACAGAAGCGTTCTTTGAAACATAAGCAAGAAAAGCATGGGTTCTCATGTTCCTTTTCTCTTTACAAGGATGTCAGGTCGCGGATGTAAGATACAAGATTTGTGTTTATTACGAGAGTCTGGCGGCCGTGTTTGTGGTTAAGAGCTGGTCTGGCACCCTTGTCTGCCATGGAAACTGCACCTTGCCTATAAAACGGGTCTTACACAGTAAATTTCATTAAAGAATGTTGTTTGGCACCATTGGCCCTGTTTTTGATTATTTTTCTGGTTTCTTTGGGTGACGAGTTGAAAGGCCAGACAACTTGAATACCAGACATAAAGCCAGATAGGGGCTGCGGCCACCGTGCCTTCACAACGACACCACCATAGAAAAGATTAAGATGCAGAGTGGTTGTCTCTGGACTTGTTTCACGTTCTAGTTCTTCACCTTTCAACACCCTCTACAACTTTCCTCTCTCCAACTGCAGTTCTGCGAAACTAATAACAAAAAAAAAAGGGATCAGAATTTTCAGTAGCTGCCGCCCTTTGGTAACCCAGCTGGAAACAGCCTCTGCAGCTTCTTTCTTTTAAAGCACCGTAGTCATATTTCTTGCTTCAGTTTGCTGGAATAGCTGCTATAACGAGGGTGTATTCAACAGAGGTATCTCTCGAAGTTTTCATCTAAGATAACAAAGCAAACCCCCTTGAAACATTGGTTGGATTTTCTTGTACCTCATTAGATTCAACTAATTTATTGTTGTGGCGGAAAGCTGCCAGAGAAGGCAAAATTAAGTGCTCATTGCTCATGCCTTGTGGTTGTAGCAAGCTTAGAAGCAGCCACCTTTATTGGCTTCTACATGACAGTGTGCACTAGCATGCGTGTGTGCATTGTAAGCATTGTAGCAGATGCCTACAATAATAGATTTATCAGTTCCATTCAACGCCTCGTTTTGGATTGTAGATTTTACTAAATCCTTTGCTATATTTGCTTTGGTTGCATATATTATCAAAGTATAACTGCAAGTGAGCAAGCAGTTCATTAATGGAATCACAATCCGTTTCCAGCACAGAATCTTTTATGTGCCGTTGCATCTCTCAAAGAAGTTAACATTGTTGCTGGACTTGTCTCCATTATTTGGATCAATATGATAACCTGAAACTCCATTTGCGATGATCTCAGCAGGTTTACCTTGGATCGTAAAAATTGTTGGTAGTCCGCAAGCCATTGCTTCAAGGACAGTTAGATCAAATGCGTCACATGATGCAGGCCGCTGCATTAAAAAATTGTGAAGTTAATAAAATCTGCTACGTGTAATTGCAGCGTTTGTTTCATGCAGCATACCTGAACAAAGGCTCCTTGCAAACGTTGATGGCTGACACAACCCGATGAAGACCTGGCGTGGTAAAGGCAGTATGGCTCGTGCTAAATCGCAGCCTACTTTGCATTGCAAAAGAAACCTTTTAGTTTCGATGATCATTTTATGGCGAAAAGGATTCCCGAGGTGGAACATAAATTCTGGCTTCAGCTGCTAACCTTCCCGCAATTTCTTGCAATGCGCTTGTGAAAATGAAATCTAGTATTCATGGCAAAGATATAACGGGTATCGACATGAAAAATGATGGCTTCGAGTTCCTTCCATTTGACATCTGAGTCTTCCTACTTGGTTCTTTATTTGCATATACTATGGTCGCCTGATTGCAGTAATAACAATCCAATTCATTTAACTCTGTAATGTAGTTTGTTAATGGCTCAAAGCATTTTGCAACAGATTAACAATCAGTTATTAGACAATGGGAACATAGAATTACAGCAGAGTCATGCTTCAATGTAAGATGTGTCATCCTTTACATTTAAGACGAATCAATGGCTCTGATTTTCAGCAGAGTAAAATTTTCCCTTTTTGGGTCATATTGCCTTCTCCAAAAAATGCAATACGAGCAGGGGAAAAACGTTTGATATCTTCTTCCAATTATTCTTGAAATACACGACTATATGCTTACATGAAATCTGCAGTTATTACAGTTCTTCCTGCGTACGTAATTTAAAGTTTGCTGTCCATTAAAGATATGGCCATTTTTCCGTCAGTATGACTTCCAACTGCCAGATCAGGTCTTCCATGCCATGATTTCTTTGATCTTCTCAGCAGCATCCTGACAACTCAAGCAAGTGGTAAAATAAGAATGAAATGAGTTGCAGCTGTATATATTAGATTTGCAGCTAAATATACTTTGGCAAATCTTCCAAGCGATATGGAGAACTGCATATTTTGGAACTGATATCCAGGAATTTCTTTGAAAAGTGAGGAAGGTAAAGCAAAAGCCATCTTGACGACACACTATGGATAGCAGTGGTGGAGCTAGAAATTCATTGATATACTAAGAACAAAATTATTGCAGACAGCCCACATGTGGCTCACCAATCCTTCGCTCGACGTTCATGACATTCCGAATTCACAAACCAGGTGTTCGCATCGCGCGGAATTTGATAGACTCTGGACCTGAGTCCTTCTATGCCCTGTCGATGTGACACATTTCGGAGCCTACTCTGTAAATATTATATCTTAAGTTGCCAAAATCGACGTCAATCGGCCTATTGCAGTCAAATCGGTGACAAATCCATGTGTCATACGCGTTTCATTTTTTACTATTTTTGACATTCTAAAGCTTACATATGTATGTACGTATATATTAAAAGCTTGACAGTCCTAAGGTGAATTCATGTGCAAGTCGCATTTTATATTACAACTTCAAGAACTCAGAACCTTGAAAAATTTTTATCCTCGAGAGAAACTTTTACTCACTCAAATAAACTGACCTAAGAGTGAATTTTCAAGTTCGATTCCATTAAATCACGTGCTTACGGGTACAATCTGGAATAAAGATGTTTAATTTTTAGATTGCTGTTTTAAGAACTGAAGCTGAATCTGATCTTGTTATTCTCACCTCAAGTATCAAATTCTTGAACTTTTCAAGTTAAAGATTTTACGGTCCCGCTTGGCCTGGGTTTAAGCAGGCACTGGTTGGAAATAGGGTGTCACACGATTTGAACCTCAGCGCCTTTCTAATGGTTCCTATTTAAAATCATTTGGGTTACATTAACTGGTCAGGTTGAGACACAATTCGATTCTTATCGGTGCTAAGGTCGATTCTTATGGGTGCTAGTGCTAAGTCTAGAGATCATTATGTATTATAGAGAGAGAAATATATTCAGAGAAAGGGGCATCCCTCAAGGCTGTGAAATTTTCCTCCTCCCTCAAAATCAAAGAAAACTTGGCAGGTGCAATCATCTCAGCCGTCCAATTTTCCTTTTCGGATTCTAGGGTTTCCACTACCATCTCTATTTAAGATGATGCCAACCTCTTCATCTTCATCTCTCTCTGGGTTCTTTGTTATTCGCCGCTTGGTGTTCATTGCACATCCTTTCTCCAGGGCTTGTCTCTCTCTCTCTCTCTCTCTCTCTCTCTCTCTCTCTCTCTGTGGAGTTTCGTGGATTTTCTTTTCTTTTTCTGCGTTGGTGTTCGTAGGTTTCGGTGGCGGGTTAGATTCTTTTGGATGGCGTCTACTGATTACCGGCACTCAGTCGTTCTCGGTGGATGCTGCGTATGAGATGACGCCACACTTGTTTTCCGGATGGAACACTATCTGTTCTGCTCCTGTGAGCACGAAATCGTTCCCGGAAGAAAATATATTTAGTTTTCCACTTTCCCTTATGTTTTAGTCGGTTATTGACGATGGAACTGACGGCTGTTTCCCGAAACGATCGGCTGGATTATACTGAGCGATCTCATTCCTTTCCTCCTTCCATTCTCTCCCTTTTGAGGGAAGGGGGAGAGAGCCCAAGACGGACTTCTGATCCGTCAGCGTCGATCCCTTTTGCACGCATCTTTCTTCTTCGTTTTAATGATTTCGGGTTGTTTTGGTGTAAGAAAGATGCGATTGTGTTGGCATTCATTCTGTATTTGTGGGTGGAAATGATGAGACTTTCCCCAGATGATCGACTATGATTCGAACCGTGCTATATTTCTTCTCCTTCGGGAGTTGCAAGCCAGATCTCTGATCCACCCGGTCCCCATGTCAATGCCTAATGGTCTTCCTTTTTTTTCTCTTCCTATCTTTTCTACGGTTTATCGTTGTTTCTAACAGATATTTGAAGCAGATGACTCGTTTGCTTCACTGCGATTCGATGCAACTCTTCAAATAGTTTTCTAAACTTTTGTTTTCCGCCGGTACTTTCATTCGAGACTCTCAAAGCAAGGCTGGTAAATGAAAAGGAATTCATACTTACTCTTATCTTTGTTATTCCATTAAAACCTTCCGGAATTTCTCTGAAACTTCCAAGTAACAGTGTTTAAATTTACGCTTTCTTGTTTCCGCCCTAAATGCACTATCTTGAGAGAGAGAGAGAGGCACCTGCAATGGTGGACACCCTTCACTTAGAACACCTCCTGGTAGAAGAGGGATTTTTACTTGTGGGATGCCTTCTTATATGAAGGAGGCTAATACCTGACATAAGAAACTAATAGGGGCCCAGGTTACCTTAAAAATGGTACTGCCAAATGCCAACTTCCAAAGATTAATAACTCTCATTTGTTTATATTTTGTGGAGATGAAATAAGCGAAAGCTTCGTTTACACCATGAAAGTAAACTTCTGAATCGATTTATACTTGGTAAATGTGTCCGTCCAGAAACTGATATTATATGCCCATATGAAAGATCTAGAAAACATTTTTTTTTTAATACTAGATCCATCTAAACCCTGGTTATGATGAATTCTTCCAAAATTAACTTGCTGAAAGATAGAAGCTCAACTGGTTATATTCAGGGAACATTTCGCATAAATTATCTCGTTTTTCAGAAGAGCTATCTACTCAACCCGGATTTTGGTACCAACACCAACGGTTTGCCTCCCAGAGTTAAGGAGTCTGCTTGTCCAACCAATCTCCTCAACCCCTCAAAAATTGCAAAAAAGCTTCCATAATTAAAAAAGAAAGCGTTCTTATTCGAGACGCCGTTAAGAGTACGGCTTGGAGATAATTTTTAGAAGACTCATCTTTGCAACATGGTTGCAAAATCTCGCTTTCGAGTGCCTTAGTAATTTCTCTTTAATTTTTTTTTTGTTGGATACTTAAAACTTTCGGAAAGCATCAAAATTAATGCTGAATTATACAGATGCTACGTCCAGCCAAAACTAGAAAGGCCCATAAGAACGGTTCAATTCAATGAGCCAAAGTTCGGTTTTATTTCTTGACCTCAGGTAGTTTTGATAGAAGGAATGAGAATAAAATCATACTTAGGCTTCTACAAAGTGTTTCAGGCACCCAGTAGACAATGTTTTCAATACGCATTCTGGTGAAAACCTGTTGAGGGATAGGCCTTCATCCATTTTATTGGCCAAAAAATGGGATATATACAACACAAAATGAAATCCTTGTGACTGAGATCCCAGCTAACTTGGCCCATAACACATTCTTTATATCCCCTATTACCGAAACATAAAAACAACAAACTATAGACTTCCAACTGAAGGCTGTTGGCATGCCAACTGCAATCTACTAATATGTCTTGCTGTTGGTATGTCAACTGCAATCTACTAATACGTCTCTGCACATGCAAAAGATGTCTAGCCCTTTCTATGGTACCTTTGGTAACTTTGTCCAACTCATGTTTCCAAGCCTCATTGTTGGCTTGTACGACAATGATATGCTCGTTAGTATTAATCTTCCCTAGACATTTGTTCAAAACCCAGTTATCAGAGAATGTTAGCCCTTCTTTCGACCAAGAACAGATTCCGAACCTGTATCCTCCATTGTAGCATCTAATCAATCCTGCAATATGGTTCAACCCTTCTCAATGCCAAGATGCAATGTGAATGTTGTAACCAACTCATTCTCAAAAGCTCCAATATGCTGGCATGATACCTTGGCGTAGCCAGATTTCTAGTCTTTGACTATCCATTCTGTTTCTGTTAACTTTTTTGTATTGTTCTATACAATATTTCCAAAATCTAGAGTAGTAGGCACCAGCTACATGTTCCTGATCATGTTTTACCTTGTTTCTCAACTGGCATAAGAACCAGATAGCCATATGAAAAGTTGTTTTCCATATGTTCGCCCACAGTTTCATTCTGAATTTCCTTTTAAACCACCAAATGAGACATTGTTTAATGGTGTGTTCACGAGGAATCTTCTGATTGAATTTAGCTGCAATGAATTACCATAACATTTTTTACTTCGAGCAGCCAAAAAACATGTGGCTTTCATCCTCCTCATGGGTTTGGCACAGAATACACCTTGAGGCCAACTGCACTCCTAATATTTTCAGTATGTTATCAGTTATGGTTTGCCTTGACATCCTATGCAATCCTCCAAATTGCCCTAGGTAAACCATGTTTAACCCAAATGTACTGACGCCACTTTTCAGTTTCTTTATGCAGCCTGATAGCCTACCAAATCTGTTTCTGAGTGATGATGCGTGAGTGTTGATTAGCCCAAACAAGTGTATCAGCCTGGTTATCCACCACGGTGAACGACACAGTATCAGGTCTTCATTTGTTCACTAAAGCACGCAATTCCTGATTAGGGCCATACATAACCTCTTTAACAGTGATTCTAGAATTGATAACTTCAAGAATTGGATCATTAACTTCAATCAACGTTGGTAAGATTGATAACCTCAAGAATTGGGTCATTAACTTCAATCAAAGCTGCTAAGGGCCTACCTTCCCAACTGTCAATCCAAAATTTGGCTCTTTTGCCATCTTTAATTTGCCAACAAACTTTGTCTTTGATGTGCTTCCAAGATTTAACTATATCTTTCCAAATTATAGAACTTTTAGTAAAAGACATAGAGTGCCACAAACCATGATCTTTGAGATATTTCTTTATGACGTAAACTACCCAAATGTTATCGGTACTTAGAGCTCTACAACTAGGTAGGCAAGATTTGCAGTGTTAGTGTCCTTGATCCTTCTCATGCCAACTCCTCTTTCGCTCTTCAATAAATAAAGCGGATCCCATTTAATCAAATGTGCTTTGTTTATATTATCATTGCTACCCCAAAGGAAGTTAGCACACACACACTTTCGATTTTTTGCATAAATTTGAGGGGCAGTTTAAATACTATGCCTGTGTAGGAAGGGATAGTAGACAATACATACTTGATTAAGCAAAGTCTGTCTGCATACAATAATAATTTTTTTCTTCCAGTTGCCAATTTCTGTTCAATTTTAAGCAACAGCCCAAAGCATTGATTTTCTACCAACCGTTTATTTTGGAGAGGTACCCCAAGATATTTGAGGGGAAGTTGACCACCTTTCCACTCCATAATATGAGTAGCTTTGCTAAGCTTGATTGGGCTGGTGTTGATTCCGATAATTGTGCTTTTGTTTTTGTTTACTTTGAGACCTGAGCAGTTTTCCAAATCTTGAATGATTCTTTTGATGGTCTTTAAGGACATCATGTGGTAGGCTGAGAACATGATCAAATCATCAGCATAAAACAGTGAGTCGATGTCAGACCTGTCCTTTCTACAATGGGCAGTTTAACTTGCTTATTGTTAATGACATGCTTCAAGCTTCTCGTGAACATCTCAGCAACAATGAGGAATAAGTACGAAGACAAAGGGTTACCCTATCATAAACCCCTTTGAGGAAAAAACAATTCTCATCCTTGCCATTGAAGACTACTGTCATACTAACTGTTCTAACCAAAGTCATCACTTTTTGTATCCAAATGGGGTCAAAACCCAACACTTGCATGGCATTCTCCAAGAACTCCCATGTCACTCTGCCGTAGGCTTTGCTGAAGTCAAATTTTAAAGAAAGAAACTTGCTCTTCCTGGCTTCCATAGAATAGATAAGTTCCTGACCTAACAAAATGCTGTGTTGGATGCATCTCCTTGCTAAGAAGACATTTTGGTTAGCATCAATAATACGACATAATATAGGTCTCATTCTCCTTACCATGATTCAACTCAAGAATTTGGTAATGCTATTGCAAAGCGAGATGGACCTAAAGTTCTCAATATTTCGATCACTTGGAATCTTAGGAATGACAACAATATGTGTTCGGTTGGCCTTACGGACCAGCCTACCATAGGCAAAAAAATCCATATTATAAGATTGAATGTCATCTTTAACAATATCCCAGTTCTGAATATAAAACTTGTTTGGGAATCCATCGGGGCCAGGGGCTGCACCCTTAATTGCCCAAATGAGTTCCTCATCAGAGATGGGGGCTAGTTAGTTGACATTCTCTGCTGCAGTGACTTTTGTGACTTTTTTCTCTTCACGCATCTTGCAAGACAACTGCCCTGTTTCATTGCCTCTACTCAACAGGTAGCTTAAGTGATCATGAAAGGCCTTGCAGATGTCTTCCTCCTCTTCAAGTTTTTGTCCATCCACTGTGACTGCATTTAATTTTGTTTCAGCGTCTTTTGCTTTTGACTGACTCATGAAAAAACTTGGTATTGACATCACCATCCTTGAGCCATTTAATTTTGCTCTTTTGTCTCCAATAGAGCTCTTCCATTAGAAGAAGATGGCTCAGTTGCTTTCTGTATTAAGTTTCCTTCTGAATAGCATTCAGATCGCCATTCTCAACCTCAATTTGCACACGCAACATGACATTTTTGAGTTCAGTAATCTTCATTTCGCCCAAGAGGACACCGTGGTTTGGACTAACTCAAGTTTCTTTAAAATCCTGATCATTGGACAACCATGATCAGTCTTCTACCAGCAGTCCTTAATGATGTTCTGACATTTGTTTCTTCCAACCAAAAGTTCTAGAATCTAAAGCAGGGTCTGCCACTAGCCCCAATTCTGCAATAATAAGCATTGAGAATAATCGGATTGTGGTCAGAGCAAGTACGAGGGAGAATCATAAGTTCATTGCAATTAAACATGAGATCGATCCAAGAAGGTGTGACAAAACAGTGATCAATCTTGCTTATAACATTGGCAAGGCCCATACGGTTGTTAGTCCGAGTATACTTTATGTCTAGATTAGAAATTTCTGTTAAGTTGCAACTATTGACAAAGTTTACAAAGGCCATACAAGCCAGTTGAGCAGGTGGGTTACCAGATTTCTTGATAGCACCACTAACACCATTGAAGTCTCTAAGATAGACCAGAGGCTCCTCTAAGGACATGATAATTTGTTGCAAGCCAAATAATTGCCACTTTCTACGCCTGAAATCAGTATCTAGATAAACACAAATCACAGAGAAATGTAATCCATTGTTCTTGTCCTTGAAATTGCATGATATCCACACAAGAGAGACGTAACGAGATCAATGACATCATGATTCCAAATAACTAAAATCCGAGCCCAATCATCATCATGAGATAAATTGAAAACAAAACTATACATTGGAAGCATAAGTTGCTGCTTTCAAGGTTATACCTGGCAAGGGTGAGTCGAAGTTCCCGATTAGATGTCCTACCTGTCAGTCTCCTTGCCCACCCCTTAAGAACTTAATCTTTTGAGAAGTATTATTGATATCTGAACGCATCTCCCAATATATGTTTATATTCTTTCTTCTTTGTAAAATTAATTGAAAATATTTTGAATTACTTTCTAATTTCAAAATAAATCAAATGATCTACATTGTTACACAAACCGATATTGCCTCAATATACATACATCCAATAAAATTGGAATGGTACAATATTAAAAACATCGTTTTTGCTTTTGAGGCCTAAAAACGGTAAGAAAACTGCAGCCTTGTGCATTAGTGTAGCATATTTCATTTAAGCAGTGTTGTTAATATCCACCCTTGTTTGTCCGTACACATTAGTATGTTTTTTAATTTTCAAATCAATTTAAAATATTTTTAATTAAAAAATGCGGTATTATGGAACACTAATACCTATGTCAACTACCTTGATACTTTCCCACCCAACGAAACAAACGGGGGCAAGCCGCAAGAGGAAAAAAAAAAAACTGCTTATTTTGGAACTTGTTGCTTCCATTGGAATAAAAATGTCTACGCTATCAAACAGCCCCCAGACGACCAACCTACCTTGTTCCACATGTCCAACAGCACAACATTCCAATTAGAGAGAGTGAGAGAGGTTTGTGTTGCAAAATGGAGAGGTGGAGGGATCGTCGAAGAAGATGATCGCGACTGGGACGGAGATGGTGGAAGCGAGGGTTCCCCTTCCCTACAGGGACCAGTGCGCCAAACGCCTCATCCCCTCAACAAATGCAGGGTCGAGGAGTCCTACCTCCCTCGGATGTAAGTGATTTCCTTGATGTTAATTTGTTAATCTTCCTTTATCAACATCCATAGCTAATGTAACTGGTCTTTCAATGGAAACAACCGTTTTGAAATTTATTTAAGATCTACATGAATTCTTTCTTCCCTTTTGTGCTTGATTCCTTTGATTATGGCTATGCACAGGCAGTAGTGGTGGGGAGCTGCATCCATTTTTTGGTTCGTGTGTTTGAATCCACATGGTCAGATGAAAGAAGTTCCCGTTCACCATTAATGAGTTTATTTCTCTGTTTAGACATCACTGTCCTGTCCTGCTAGTTATGCGAATGAGAAAAGGCAAAGTTTCTTGCTTGAATTATTGGCCTGTACATGTGAGATATTTCATCGGGTTGTGTCAATGGCTGATGAAGTCAGCAGGATGTTGTCCAGACTGGTTGAGAAATGATTGGCTGTCAGTAGAAGTGTTCATGCTTCAGCAGAATATGGTTGGTATGGCTAAGGGAGATAATGTAACACCTGATGGCCATACAAACCACCTATCAGTTCAACCCTGTTAATGTTAAAAACAAGTTTTCCCTGCAAACGGCAGGATGACAATAGTACTCTTGGAATGGCTAAACAGTTGTTGTTAACAGTAAAACAGCTTATCTACAATGAGGCGAAGAAAGTGAGGTCAGCTCAGTTGCCTTTGATTAGTGAACTAAACAATGGAGTCAATGAGTTTCTCATGTTAGTGAATTTATCATGTGCCGAATTTTGCTTTTATGGCTCAAGAGCCAACTTGGTTGGTGTAGGCTTCAATCACAAAAATTGGTCGTTTTAATGCGGCCGAGGAAGGGAGACAATGCTTGTCCACAGGTTGGAAGGGCACGAGCTGTGTACTGTGCTCTATATCTTTTTGTTCCGGTACTTGCTAAGTGGAATAGTGGTTTGCTTCATTTTTGTGTATTCCCTGACCCTTATGTATAACAGTTTCTTTATTTTTTGGGCAATAAAATGGAAGGGGGCCTAACCTCCAGCAGGTTTACACCAGAACTTGATCTGCATAGCTTAGAGAATAAATTTAGCTGTGGGAGGGTAGGCTAGCGAAGAGCCATATTGCAGCGCTGCTTAATATTGCTAGCAGTAAGTCTTTATGCTAAAACAAGTCATTCTTGATGTAGTTTTAAGACAATTATTGGGAAAAGAAAAGAAGAAAGGAGTTGCCTTGCCTTCGATTGTCACTAGCCTGGTCTTAGATATGACGAGGATATTCTCGCATATGTCCTGGCTACTTCTCTGCCATTCTTAATCAAGAGCTAAACCCAAATACCTTGTTTCATGTCCCTTTTTTTTTTCATATGGGTTGGACAGACATTGACCACTTCTGTTAAGTTCACTTATTAATGAAGCAGATAAAGGAGCTGATGGAAACAGAACACCCAAAATGTGTACATTTTTTCTATTGATACAAGCCTTAAATCCGCCAATGCAGTTTTCGTGGAAAAGAAAAACATGATTTAGAGTTTGGTAGGAATCTCCACAAGACTTTACTCGTAAAGAATGTTTAAAGCACGACTTGTACTGGCATTAGTTTTGGCAGCCTTTGGGAAGACAATGAAGATAAATTGATGATATCTGTTCTGAATGATTCAATAATTTTGTTGTGGACTCCTTTTCCGCCCATAGCTTCTTATGTTTGTATGTGCTTCCTGTCTTGCCAATGTCATGAAATGGAAGAAACCAGCTGTCTCTGAATGTGCTTTTTTTGGATATTCAAATTCCGAACATTCATTTTAACCTACTGCATAGGAGTAGTCCATCTTCAATCCTAGCACCAATCTTCAATTAGTCTTGGAGACTGATAATACATTACATACATTTTTGAACTGGAGTCTGAGGCAGGAAAACATAATGTAGGAGGCAGCCGGAGGGGCTCCCTAAATCTTGCCTACTTGCAAGCATTCCGGAGCTAGCAAATGGTTTTCTGGAAGCTGCCCGATTAAGAGTTAGTGTTATCTTGAAGTCATTGTAGCCTGGCCTGCTGGATTCTGATTTTGCATCATTGCTGGGAATTCTTCATACGGAACAAGTCGTCATATTTATTTGTTCTTTGACGTGCTTGTCCGGCATCAGGAAACTAGTGAATAGAAAAACGGACAGATAGTACATAAGGCATCTTCTTTGCCTGTTTGACTTGCAAGCTGCATAACCATGCTTGAGTAGGAGCTTCCTTGTAGCAGCAAATTCCAATATGGGAGCAGTATTAAGAAAGTGACCTGTGCCAAAAATGTCTAAAAAGTTTTCTGTTTTGCTTCCTTCTGCTTGCAGTAGACCGCATGCGACTTTAGAAGGTGTATGAGAGGTAATCCAGCATACCTTTTTTGCTTGGTGTCATGTTTAATCTGCCAATAAACTTATCATTTCATCGGATATCATTTCACGGGAGACTGCAAATTGGTAGGGATATTGATGGTTGGACTCGAAAGTCTACAAATTGGTCGGGATATGGATGGTTGGACTCGAAAATCTAAATACGTTGGTGATCGGATCCGTTGAAGTCGGGAAGTCGGTACAACAAAAGAAACCAAACTTTGGAACCATATCCCAACTTTTTTACATCCAAATACATTGGTGATCGGATCCGTTGAAGTCGGTACAACAAAAGAAGCCAAACTTCGGAACCATATCCTAACTTTTTACATCCCTACGAGTTAGTACGAGTTAGTGTTAGTAATCACACATTTCTGCGATGTTAACCTCATGCAATCGTTCGTAGAGCTGAGAGTTAAGGTCGTGATTGCCTGTGGTAATTAAGGAGACGTTCTCATTGATCAATTCAAGTTTCTTCCGTGACGTCAATTACCAACTTTCCATCCTGCTGCCTGTTGTGAATGATCTCTCACGCTCCATCTGTTTCTTATCCAAAACGGGAGCATTTCAAAGTTTAGCAGAAGCCATAGAGATTGAAAGTGTAAATTTAGTGCGTAAGAGTTGAAGCAGATTCTCATAGCAACTAGCAGCTCCGTTGGAGAGAAGTAATGCACACTGAGACTGTCCAAGATATTTGATCTCAGGACTGCGAGTTTAGCATTGTCAGTCTATGATTCAATTTTCATGAAGAATATTGGACATGCTAATTGAACCTAGCGGCTAAGAACAACTAGGAAAGTCCTTGGCCATTAGGTCATGCCGCTTATATGAAAGTTCTTGGGGCAAGGGCCTTCACCTTGGAGATTGATATTATTAGAAAAGCAAGTTTGGTATGACAAGGTAAACCGACGCAGGGAGGTGTTAGACCCCAATAGTGGGTTTTCTCTTTTCCTGAGAAGGAAGATGGGTAACATGCGAAAACCTGAGAATAAGTAGCTTTTAGAATCAAGGTGGGGAAAATGAGCAACAATTAGTTATGAATCCTTATTCTCGTGTCCGTATGACACAAAGGAACCCCCGTTGGTTATCATGCAGGCTGAAGGGTTCCATGTGTAATACTGTGCTTGCTCGGTCCTGCCTTCTCTATTCATACCCAATCCCCTCTGCTCATACTTACGTAAATAAGTTCGCAAAGGCGACTAAGAAACTCATTACGAGTGTGCTAGTGTTTGGTTGGCTTCTTTCTTTCTGCTTCGTCTCCCTTCAAATCCTCTTACTTCATTTAGGTTTTGCAACTAAACATCATCCAGTAAATCTCTGTTATAAAGTAGGAGAAACAAGATAAATCCAAATCACTGTTCTGCAATTACTTAGAAGTTAGAATATGAGGCCACATATATAGATAAGTGGATTCTTTCAGTGATCGGTTCGTGGGAAGCAGATTTCTTGATATGCCAAATCAAACTATGGACCACAATTTCTTTCCTGTGCAAGTGGGAGGCAGCCACCTAAAAGATCGATGAATCAGAGAAGGATGATGCTATATACATTCAATGCGTATATGAAAGACGTAAAGGAAAGAAGATGCCCAATGGACAAAACGATGAATAACCAGCTTCTTCGTAGGCGAGAGCCAACGAAAACTCCAACGACTACGTATTGAAAGGGTCCCATCATCACCATCATAAGGACGGGCAGTAGATGATTACAATTGAACCCTTTTAACAGAAGCTTCAGGCTCACAAACCCAAGCGAAGGAATAAAAATTTGGTATCATTACTTGGAGACTAGTTGAGAAAACTAGAATTTATGAATAGTATGACCACTGAAGAAATTTAGACAAGTTGAAAAATACGGTAGGGCCTTCTCGTGACCGAAGACATTGATTTCACCTTTCAGAAGTTTTCATCATGTCATGAAGCCAATATGTCTCTCATCCTTATCTACTTTTCTCTCTCAGCTGGATTCTTGGGTTGATGGTAATTAGGTCCCCGTCCAAGACTAGACGGTCAACTTAACGGTGCATGGAATCTTTCACACACCTGTTCTTCCACCAACCAAGAGCCAGAAGTCATCCAAATATTTAATACCCTCCTTCAATTCTTTTGCTAGCTTAGCCAAAACGTTGTATTTTTAATCTTTTACATGAACGGTTTGTTCAAAACAATGAAAAATTGTTTAAAAAAGCCCAAAATATCAAAAGGTTATGTCGGTTTTAAAAGTTGAAACCATACTTTTCTCGCAATTTCAGAAATTTCTCACTGTATATTTGATCAGTCTACCAGTACTTGTTTAAGCGCGTCATGGGTGCCTCATAAATCAATGGCGGTAGTTGCACGCGTCTGGACCTGAAACCTGACGCACAGCAAATGCTACCTTGAGGACAAAGAATAACGCAGCATATTCACAACTCAAATGGCAGCGACACACAAGCTTTACGAGTACAAAGTGCTCAAAGGTACGAAGTCGTAATGCATGGGAGAGGGAGAGAGAGAGAGGTGGAGCCTGGTAGAGAGAGAAAGGGAGAGAAATTTGTCTCATGTTTTGAAAACTCACATCTCCGAAGTTAATACAGATGGGAACACCGAAGGGAAAAAAGAAGAAGGATGTCACGTAGTCTGCGTGACGCGGTAACAACCATGAGAAACAAACAAGACAAAACGAAAGAATGAGAGGCGACGGTCCCTCGCTCTCTTCATTAAAGCCTGTCACGACTTCCCATGCACAAAAAAAGGAAACAAACAAAAAGAACTGAGCAGAGAGCAGAAAAATACAGGATAAAATAAATAAAAAGTCGACTGCATACGCTTACATTTGCAGCTTCCCCCTTCGGACCCCCGCCTCTGAAAATTCCCCTTGTCCCTGCTGCCCCCCTTCTTCTTCCAACCCGCCCCATCATTTAACTCTTTCCGTGTTCTCTTTGCTTTTACTTTCGCCATAATGGGAGGCCTCGTCTTAAAAGCGCAAAGATCGGCGTCCTCGAGGGTGATGGTCTTTGTAAGGATCTCGCCGTCGTCATCACCATCATTCCTCCTCCTCCTCCTCCTTTTTACAGCAACTCTCTCTCTCTCTTTCTCTCTCTTATTTATTGACTTGGCAAACCATCATGGGAACTTGCTCATTATTTCTTTTCTTGTCGCCTTCAGACTCTGATCTGCTATCTGTTTTAATGAGATGTTCTGAAATTCCATGACCACCAAAAGGAATCGTCGGCACCTCGGTGGTCGGTTGCACCAGTGGTGCTTGCTTTCCCATGACCCCCCGATCGGTCCCCCTCTCCACACAGAGCCCCCTCCCTTTGATCCGTCCATGGTGCTTTCATTCCTCCTCTTGCTGCCTTCGACTTGAAGTCACCAAAACTTTCACGTGGAATGTTCACCAGTTGGCCTGTAGTCTAGAGAGAGAGAGAGATGTAGCTTGAAGCGCGCTAAACTTTCCTTATGCCGTTCTTTGGAATTCATTCCTTACAGGAAATAAACACTTCATTTATGCATTATCGTGATTGAGTGTCCCATGCTGAGTGAAGAAATTTTGCGGCCAATGAATGTGTTCCTAAAACTTTTGAAGTCAAACAAACCTGTTCTATCAAATCTGGGCCGCTCAACTACAGTTTGCAATTTAAGATGGTTGTCTTATCATCAAACGATTTATCCCGGAAGAAAAATGATTTCTTTAACGTCCCATCAGGCAACCTCTCTCTCTTCTCTCTCTCTAGTTTACCTGTCAATAAGTTGAATCTTAGAGCAGTAAAGACGGATGTGATTTTGAGGAGGAATATATATATATTAGTAAGGAACCCAATTTTACGTGCCCATGAAATAACTCGCAATACTGCAAAAGTTAAAATGGAGATGAGTAGCAGTAAGAACTGGGAGCACAACACGAATGATGCGCGACATATCCAATATTGAAAGAATAAATGAGGGTCCTTTAATAAAGCCTGAAGTCCTTAATTTCGAGGCATATAGGCTCGTCGAGGCTGAGTAAGCTGCAAAAACAAAAGTAAAAGCACATTAAAGGTGGTGAAGTTAAGGAGTGGGCCGGCCATGGCTTATCTGGCCTCGTCTTCCACCACATTGATGTTGGGGGCCTTTAAAGTGGAGCACCACGCCACATAAGCCTTATTTTGATGAAGCCAACTTGCTATATAATATGCATATACATACCAATGATATTTTTCAAATCAATGATTTATTGAAAATAAGGAGAAAAAATGAATATTTTTGTTATTTACTATTAATTTACATATTTTTTTTCTCTTTTTTTTTTTCTTTCATAGTTTGTTCTTTATCCATCTAACATTTAAAATGTCTAGAACCAACAGCTATATATATATATATATATATATATATATATATATATAACGTCTTTGCAAGAATAAGCCAAGTGTAAAGCTTCGCTGGTACGGCCATCCATGCCCGCTTAACAAATAAGAATCAACTAAGTAACAAGAACCTGAATCCTTTTTTCTGTTCTCAAATCGAATATTCTAAAATCAATTAGGAAAGAATATTCGTTACTTAGTTCATTCTTAATTGTCAAATATTCTTTCCTAATTGATTAAATATTGCGAATTATTGTGTAATTACTAATTTTCACATTCTTTACCGAATCCTTATTTACTTTTTTTGTCTTGACATACATTTATGTCCGACTACTTGAGCACGGATGAGAGGCAATGGTTGGGCAGATTTTTATAATCTCATTTATAACCTTTGACTGACCATAGCTTGTTACGGATTTGATATGATCATTAATGTTGTCTAGTTCTTGCCAAAAAAGAAAAAGATTGGCCCGGTTACGAACAGATACAGTATATGATCTGTATATATCATCCCCACTTCTTAAACTTTGTACCATTTATAGTGCCTTCATACCTATTGAAAAAATATAAAAGGTCACCGACGTCAAGCAAGTACCTCACAAAATACCGTTGCTTGTAGTATTTAATCCTGACTAATGAATACAAAATTAAAATAATTGTAGTTCTGTAAATGGTTCCAGATCCATCAATTTTTTGCGTTTCCATTGAACATTAATGCCGTTTTTTTGTTACTATTTTCGATCTCCATATTCCTATTTGCGTACCTGTTAGCAAGAAACTAACAGGGAACATCTGAGAAGCAAGCCCCCAAAACTGATACAGAGAAAAGAAATGGAAGAAGTAAAACAAATTCCCGGCGTTCCTGTTGGCAAGCACCAACCTGCATGGCACTGGGCAGTGTCCACGTCCATTTACCAACTGAGCCGAGCCTCGGGACGGCTCCCCTTAACTGTTCACCATTAAAGGTTGGCAGCAGAATGGGCAAGGAAGGAAGCAGAAGGGTGACTGGGCATTTTCTCTGATGTTCGTTTTACCATAATCAGATGAACAGATGTGATGGGTATTGACCCTGTGATGACCTGATGTTTACAGTGAGAGATGGGACGTTATTGTCGCAAACCCACGAAAGCCATCCATTGCCAGTGAGCAGCTAAGCGAGGCTGTGTGTCTAGACAGCTACTCTCTAGCAGACAAAATGGATTGTAGGCTCCTCCCTTCCTTTTTCACTGACCGCCTGAAAAGGTGAAGGTTAGAAAAACCACAAAAGAAACTGTAAAAATTTAACCACTCGTTATTCGGAGAGAGGGCGAGGGCGAGGGCGAGGGCGCTGGAGAGAGAGGCAGTCTGTTCGCGTGAAGAATAGACTGAAAGTGTGAAGAGTAGACTGGAGGCTGAAGAGTTCCTCACCAGATCAGGAAAAGAACGGCGTTCAGTAAAAAGTAAATGAGGAAGAATTATCGGGATGGGCGCTGAAAGCCATCATTTTATGTTGCCAATCGACCCGACTCTCCCTTTTAAAGAACTGTAGCAGGTAAACCTTTTTAAATTGTTTTTTATCTCCACAATTCCCTCTCTCTAGTCCTTTTCTACTATTTGCAAGTTCAGGAATATAATTCTCTTGTACACCAAGTTACCAAGTTGGGGTAGAAAGACATGAGCGTGGCATTAATGGCTTCTAATTCATCTTCCAAACCAGGCGAACATGCGTTCGAGGAATTACTGAATTCTGACTTGACGCGTGGTGCAATTGAAGCTATTAAATAAAGGCTTGAAACTGGTGTCCGTTAGTTTGACTTAGGTTTTGTGTTGTTAAAAAGCATAAAATGATAATAGATACCACTTTTTGTCTTTGACAAATGGATATATGTATTACAATCCGTTGCTCAGCAAGGAAATAATATTTTTGTCGCTTGTATTTCTTTTACCTTTTCAAGACACGTGATTTAGTATGTGATATGATGACATGCTGCAAGTTGAGGGGGGTAGAGTTGCCACCACTCTATGCTGCGCCCCTATGATGATAGCACTTGTTCCAAAGACTTCAGGACTGGACCCGCTGACACGATTCAAGATTCATAGAGCGAGCAAGCTCTGGGTCCTTCATATGTTGAACTCCTTTGCCTCTTTTAACTCTACTCTTAGGTGGTGCGGAGTTGGCAGAAGTCATCTGGTGAAAATGGTCAGACACCAATGTGTAGGTGTTGCCTAGGGACTTGAGTTGACTGAAATGTTTTATATATATATATATATAGAAAGAGAGAGGGAGAGTGGAAAAAAGAGACGTTCGTGGACGTGTAGTGTTTGAAAAACAAACGTCATTGACGTTTTCTTCTTCTGATCAGAAACTCTTGGCATGCCACTACCTTTTGATCATATCTAGATTCTAGAAAGGAAGAAAGAGAACCTGTCAATTTTGAATTTATGGCTCCGAACTTCGTCCAAGCATGGAAAGTTATGGACAATGGTGATCAATCCTGTTCTGTCCTCCAAAAAATAAAAGAAAAATCCCAACGTATGGCATGCATTTTCAGCGAAAATTGTATGCATAGTGTGGAAAAAGGCAAACTGACTTTTTGAACGTAATTTTGTCACTTTTGCAGGGCATTGCTGCCCTTCCCGTGTCCTGAGAGAGGCAGCGTGAACTTTGTGTCCTTGAGCAGGTAATTTTGTTTCATATAATTATTATTTCTCCCCTTAACGTATTAATTGCTTCTCTGTATGATCTTGATGATTACTGTAGCAGAAGGCAGAGAGAGAGAGAGTGTGTGATAGAGTTTAAAAGTTGGCACCGTTTTGCACCATGTGAAGTGTGACTGATGGTGTGATGGGAGGTGGAGCAGGTAATTTTGACACAAAAGAGAAGAGAAAAGGAGAAGAGGGGTTTAAGAAGGAAGGAAGCTTCAAGGGTTTAGTAGGCACCTTACCAAAGTTGACTTTTGCTGGATAGAGGAAAGACAGTCGAAGTTTTGGAGTGCATGCCTTTTCTTCTTCTCCCCATATCCTGATGTTTGATGGCTCTCAGAGCGAATGGTGGGAAGGAATGCTTTTCTTTAGCATGCACGCTCTGATTCATTGGCGTTTAATGGTGTGATGACTTGTAGCTTGCCTTTACAAAGGCCTGAGAGGTGAAGCAACAGAGGGAAGGAAAAAGAGTGAAGATGGGCACATGCGGAAGGAATGGAGCCGTGAGGCAGTACATAAGATCAAAGGTCCCCAGATTGAGATGGACGCCAGATCTTCATCATTGTTTTGTTCATGCTATCGAAAGACTGGGAGGACAACATAGTAAGGATCTAAGGATCGCCCTTTCTGGTTTCCGTTTGGTTTATTTTTATGCCTAGAAATTCTAGACTGTGGAAGGAATATCCATTCCACTAGAAAGGATGGTTATTTTCTTTCTGGTGTTTCTAAATTCTCTTGTTACCTTTTTCTTGTGGGTCGTTAACGAAGAAGCCACACCGAAACTTGTGCTTCAGCTTATGGATGTAAGGGGGCTCACCATTTCCCATGTTAAGAGCCATTTGCAGGTCTTCCTTCTTTCTTGTAGTCCATCTTTGTGGTTACCAAATTATCTTTTACAATGGTACTTTTGTGTTACCATATTTAATTTTATTATTTGTTGCTTGATATCAGATGTACAGAAGCATGAAGACTGACTTGAGTCGACAAGGTATTCATGGAACTGGTGTTCTTAACGATTGAAAAAATTCCTGCTGCCTGAATTCGATTATATCTTATTACTTCCTTCACGGTTCTGTGCATGCTCTCTCTCTCTCTCTCTCGTCACTCTATTTTCTAGTCTGCATTTTTTATTCTTTTCTTGATGGGTTGTGCACAGTCTTTTCTTCTACTGAAATCCATCCCACAATTGCGAGAACAGCACATCACGATGCTGGAGATGAAGGGGATGCTACCGACCGTTGTGTTGTTAATGATGATGACATTATCTCCTCATCCGCAGTGAAAGTCTCAAACACCATGCTGGCAGCAGGGTTCAATTCTCAATCCTTTCTTTATCATGGCGCCCTTCTTTCAGACAGGTTTCCTTCACAAACTGTACATATCTCTCCCCCACAATCCCTCCCCCCAAACCCCCCCAACTCTCTCTCTCTCTCCAAAAAAGAATATTCTTCTTCACCTTTCCTCTTCCTCCAAATTTTCAACTTCCCTTTTGAGCTTTGCATAGATTCCTGGGCTTCAATTATTTATAGTTCTCTCTCTGTGTAAAAGTAGGCACGGGGGAATGGTGGCAGAGAACTGTCCGGATTTCCACATCGAGTGCCCGGTTTATTCACCACAATGCAGCAGCAGCAGCAGCGGCAAAAGAAGAATAAACAGCACAGTCTCCTGCTCGTACGCTTCTGATAATGGACATCAGGGTTTGAGTCATCAACAGGGAATTGACAGTCTTAGATGGCAGCAGGCAGGTGCTGGGGGAATCGGACTCCTCTCCTCGCAAAATCTTCACAACTTCATTGCACTTGGATTTGCGGAGAACCAATCTGATATTCAGGTCGATACCTCTCTCTCTCTCTCTCACGCCACATCCCTCTGTTAGCACCATAAGTCCACTCTTTCATCGGAAAGTGTTTCTATTCCACGTTGTGTTGAGCTTTAGTATTTAAAACGTGCACTGTACATGTCGTCATCACCATAATCAATTTCTAACGTACTCTTAGATCGCCGAGCTTATAATACAATATCTTTATGAACGGTGTTATGGCCTTTTCAACTTCTACACCGTTTCACAGTGGAAGTTTAGTTTCGGAAGACTTGAAAACCTTTGTTTTATCAAGATAATCTTTGGATATAAAAAAATCCTACTATTGTGGACCTCCGAATGGCTGATAATAAAGACCTGGACCCGCTAACTTTTGCTTTTCCAAGATCCATTGGAGTAATCTGCATTATGTAGTATTTTACAAGTCCAATATGTTTTCCAGTAGGGTCATTTCGATACATGCCAAATATGGCATCAAGGTGAAGGGACATGCATTAGAGTTCGAGCTACCAGCATCCTTACATTGTTATCAGGTTGAAGCATTTGGGGTGTACGTCTCCGTGTTATAAGAGCAAGTTTGTCATAAATGTTTTATATAAATAACTTACGAAGGGGTTTTCTTTTGTAAAAAGATAATGCACATCATTGCTTAAAAAAATTTAAAAAAAAAAAACGAGAAAAAAATGAGCACTCAATCTGATATCATGGATTGGCCTTGCCCATACATCTGCCATTTATATCTGCTTATTTTAGTCATTCAGTAGCATTGACGCGTATTTATGCATCTAACTAACTGAAAATATTTAAATGTCATGCCATCGATGCGCTTGTATTGTCATGTGGATGCACGGACACTATGACTGGCTTCATTTTCTAGGCTCAATTTTTTCTAAATGTCATAAATGAGTCAACTGGATCCCGGAAAGAATGAATGCTGTCTTAAATCTAAGATTACTGCATCTCTTTTGACGCATCAAGGTTTTTACTTGTTAAATCACTTGCACTCTCTCGCATACACACGTAAAAGTTAAAAAGCACTCTCACACAAGCTTGCTCCTGCTCGTAGAGAAGTAAAAGAAAAATAATTAAATAAAGCCAAAAAATAAGTGGTTCTTTCTTTTAGAATTCCTTGACTTGGTCAAGTTCCTTGACTTGGTCAAGGAGAATTAGTTCATACCTGAAAGGACACCTACCGGCGGGATCATCTCTACCACGCTGAAAATCCGTCAAGATACCAACTGCTAAGATGCCTTTCCCATTTTGATGTCCATGAATAGGATCAGAACCATGTGTGCAGGTAGAAGTAAAATAAATGTATTAAATGATTCATTGCAACTAGCTGCAGCATTAACTCTCCATCTAATTACCCTTTTTTTGGAAATATTTACTTAAACTATCCTGTTTTACACACCAAGATCGGATATAAGGAGAAATGAGTCAATGCACATGTAAAGAAGGTGCTTAGTGGGTCAGGTGATATGACGATTTGGGAGTAAAGATGTCGATGTTATATTATGTTTTGCTCTGTAATTACCCATTTTGTTGCAATAAAGAGGGAGAACTCCGAGCAAGCTTTTCATGGAAAATGTTAATAGGCTGGCAACATTTCTTTTCCAGATTTCCGATTTGACTTTTGTTTCTGTCCTGTTTTAGTCTGTCTTATTGATGTGTTGCACTACTTGTATGTTTAATTAGCAGAAAATGGGGGCAATTCAGCAGCTCATGGTACCAAAAAAACGGAAGCTTGAGGAGAGCAGGGAATCTGCTTACTACCACTCCACATCTGCCTCTTGCAGAGAAGCTGGACAAGCAACAGATGATTGCACTCTGTCTTTATCACTCAATACTGGCGACAAAAGGATGTGCTCATCCAAGTGCAACACTTCCTCAAATAGTGAAACAAGTGAAGGGGATTCCCATTTCTCAAGGGCAGACTCGAAGGAAAATGCTCTGTCTTCCATGGGCAGTGGCCACATAAACTTGGATCTCAGCATTTCTATATGTGGTTCTTAAGTCCAGCAAACTTAGGTTATGCCACAGTTTTCCATGACTCTTCTGTATGGAACTCACACTGCTCATCTGGCGTCCTGACGTCAGTCATGCTGAAGCTCACATAGCTTCTTTCCAGCTTGTCCATAATCTACTGATACGTATATTTCAAAGAAGCAGTGCTTTTGCAGGGGAACTGTCATGTGTTACTTCATGTTGAACTAATGTATGACCACAATGGGGTGGAGGGTTTATAGGTTTAAAGAGCCCTTCCTTTTTCAGTGCAACCAAAGTTAAAATGCTTTGGCCTGTCGTCAGGCGGTGCCCACATGCACATACAGAGGATCAATCATTTCTGCGGTTCTTCGCCTATCCTGCGAAGTAAAACCATTTGGGATAAATTGACGATAAACAAGCTTTAATTTTGAAGATATGTCCAATCTGTAAATGAACAAAAGAAATGACGTTCTCTGTTTGGTAACACTGAAAACGTTTTACGATCTACCGTGAAGTTCGAAAGATACCAAGTTATTTGTTAAAAGGATACGAAAGAGGTCAATGTTTTCAATTCGAGCTAGCTAGTTCACAATGCTGGTCGTGGTTGCCCAGTTTAAGACGAGACTAGGTCATCAGGGCGGGGATCTTAATACTCTTGTGGCTCTACAAGTGGCGTTGCAGATGAGTTAGATTTGGTATGAAAGTTTCTGTCATTTTTTCTTTATGGAATTGATCCGGCTCTAGCCCGACGTCAAATGTATTTTTCTGTTTCAAATATGACTCAGTTGCAACTGTACAGCTCCCCACATTATCCCTGTTCGTCTACATGCATCATATCAACACACACACAAAAGCACGTGCAGCATGAAGTGAAAAAATAGTTGAAATGATCTTTTCATTTTCAAGCTGTTGCACGGTTTTCTCATTACGTTAGCCATGAAACCAGCTGGTGACAGAACTGCCTCAACCGTAGCTTTGGAGTAATTTGAAGAAATTATTCTATTACTGATCATCCCCTTGTCGGTTGTGAGGAGAAAGAATCTGCAAAGTACAAAAATCTTTTTTCATGCTCTTAATGTCAATATTCTTCCTTTCTTGCTATTATTCCTTCATTGACTTGGATATTAGGTTATGAACCTCCCTAGTCAAAAATGGATTGATATTGGCAGAGCAGAATTCGACAACAAAAGATGGCAGGCCATGTCTTGGCACAAGCTAAAAGGAGCCAAATAATGCATACATATTAAACATAGGCTTCTTTTTTACCTAGAATGATTTCAAACGGAAATCCGGGTCCCTGACCTGTTGAAAGACGAAGTACAATCTTTTGGATCGATATACCTTAATTTCCCACTGCCTCACCCCTTATACACCCGTAACTTCAACTTGTGGAAGAAGAAATGGCCACAAAAAAAAAATAGTCAAGCCATTAGTATTCGGTGATAGGCAAAGCCTACCCCACTATGCCAAACCAATTGGGTATAGCCTAAATGAGAAGAGTATGAGGTTGCTGCACTAGCACTAAAGCACCATCTTGATTTGGCTTAGATTGGGAGACAGATGCATAAATTTAGTTTACATCTTGACCGCTTCTTTTTATGGTAAATTTATATTTGACACTTGAGTTTATTTGTTGTTTGTTCCTGTTATTCTAGAATGCATAGCTAAGTTTAGTTTATACTTTTATATAAGATCTGCTAGTCCAATTTAGTGATTTCTTCCCCACCCCTTTGTGCTGAATAGGAATTATGAAATTTTCTGAAAAGCTACGTCGAGTTCATCCATGGATATTATGTATGTTCTTCTCTGTGAAAGCATAAAGTTGGATGAGGCACATTGCCAAATTGTTCATTGATGCATTCATATTTCAAAATTTAGCATTTGAAGGTTCAGTATTATAACTCTGTGGATGCGATTTTGTGATCCGTTTTTTATCAAAAGCCTGTGATTCAGTTTGTCCATATACTTAAACAGAAATTATTGGAACACCTTATTTGAATCTATGGACGACATCTCATGGCCTCCAAATTTCAAAATTTTCAAGCGAACTCAATACCTACATCGGATAAAAAGTACTAGATAAGATTTAGATCTACAAAAATTTCAAACTTTTTTGAAGACTTCGAAGTTTGAACTCCGTAGAGATTCCTATTTACACATCCGAGTAAAGTGATCTTAAAGCTGGCCTATAAGAAGAAAGGATCAACTTCGTACGATCAAATTCTACAAGAAAACCTTTCAAAGTTCATTTTGGAATCTGTGTACAAGTGTATCGTCACACCGTATTCGAACTCGAATATAGAAAACCTTTTCAGTACACCTGTAGGTTTTTCCCTTTGCTCCAATACTATTACTAGATTCCCTTTCTAGGGATTTGACAGCAGAGTCTTTAATTCGCTATTAATCCACATTCTCAAAGAGATCGAAGATCTATGGCATCTATTTTGGTGATAGGTGGTCAGCATTATGCGTACTAGTGATGCGGCTTTTGGTAGGCCCTGCTGCTTTCTTCTGTGGGACCAACTGCGTTTTTAGTTGATTCGGCCTTAATTTTCCGATCGCACCAACTACTTACTGTTTTTTTTTTTCTTTTTAAATTGAATCTCAAACAGCTTTCTTTATTGTTACAGTAGCTAATTGGCTGCGGGATCGTCATTCAATTAGCAATTACTAATTATGACAGCATTACTGTAATAGAGATCCATCCACCCGACCAGGAGGATGAACTTAAAATATCCTCAAAGTTGACAGAGGTTAATAGGATAAGAGGGCCGATCTGATACGGTTCAGCCTAACCCCAGCCATTTTCAATTGGAATTAAAAAACTAAAGCTATAACATTAGAAAAAAAGCTATTATTCAGGTTAGGATGTGCAGGTTAGAGGCATTGATGCTGATGATGGATGGATAGAAAGAGCACCATCAATATCCAAGCTCTGAAGAATACCAAAATCTTGAAATTCTGCCCAGATTGAATAAATCAATTAGGGGTGCTTTACCCTTACATTTGTTTGACTACCATTCGCGCATTATTTTCAACATTGTTACCTACTATATGATGCATAGAATTGTTTCATTGCCTAACTTTGAACCATCAACACCGAAATTTTATTTCCTCCTGAAGGTCAAGGAGAATCGCCAGCTGCTTTCAGACTCAATATGCGATCTATCAACGATGATGGTAAGCCTATGTCGGACTATCGCATTTGGACTGCAGTACCATCAAGAGAAGAAACAGATCTTGATTTCGCTCATTGTTAGACAAGTTGACTTAACAGGTTGAACGAGGTACATAGTTCAACAGCTGAAGTGTATTATTTGCTACAAAGCCCATACAACCAACAGCAGTAATGGTTAATCAGGAACCTTCTGAGGCGCCAAGTCCGCCGCGTTCAGGACGGTAGGCCGTTTCCCCGCCATTGAAAAGAAAAAAAATTCTTTTTAACAGAACTTCGGAGCCACTAGATTCATGGACGGGCAAATTTCGGACCCTTGTCAATTCTATCGAGAGGGGAATTGGGTTTGATACGAACCTGATCAAGTGATACCAGAAGTTTCTCGAATGACACATTCTATCAGTTGGGCGACACGGTATTGCTATTGCAAGGAAAGTAATATGATGGTGACATCTCATACGGATTTCAATCTCATGTGGACATTTTTGTACGAGTCACAAAGTTCCTGAACAACCTAAGGAAGAAAAGGAATTTGCGCCGCTGCTTATGCTGACAACCAGAAATTATACCCAAAAGATGCGTGCCGGAATTCTGAAGAGTTGGTATAAAGTTTAAGCTGTCTAGCAGATTTGCAAGGAAAGTCCCCGAGTGGTTGAACTAGAAAAAGTATCTTAAGGGGAATTAGGTACAAGTTGATTGTTTAAGTTGACCTATGTGCATTCCTAATTTCCTACAATAAAAGTCCTTGGCAGAGAATACACATGCAAAGCGTTTATCTTTTATCATTCCAAGGAGAAAGAATAGTATTTTAGCAATGTGAAAAGGTGGGCTTGCTATGTCAAAAAAAGTTGAAAGATGTGCGCGGCTACGTCCATCAAAAAAAAAAAAAACAGGAAAAAGAAAGAAAAGAACGAATGAATGAATTTTAGGATTATGTTCTCTCGGCGGAAAAAAGAACTAATAGCAAATTTGACAAGGAAAAAAAACAGCAGCAAAACCAGATAAAACCATTTAAAACTGAAGCGCAGTTCAAAATGCCACTGGCGCGAGCTTAAGACCGCTCATGTCTCAGCCATTGCGATCCTGCTGAGGCCTGAACACTGTAAATGCAGGGAGACTACGACGAAGTTAAAATACGGTTGAGATGCCTCCACTGAATAAGAAGAGCTATCCAAAGCACAAAATTTTTCATTCAGCTGAATAGAGAATACACCTTGTTTTATACCGGTTATCATTCTTTTCTTTCTCCCATAGAATCCAAGAACTTTGGCCAAAGAGAAAATGTAAACCATGCGTTACATTTGTTGGAGGTAGTTAATAACCACCTCGTTCACGAAGATCTCATGACGCATGAATGCTAGCTCTTTCTTTTCATGCCCTTCGGGTCTGCAGTCAGCGCCTTCACATTAAGTCTTGGCTTTGCATTCATGAGGCAGTGAGGAAGAACCGCAACTGCAACAACTAGTGACGAAGGTGGTACTCCAGAAATGGGTAGTACTTCAATGAGCACGGCCATCTGCCAATGTTTCCACTTCAAATTACAGATAAAGATTTCTACTGTAGTTAAAATATTATGGCCAAACTATCATCGAGTATCCTGTATGAATGTGTTTCGCGTAGATGTGCATAAGGTATCAAGCAATTTAATTTTACATCCTCATGCATTATCAATTTATCAGGATGGTCTAAGTTTAGAGAGCATGAATCATGTTTTCAGTCTAACAATTTGTATCTGCAAGGCTTTCCGTTTCACCCATCAATTAAGGTTACACTGAAAATTGGGTCTGCTGAAATACTCATTGGAGGTGATGAAACATTGATATCCAGCTGGAAATGGGAAGTAAGATGTTTATAACATATACTCCATGGCTTGCAAGAATAAGACCAATTTTCTTGAACCTGAAATCGACTTTGACTACACTGGCCACAGATTTGCCAGATATCATCATAATGGCACCTACCATGCTGGAAGTGCAACCTGATGGTTTTCAACAATAAAGTAAATGTCTCAAGTGGTCTCTCTTTTTTCCTGAATATGCGACGGTTCTTTAAAGAGAAAAAAAAAAAGAGAAAAAACAAAGGAGCTAGAAGCAACTTCGGGTTAGCTGCTGAAGTCAAGCATAAATCACTGAGTAGGATTGTGAACTAACCACCTTATGAAACCGAGCCTGGAGTACTGTTTTGGTCTAAAAACCCAATTCAGCTGGCTTATGCTCCTTTTCTGTAGCACTTAACCCACCACTAACAGTAAATAAAGAGGATGTATGTGCAAATAGCAAAGCAGGTGACTGGTCAAGTTGGTAAAACAGATCAGCTTGTCCTCCAGTTAAGCAGGCGGGTTGTGTAAACAGGCCATCCTAATAACATGTGCAAATCAACTGTAGGTTTAATTGATAGCATACTAACCTGAAATCGGTCGAAACTAGAGAAGGAAAAAAGTAGCACAAGATGTAGGCCAACATACAATAATTACCTGAGCCAACATACAATAATTACCTGAGGAGATTTTAGATCCACAACTGAATCTGGTACAGTGTCCTTCACTGCACTAGCAACAACTCGCAGACACTCATTTCTATCCAATAAAGGTGATTCATGACAATCATGAGCTGAGCTTTTCTGCTTCATTTCTGTTCCTTCAACACCTCTCCGGTTAAAAGCCACTGCAAACTGGAAATGCCAATTAAGAATATCAAATACATTAGCAGCCAATATATACTCCAGAGAATAGGAAAAGTTGGAAGTCAGTATCAGCAGCAAAAGCATAGTCAGTTAAAGTTCCGTTTAGGTTCAGCATGACAACTAGTTTGTACAAGCAAGAGGTTCTCAACACATTAAACCAAAACAGACATACGCCATTCATAAGCAGGAAAGTAAATCCATCCGAATACATCATTTTATGCTAAACAGCAACTGAAATTAATCTGTTCTTTGAAAGTTTTGATAACATTAGTACCTCACAATTCATTCAAATAAAAACTGAAAATGGGACCATCGTTAAATTAACAAGTTAAAACAGATACTTGTCTAGCAATTAGCTAACAGGAAGGAGCTATTGAAAGCATGGACAAGTTGGCAAGCAAGAACAACATGATGTATTAAAAATGATCCACATTGCACAAGGGAATTAGGAACAACTGCTGCTCAAGCAGCTGTATAGTGTAAAAACCCATAGATTTTTCAAGAGCAGCCATTCTTATACTACTCGACAGATCAGGACAAGTCATCAGAAATACTTGAGACAAAATTGTTATATATAGCAATTTTTAAAAATAAATGCAGTTGGCAAAAGCTTCCTAGCAGCGATGCACCTACTTGTATGCATGTGCTAATGCATCCACGCACATATACATGAGATGTGCAGAAGGAGCTGCTGCACAACACTCTCTAAAACCTGACCATGAACACAAATATTCAATTGCCATAGCTGGCTGCTTCTAATGCATCTTGAAATGTTATTTCTCCAGCGTCATAACTTGCAAATTCCATCAATAACTCCAATTTCCATTTACATTTTAACTGCTTGTAAAACTTTAGTTTCTATAAAGGATAAAGCTGCTACACTATGCTGAACAATTGACATGCAATCTCTACAGCCACTTTTGAAAAGGTGATACATATCTAAAGCTGGCAACTTTTAGTAAGCAGTATGTGTCTTACATATTCAGCTTGATCCGCCATCCAGAAATATGAGGTCCAAACATCCATTTGAAATGCTGTGCAATTTTCTAGATCTGACATAATGGATGTGATACATGTCCAAAAAGCTAGAAATTAAAAAAAAAAAATCACACCTTTTTGATGCATAGATCAAATTTTATAAGAGTTCAAGAACAACTTAAGGAACTCTTTTGGCTTATAAAATCTGATTTATGCATAAGACAATGAATTGTTCACCATTCTAGATGTGGGCAACCAATCTACATGGTCCAATTATAAGTGAAATATCTATAACGAGTATTGGATAACATGGACCCCACACACATAAATTCTTTGATGTCAAATGTTCAAAAGATCTGATCCTCATGGAATGCATATTTTATAGACAGTGCCTACAATTTGATATATTATAGTGTGAGTAAAGCTATGTCTATGTCACAATTTAAGAAAATGCAGGAAGTGCACACGTTACATACACAAGACATGCACACACATATCTATCTGAAATCATGATCTACAATAACTCATCCAAAAAGAATGAGCACATGTTACATACAAAAGACATGCACACACATATCTATATGAAATCATGATCTACAATAACTCATGCAAAAAGAATTCATAGTTCATAGTTTATAGTTCATACATATTCCATTGCAATGATCCACAAAATCAAGCAAAATAGTCTATAAGTCTGTATGTCGTACATTTTACTTAAAGATAAGAAGATGTTCACAACCCATAGTAAAAAACAAAGATATGGTTATGAATGCCTTAGAAAAGAATGGGTTGGATCTGGATCTCATCCAGATCTGAACCATGAAGCACCTGATAGGCCAATAAGTATTCGTGCCCAAAAAATTGCCATATCAAGATGGGTACATCACTCAGAATGGAGTACCCACATAACTTGGATTTTCAGAAAAATGGGCACCTAGAATCTACGAGCTAAATGAACTTAACAAGCCAATAAAGTCAAAAAGATATTAAACCATGGGAACTTCTTTTAACAGAAGATATGAGAAAAACGAGAAAAAGAAAAGATACAATGATAAGATAGCACAAGAACTTTATATTATCGAAGTGATCAATGATAATAAGAATATGCAAGTGCTGCAGACACCTTTAGAGGCCTTTCAGTTACATGGTCTTCACTTCCCGTGTACTGGTCAACAAACCTTTTCACAGCCATGGCCAAGTCCTTCTCCCTTAGCATGCAAGTTCCTTGAAAAGGAAGAATACGGTGGCACCATCTGTTAAAAAGATGCACACGGACCCATTACCATATATTAAATATTTACATACCCTCAAACACATGAAAATAAGAGATGATGGCCTTTCAGGGCTGAGTCCAAGCAGAGCCAATAAAAAATAAGAACAAACAACAGATCGGGAAGAAATATAAACATTTTCACGTGTGACATATGTTTCAATGTTGATCCTGAGTTGCTAGAGGAGAAAACCACGAACTAAGGAAAGAAAAAAACAAGTTATTTCGTGCGGGACATCAGTATCATAGTGAGAGTCTCGATGCCCTTTACTAATGTACATATTGAGGTTGTTTGCCACAAAACAACTGCATTTCCGAGCATACTGTCAGGACATGTCTAGTATAAGATGCTTATAGAGTTACATGGACAAATCAAGACATAAACATGCAACAAGCAAATGCAAGATTCCTTATCATCTTATGACTGTACAACAAAGGACACACATTCAATTGAGTCAAATAGAATGTCTTTCTTCCCCAAACCCAATCAATAGAACTTCTTTCTTCGCCAAACCCACTAGCTTTACCATAACAATTCCTCCTCTATTGTTCTAATTGTCTAAATGTACTACAATAATCTATATGCCCTGTGAATGCAGCACACACTGGCACATTAAGTGCGATTCACTAGGACATCAGACCTAGTCTGTGAACCAGCCTTGAAGCTTAAGGTACACATATACCAACTTTTGCAAGAACAAACTTTTTCAATCCAGTCACACAAATAAATGTTGAAATTCAAAGAGAAGACATTTACGTAAATTACTTACACGGGTGGCTTTTGATCTCCAGAATCAAGATAATGGAAAATATCGTTAAAATGTTAACATTTTGCATATATAGATGTCTAGGAATTGTAAGAGAAGTAAGCTGCTCCAGGTAAGCTTCACTAGTGAGAGAGGGAAAACGTTTTGAGCACTGGAACATGCGCTAGAGCTTGCTGAATTTTCATCGAAAGGATCGCCTGTCATCAGAGTGTACAGTGAGAAAGAGCATTTTTCCTGTTCCTGTTTATTTTAGTAACAGCTTAACATTTGACGAGTTGAACATTTTATGAAAAAGACAGTATAACAAGAAAAGATGGAGATCCATTCCCTTTTTCTGCCATACCTTATAAGATGCTTATGATGCACTATAGACTACACAGATCCCAACAAGCAGCATAGAAGTGACAAAATCATAAAATGACAACATAAACTGATCATCCACACCATAGAAACAAATTAATCATTGCATGTATTATCTAAAGGGAATTGTAACTCCAACTAGCACTTAAAGAATTCACTTAGTAGAAAGATACTCCAAGGATGACATGTTTAGCATCATTGTTTGCTTTATTGCCCACACGTAGCTCCATTTAACCAAGAACAAACTTTTGCAAATCCAGTTACACAAATAAATGTTGAAATCAAAGAGAAGACATTTAGGTAAATTACTTACATGGGTGGCTTTTGATCTCCAGAATCAAGATAACGGAAAATATCCATTAGAATGTTAACATTTTGCATACAAAGGTGTCTAGGAATTGCAAAGAGAAGTAAGCCGCTCCGGGTAAGCTTCACTAGTGAGAGAGGGAAAACATTTTCAGCACTTGAACATGCGTTAGCGCTTCCTGAATTTTCATCGAAAGGATTGCCTGTCATCAGAGTGTACAGTGAGAAAGAGCATTATCTATGACGCATGTTAATTAAATTTTCAAAGCCAAACTCCTGTTTCAGTGTCTAGGCCCAATTCCAACCCTTAAGTTTGAATCAGAAGAAAAGACATGAACTAACCATTGAAGACAGCAATTAAAACAATTACCATCAACATGTAAAGTATCTTCTTCATCATTGGTTAGATCACCTTTAGGATCTTCAGCTAGTCTTTCTTCACAAGGATCACACAGTTTCCTCTTTTTCACGCCTAAATTTATATCAGGCGGCAACAGATGCTTTAGACTATATGTGCTGCTTGTTGAATTGATATGCTGCAAAAACAAGATTACCACTAATTTCCTCTCAGTCTCACGATAAAATAACACTACTTTCCTCTCAGTCTCACAATAAAATAGAAAACATGAAGCCAAGCAAATACATTCAGTCAACAAGGGCTGGAAAAGAAAAACAGGAAACACCTAAAAATTAAAACAGCCTTTCCAAAGAGATGCCAATTATGCACTTTAGAAAGAAAGATAGTATGTATATTTCTACACTCCAGTAGGCCCATAAAAGTGAAGGTATAACATTCATCTAAACAGAGATGCACTTTTGCAATCTAACTCTAAAGAAAGGGATCTGGACGCAGGGGGTTGTGAGTGTGTGCGCACGTGCACCTACATTTAAATCCATTAAATAAGAAAAATTGAGGTGTGGTCAGACATCATTAAGCAAAACATGTTCTTCACTCACTATTAAATGCAGCTATGATTAAACAAGAACAAAGTAAAATCAAGTTAAATAAACCAATTTAAGCAATTAGCGAATATGATGCAATCAATTGAACATAAAGGTCAAAGAAAGGACTGCACTCTTGAAGTTTTTCATATCAAATCAAAACAAAATTTAGGACAATTGAAAGATAGCATGTAAATTGTTGAAGAAGATGAGCTACGAATGATGAGCCAATGACTCATTTGACAACAGCACACGAGGCTCTCAAAGTTAAGTGCAATGGACACCCAGGAAGTACGTCTTCACAGATTTGGGAGGATGCAATTGACTGCTCAGATGCACCTAACATGTTTTAATTTTCAGAGAAAGAGTTGCATCTAGAGTCGCGTCAGCACCAAATTTAGGTGCTTCACAGGTCCAGCAACCTCTTTAAAGAGTCTGTGCCACATAAATTTTGCAATATTCAGCCCCAAAGTTGTTGCTCTACGAGGCCCCTATAACAGGTTACACGCACAACAAAACTTCACACGTCCATCATCAGGTTAGCGTTGTTCACATTTCAAACATGGAATCATTAAGCCCTCTTCAATTGCCATATGTTTTAGGCCCTCCAGCTGTATTTCAGCTTCACTATTAACTTGATATGCAGTATGCCACATCCAAAAAGGGGAATGGGAAAATATATCAGATTGGAGCAAAGGAAAAAAAGATAAGACGACAAAGGTTTTTGAACAATTTTTATACACAATCGTAGCCATAAGAAAACCATGCATATCATTTTGGGTCTAAAGACTCTAAATACCATAATGAACAAAAGCGAATAAAAAGTTGGAAGTATTAGAATGTGTAGAACCAAAAGAAATAACTTCTTTCCAAGAGAAAAGGCTCCCAGTAAAGGTTGTTATCATAAAATATAAAAATGGCTATTAACAAACGGAATCTGGACTCCATTATAATCTGTTAGACATATTACTCCATTATGTAAAAATCATCGTAGTTCATGTTACTCATGCTTTTCTTTCGACATTATTAAATGTTAAAAGACTGAAGTTCCATAGTTCCCAAGATTATTTCTACCATGCTTTGGACATGCCTTTTCAAATTTTCAACTGACAAATAATACAGTAGTTCAAATTCTCTCTTTCCTGCCTTTTATTAATTTGCGACCACGATGGTTCATCATTGGTGATATTTTCCTTTTCCTCAAGTTTTCTTGTTGAGAGGATTATGGCTTTTTTAGTATTACAGAGTATAGAATAACATGTAGTCCTTCCCGTTCACTAAACAAGTTGGGAATAAGTTATATTTCCACAAGGCTCATAGATAAAAGTAACTGCTGCGGCCACAAAATGTTCATAATAAACACTGTTTCTATGTTATACACTCTTCTCATGAAAGTAACAACTAACAAAAGAGGCTGATTGTATCTTAGCAGATACATTATACAATCTGGACTCCCAATTTGCTATCTAGTACAAGTCATTATGCTAGTGCGATTGACAATAATACCAGAGAACCAGCCATCTAGAGAAGGACATAGATATAAGCTTTATGGACTTGATAAATTTTGCAGGTACGTTCAGGGTTCATTTGCTAAAGAGAACGTTTTTAGTGAATTATTTGGATATACAATTTATTACTTTTTTATTAGAATGTTTTCTGCAGTCTGGAGAACGAATAACTAAAATATGATGATCCAAGAAAGGTACATAGCTTCAGATCCATGCCTATAATAGTCGAACCCAATAAGCAAAAGGCTTGTCTATGTCACAATCTGAATGCATAATAACATCTACAAAAAAACTAAAATTTCTGCCAAAATAAGATAACAGACAGTGAACTGAAATAACAAGAGGATAATTTTTCTTATCGAACCTTTTCAAGGAGGGCAATGGCTTCTTTAGTGGCACTTTTCTCCCGTTCTGAGCAAAATGATACATCATCAGACGCCAGCCGTTTTTTGGTACAATTAGAAAAAGAAAAAAGAAACCATAGAATAAAAGGTCCTTTCCAGCTGCCCAACACATATATGGAAGCAAAAACAGTCAAGGAAACTAATTCCAGGCGATAAAAATACTTTAAACTTAGCAGGAAAAGAAAAAGACGAATTGACAGAAAGAACCAGATCTCTGTAATAGATCTCTGTAATCAATTGGAGGACTCACAATTTCGTTGGATAAAGCAAGCTCATGATATTACATTCAAGCCTTAAGCCAGTCACTCGAATTTGAATTTCAAAGAGGTACATGGCACGAGTGACGTACATGAAGACCTTGACGTCACTCCAAGTCAAATGCAGTGTGCTTACGTTCTCAATGAGGAGAACAATATAATATGTTTCTACCAATTCATTTTCCATCAGTAGAACTAAGCCATAAAACGCACTCTTTAATGGTTTATGCGAGTTGTATTTTTCGACCCCTAGCTATTCTTGGAACCATTATCTTAATTCACGCAAACGAACGATCTAGGCAGATGATAACCCAACAAAGAGCAAGAAAAATCATCCCATATGTAAGAAACATATAACTAGAGAAGAGACAATAAACAGAAGCTATAAGGGAGATACATCCTTAGATATAGCCGGTGTGTGTATATGCATACGTATCCTTGTAGTATCGGCCGTCTTTTGACCATGATGTGTCCAAGACATACTAATTGCTACATATCGGTCCTTGTAATCTAAGCTACCTAGTGTCTGCCTACTTATATTCTTCGCGCACTAAAATATACTCTTTCAGACTAAGTTTCGCTTACACTTGTTACGGTAAATTCGTTTCACAAATAATGGAACGATGCCATTAATTTCTCTGCACGGGGGGAAAGAGAACCTAAAGTAACGCATAGAAGAAAACGGGAAAGGAAACAAGAATTTCCGGTGAGGCCTTCAGACCTAGCTAGACAGTACCCCAAGACCCTTTTCGGACATAGAATTCAAGAAAGAGAAAGAGAGAGAGAGCAAGAGGGCGCGGATGGTACTGATGGTGCAGGTGACGAGGAAACCAGAATGGGAGTGCTCAAGAATGGCGGTGGGGGCCTCGTAATCGAAGCGGGGAATGCTGATTACTGACGAGTGTTGCTCCCACGGCGTCATCTCCTCCCCTCTTTCCTCGGAATCCCTCTCCTGCGCTGCGGATCCCATCTGCTCACGGAAGTCGTCCCCGTCATTTTCCTTCTTTTCCTCGGAACCGGCTTCCGGCGTTGCTCTCTCCTCGCTGGAGAAGTTGTCCGCCATTCTCTCTCTCTCTCTCTCCCCTCCCCCACACCACGAAGCCAAGAACCCTACTAAGCAAAGAACGGCGGGCGCCTTGTAACGGCTATGCACCCGCCACCGCGAGTTCCTTTAAACAGTTCGGGTCGGGTTTTCTCTGGGTTAGACTTGGATCGTCAATGGTCTGAATATAATTCCACGACTCTAATATGAACCCGACTGATGGAGTTTTGATGAGAAAACCAGATTCAATTCGTGATCCCATTTAATTTGGATACAGGGCTTACCGGATCGGATGGATATCTAAGTCTGAAGGACATCGAGATCCAATGGCATGTAAAAGTTCAGGTCCATCTGAACTCGAAACCAAATCCAGGTCCAATTCAGCGACATCTGGTTAGTTGAACATGATCGACACAATCAGACCCCGAAATCAACGGCATGTAAAGTATCACTAAATGCCTAAATATGTAAAACCATCGTTAAAAGTTTCTAACTACATGGACATTAAATAATGGTTTATGGTGTAGTAACCGTTTATTGTATTTTTAACAAAAGTGTTAAAAGTTTTAACAATGACTATATATTCATTCACTCATCTTCCTCTCCTTGACGTTCTTCCTCCCTCTTCCCACCATTTCCTCCTGATGCAGACAATGACAAGAGGAATGGAGAACGTCAGGAAGAAGGAAGAGAGAAACCAAACTAAAAAAAAGGGCAAAAAAAAAAAAAGCAGCATCAAGGCCGGCGAATGCGATGAGAGAAAAAGTCTAAAAGTTGTTTACGTTGTGTCAGTAGCGACATTTTTCATATTTTCCAGCGGACTTGTAGCTCTCAATCACTACGTCTAGTATTTCTACTATTATATTTAACTGCATAAAGAATGCTACAATCGTGCTTGAGCCGGCACTGCATCCAACTGTTGGATCTCAGTATGCTCTGTCAGATCCTCTTCCTGAGTGATATCATATACCGTTGGATCCAGAGAGTAGATAAAAATATTAGATAGCAAGAAGAAACATGACAGGATCCAACTATTTTGACATGAAATTCGATCTCTCCAAACTCAAAAGAAGTTTTCAAGGGCGATTCTGTTTTCACAGATAAATAACAGAACAAAACCATGTTAATTGCTTTCCTATTCCACATGTATATCTTTGCTTTATAATTTCTGAATTATCAAGTTAAAATAATATAGGTTTCTTTCTGTACATCATTTCCCAGTGATATGGAAGTTAATTGGGAGCCACTTCCGCAGTCGAAGTGAAACACAAGTATATTGTTAACGTTATTTTCCTTAGTCTATGAATCGCCGGCGGGCGTCGCCATTGTTTCCGGCCGCTTGATGGTCTGCCTGGTTCCAGCAGGTCTAGGCACCAAGTTTGGCCGGGTGGCATCTGTTAAAAGACGGATGATACGTGTTATAAGATGAACTCAACGAGAAGAAAACAACAGCCAAATTACTTCATTTTCGTAATGATGCTAAACGCTACCTGCCATTTAGATTCGTCGGCTTCCTTTAAATCCCTTCAATGGTGACAACTTTTAGTCCTCATCTAATGGCACCTTTGACGGTACACCACCTACCAGCTTCTTCAATCAGTTGAAAAAAAGTAAAGTGCGCTCTAATTCAATGCTATCTTATCCCTTTTTAACCCGACAGGAGAGCTAAACGATTCGCCTGAGCTTTGAACTGAATAGGAGTTGGAGTTGATTGTGAACAAACAGGGCACTCGAAGAAAACCATGTTTTCTAAGTAAAATTTAGAGACCAGGAAAGAAAGAAAGAAATAAAACTAAGGAAAAGTAAAATATAAAAGATCATAAGAAGATTACGGAAATATGCCATGTGCCCTCCTTAAATGGAGTTTTAAAAAAATATGCTATTTGATTTCGACTCGCGCCGATTTCTATAAAATGTTAATAGGCATGTTACTGTTGCCATTAAGAGTTTGCGTTTTTAATTCTCCCAAACATGATTAATACAGGACGTTACGGTTACATATTCTTTTTTTTTTTCCCTCTCACGCGCGCCTATGCTTTATCGTCAACGTGGAGACCAACTTTTTCTCAAAAGCCAAGCGATGACGACTGCTAAGCATCAAAATGAACACAGTAAGATACCTTTGCTACGCTCATTGCTTACCTAAATATAAGTTTTCAGCAAATTGTAAAGTTACCTCACAAGAAAATATTAGCCAAAGGAAAGAAAGTTTATTTGGTATCATATACATATATATCAAATCTACCAGATGTTAGATAGACTAAAAGTTAAGAATTCTGTTCCTCACAGTTAGACATTACAGATATTTATCAACTCAGCAATGGTTTGTACCACTTTTAGCCATGAGATTCTCACATATATTGAAACATATTTATCTAGTTTAAAGGGACTTTTAGTTTAGGGTGAACTTGAAAAGGAGATTCGCTTTGATAATAGATGTCTGTGTAATGTCATTTGAATATCATCGTCCACTTCATTAATGGAGTTAGCGGTGGTCAAGGGCACGTGGCTAAGCTCTGGGGCACGCGCCACTGAGGACGGCGGTCCACGGTCGTCCCAACGGCCGAAGGGGACGACAAAATTGCTTTTTGGAGGGGCCCGGTCAGTGTTGGACACTGAAGATAAGCAGACCACGAACACTGGATGCTTTATTGGACGTGGCAGATTCTCATACGCAATCGTGGATACACCGTAATCCCCTCAACCATGGAGACGATGTGATCTTCTCTCTCCCCAGAATTTCTAGCAATGAAAAATGAAAGAAAAAGTGCAGCACAATAAGACAGTCGCAGACTATCCAGAGTTTCGACCACAGAATTCTCTGATCGATTCGATGAACAAAGGGTGTGGTTCACATAAGTGGCGCTCGTTTTTATAAGGAGAGAACACATGCCTACCGCACAAACGCATATTCGGGACCAAGTTGGTGATTCCTAAACTCTGCTTATCGTTGAAGTTCTGGCTCCTGCTTGTTGACACACCTCTTCTTATTGTCTTGAAATACGGGTTCTCCAACTTCCTGGCAGAAGCCAAACGAGTTGAGGACGCTTGTTTTCCTGAGTTTCTGGCTTGCTCTGCTGAGCTCTCCATTTGTAGTCCACTGAGAGGGGTCTTTTCTAGTGTGGGAGCTTCTTAAACTTTTGCTTTTTATGCAATCAGAGTAAAGTCCTTTGAAAGGAGCAAGAGTAGGATCTTGGGATCAAGAAACTACCAGAATGCCTGTGGCTTCACTCTGGGTTGCTTCACCCACTGAGATTTCCAGCATCCTCAGGTCATCGGAGGGCAGAAGGCAGGAGAACTCTAAGTCCCTTCATGGGTCTTGGAGTTCAAATTTTATTGGAGGGTTCAACCAAAGGAAGTCCGCATTGAAGTTCTTCTTCGAGTCCCTTTCTCTTAAGACTGGAAACCATGGAAGCTTCCGAGTTTTATCGAGTTTGGTTGTGAACCCGGCAGAGAAAATGGCACTTTCTTCAGAGAAGAGAATAGCTGATGTGGTCCTTAGGCAGGCTTCCTTAGTGAAAGAGAAGGTGAGGCCCGAAAGAGTGACGGAATCCAGGCAAGAACGGATTGTTGATGGAAATTTGGATCTGTTGGATGAAGCCTATGAGCGTTGTGGGGAAATCTGTGCAGAGTACGCCAAGACGTTTTACCTGGGTTAGTTTTTCCTTGTCCCCTTCTTAAATCAATGTCTTAATTACTGTTGGAAGATTCTTTGGTCACAAAATTGACTGGAATTCTAAATTCAGGAACGTTGTTGATGACTCCAGAGAGAAGAAGGGCTATCTGGGCAATCTATGGTAACCATTTTAGTTCTATTATTTCACTTGCGCCAAAGCTCTATAAGATGATGATACTGATGTTTTCCGTTAATTGGTCCCACCCAGTCAATTAAATGGTCTGCAAACTTAACATCGAAGCACAGCCACTCTTTTCATGAATCAATTTCGAAAAAAAGAACATTTGTTGTCATAGACATACGTTATAAGATGGAGCGAAGCATCATATTTGTGCAAGGTAAGATAACGCGCTCCATCCTTGATCATTTGAAACATCATATCTCTTGCTTCGGGTTGGGTATCTTAAGTAATTCGCTGTTAGTGAACTGCATTCATATATTACGCTTTCCAAGGAATCTGATTGTGGACACCTCAGAAAACAGTGCGTTTTCACATATGCTTGGACAAACAGACCAACCCAATACTTTCCTGCTACTGAGTTTATGGGCTTCTTAAATTTCTTCCTTTTCTTCACCAGGTTTTTGTAACTTTCATCTCCTTCATTCGATCCAAAATTGCACGTGTGAAATCATAACGACCACCTGCTTGATTTTAGAATTTAGATTCTCTCAGCATTCACCGGTGTTGCTCATCCAAAGGCCATTTGCAGTGTGGTGCAGGAGAACAGATGAGCTTGTAGATGGGCCAAATGCTGCACATGTAACACCAACAGCCTTAGATAGATGGGGAGGAAGGCTCAATGATCTCTTTGAAGGACGTCCCTATGATATGCTCGATGCGGCTTTGGCTGATACAGTTTCCAAATTTCCTGTTGACGTCCAGGTAAAGTTTGTTTCCTTGGCTCCCTCTTTCAGAAATAAGGGGCTTTCAAGATTTTCTAAAGAGAGGAGTTAGATTTCACATCTGTAGTTGGGTTGCCCTTTCTGCTATCATTGGTTCAGTCAAACCTTGCAGTGGTTCCAATCTCATTATCTTCCTGATGGTTCATTTTCATAATAAATTCACAGTTACCAGTCTCTTCAGTTGATTGTTTACAATGCCTCCTGATATCTCACATTCCACTACCTCATCATAACCTGTTTTTTTGGTGATAAATGATTATTTGTTGGGGTTTCTTAGCATTCTCATCACAATTAACGTCCAAATCTTTTCCATGCATTATCAACTACTCGTATTAATTAGGTATCAGTGAATGCTTCCTGAACCATCTCTCCTGTGTTCACATAGATGTAATTGTCATAAAACTGCAATATCGCTGACAATCTAGTGCTGGGACTAGTGCTCTAGGCCAATATTAGAAGTCCACCAGTTGTCCGGCTTGGTTTTGTTGCACTTGAGTAATTTATCTGCTGTTTTGTCTTTCAGCCGTTCAAGGACATGATTGAAGGAATGAGGATGGACCTAAGAAAGTCAAGATACATGAATTTTGATGAACTCTATCTGTACTGCTACTATGTTGCTGGAACTGTAGGTCTGATGAGTGTCCCTGTGATGGGCATCGATACTGACTCACAGATGCCAACAGAGAAAGTATATAGTGCTGCATTAGCACTTGGGATTGCAAATCAGCTCACAAATATACTTAGAGATGTTGGAGAAGAGTAAGTTTAGAATGCCTGATTGCATACAATTTAGTGTCAGAACATTTGGACTGATTAGGGCCTTATTTGAGAGTGATCTCAGTACCATCCATCTTCTGAGTTGAATTAAGTGTAGCTATTCTGCTGTAGCTATTCTAATTTTCTGAGCTTCTTCCTTTGTTCTACTATTGTCCAGTGCAAGACGTGGAAGAATTTATCTCCCTCAGGATGAACTAGCACAAGCAGGACTGTCAGATGAAGATATATTTGAAGGAAAAGTAACAGATAAATGGAGGATCTTCATGAAACAACAGATCCAAAGAGCTAGGAAGTTCTTTGCTGAAGCTGAGCAAGGAGTTTCAGAGCTTAGCCCTGCTAGCAGATGGCCGGTAAGATCAGGGTCTTAGACTGTAAGTTTATGTGAAATTGCTAGAGGAGAATACATAATATTTTCTGCTCCTAGTTGAAACATTAGAATTTTTTCCATATGGTTGGATTTCGTTACAGTAATTCCAATGATATTGTCTTGATTGTTTGTCATTTTATAAAACAAGTCAACTTTCTTCAGTTTCAGTTTACTGCCTCACGTGAGTGTCTGAGGCTTAATTATCTTTTCCCAGTTAGGGATTCCATGCTCTCTGTCTTTGATGTTAATTCTTCATGATTTAGTGACTTTTGTATTTGAGTTTTAGTGGTCATGCATCATGTATACTGTTCATGTGGCGCTCTTTAGACATAAGCATAAGGTCTGTAATGCACTGACATGTAGGTCATGTATCAAACATACTGTTCATGCGTTCAACGGTCTGTTCAAAAATGAGCCTCACAGTGGGACTCCACTACTGAACTCAACTATTATCAAATATGACCCACCTCTGACACTGTCAAATGAAATATTGTGAAAGATATGAGACTAAATTAGTCATGCTCTATCACACTTTGTTTGGTGTAATCTTATACCACATTTGCATGATTAAAAGTGAAAACTGTCAATTTCATCTATCTGCTTGCTCGCTTAACTCATTTCTGTTTGCTTATCTAACTCATAATTTGATGTTGCACTGGTTTGCAGGTATGGGCTTCTTTGCTTTTATACAGGCAGATACTTGACTCGATTGAAGCTAACGACTATGACAACTTCACAAAGAGAGCATATGTGAAGAAGTCAAGGAAGTTATTATCTTTGCCCCTTGCTTATGTTAGGGCCATGGGCGGCCCTTCAAAGCATTTAAGTCTAGGAAAAGTGTACATGTAAAGTTACTGTATTTGCCATCTCTGTAAGCTAAGAAAGCAACGAATCAATTTTTGACTGGGTATGTACAAAATTCTTATTAAGAAATTCTTGGCTTTCTAAAAGAAATGACTTGTTGGTCTTTGGGATCAAGGAATAAGTGTGATTATACCTAGTAATTCAACCTTTGTCATTTGAAAAGCATCTAAGATCCCCATGAAAACTTAGTTATTGTTCACGAATTCACTGGTACTGATGCACGTTCAGAATTGTGTGATCTTGTAATTTCCCTAGTTGAGTTTTCCACTCTTTCAATCCCTGCCGTGTTATATTACATAAAAATGACCACGGGATGAGAAACCAGACTAAATTCAGAACGAATACATGTGTAAGAATTTTAAAGCAGAAAATCAATTGCATGTGACCTATTAACTAAATTCAGAACGAATACATGTGTAAGAATTTTAAAGCCGAAAATCAATTGCATGTGACCTATTATATTCAGCATTAGACACTTTTGCTTTGACCTAGCCTAATCAGTAAAATACATAAGCATTATCTGGCTAGTATAAACTGAAAGATTTTTCATATTATACCATTCATTTGCTTCAAAGGGAATATTTCGGGTAAAAAGCGGTGAGGCTTATATCAGCTAAATACATAACAAAAAACGGACTAAAATCAGATCTAGTGCAACTAATGCAACAAGACAGAAAAAAATGCAATGGAGTCCCTCAAAAGAAAACGTTTTACGTATCCTGGAACCAAGAAGAGGTAGGATCCAGGTATTTTAATTGGTAAGGATATGGTTTCGAATTTCCAGTGCGGAACTTAACGTGCTTAGATTTTCTGAATATAGACCTTACGCATTTCTAGCGTAATCTGAACACACCACATCTTCGATGGATGCAAAACACAGTACAGAAAATGCAAGCAATAGCCAGAATGCATCAATTTTGGGTATTGCACCATTGGGAATGAATCAACACAACGTGTCAGTTCATTTGAATAAAGAAATCTTTTGATACATGCCCCAACCCTGACTCTTCATTTCATGCGAAAAGAATTGAAGCTTCGACCCTCACTTACTCTGTGCAGGGAGTTGAAGTTCATCGTACATGAGGGATGAGAGTAATAGTCATTAGATATCAGAGAAATAGAATTGATGCCCATGACTATGACTTCCATCTGTGGGGAGTTGAAGTTCACAGTGCGTGACGAATGACTGCTGTTTAGAGATGAAAGTGGTAGAATTGAAGCCCCCACCATACCTCAATCAAACATTTCACTATGATCAGACAGAATTGAAGTCTTGCATCCTCTCTGAATTCCAGTTGTATGGGCAATAATCCTTCAATTTTTCTTCAACTGTTGACATTAATCGCCAAGTCTCGCTTGAATAGGGCCTGCTCTGGCATGGTTTGCTACTGCCTGACATCAGCAGACATCCATCTTCAGATATGCGAAGAAGAAAACTGAATGGGTTTTGTCTTGAAGCTTCAGAACTTTTATCCAGTCACACACCAGAGTTATCTTTAAACATGAATTCAGGTAAGATAACCAATCAAATCTAGCCTGTTCATTCAAAATCCACTCTTAACAGTAATAAGTATCATGTTCCTTCGCACCCTGAGCAAGAAACCCACATCTTCAAACCGTAACAATTTTACACATTCATTCATGTGCTAAGAAAATAGGTAAAGGCTAATGCCTTTTTTCATTCACAAATAGGTAAGAAAACCCAGAAGCGGCACAAAACACAGTAAGCTCTAAGAATTATACGGATGGACAATATGTATTGCAAACTACATCTCAAGCAATTACACAACTGCAAATCCAACATTGGCAGCGGTTGTTGTCACTCAGGTGGCTTGGGCACAAGCTGTAGAACCTTCTTCCAGGCGGGCCTGCTAGAGATGTCCTCCCACCATGCATTGACGTGCTGCCTTTCCTTCACAAGATGGCTCATGCCCAAGGTGGTGACCAAGTGCTGGGTGCCAGGGAGGTGGCTGAGATCTGCCATGCTGAAGAATTGCCCGGCCAGGTACTTGTTCTTGGCCAGGTGCTGGTCGTACACGTCAAGCACTTGACTGAGCCGAGCCTCGTTTGCTTTGACCACTGCGGGATCAGTGGGGAGGCCCATGGATGGGAAGACTAGCAGTTGGAGGACAATGGCGAAGAGTGGCTCATTGTAGTTGTGTGCTTCTACTTCGAGCCATTGGTTCACTAGGGCCTGCTCCTTGAGTGTGCTCCCCAGCAGCTCTGTTCCTTGGTCAGCGTGCTTGGTTGCATAGTATCTTATGATTGCCCTTGACTCTGAGGAACAAACGGGGTCAGACTGAAATTAGGCTCATCCGTCACTTTGCAAACACATGCACTATCAGAGATAGGAATATATACTGTCAGATCCAATTTAGATTTCAATCTGAACGATATTAAAAGGTATCAAATCCAACTGTGGCTAATCCAAACTTGAGTTCGGCGAAAGATTCAGTCCAACTCGATCCATTTACACACCTCCATGTTTCAAGAACTTGGCATGTCTAAAGAACAGGAGAAAGAAAAAAAAAAAAGGGTTTGCGGATCCAGTTTTGGATATGATGTGAAGTCTGGATCGTGCAACAAAGGGACAGATGCTGCTGGAACTAGCCAAATCAAACCGGACATGGCTGAGCCGGACCTTTTCACTGTTTTTTAGCAATTAAAGAAGGAAAGAGAATGGGTTGTACCGAAAAGCCTGAAGCCTTCTTCCTCCTCAACCACTGGAACCTGTCCAAAAGGCTAGACAAGCACAGAGAAGAGAACGTTATACACTTAATTAACAACATAAGCAAGTTTAATGTGCACATTGAAGTTAATGGGAGGCTGGTAATTTTCTTTTTCTTCCATAGCAAAAGGGGTAGCTTACCGTCTGATATACAAAGGAAGAAAGTAAATCTCACATTCGTTCTTAGGGAAGGTAAATTTTGATGGTGCAATTGGCCTTTGTTCATTGTATATATGACAAAAAACTTTTTAGGTGGGGCACCCGGTCCCGACTCCACCAGTGCAAAACTTTGAACCATAAATTTTCCTGCCAAATCCCTCAATGGATTTTAAAGACCAACCAGGAAGGCGCCGCAGCCATGAAAGGCTATGGGTTATGTGAGGCCTCAAATATTTAAGAACTGAAACTAGAAATTTTTTGTGAGAGAGACCAAATTATAGTTTCAAAAGTTTGACAGGAAGGTGCGGCAGCCATAAAAGGCTCCGGGTCATGTCAGGGGTCAAGCATGTAGGGACAGTACTAGAAAATTTTCATTAAAAGAGCCCAATTATAGTTTTAAAATTTTGACAGGAATCGAAATATCATTTTTCAAAATTTTTATATAAGATAAATAAAAACTTTTAAAATCTATATGTAAAATTTTTTATTTTTTTTTTCAAGGGATGGAGTGGAGTGGGGAGGGCAGGGCCCATGCCGGCCCTTCTTGGCTTTACCCCTGCAAACATGTAACCTGCTTCATTTGCAAAATCACTAAGAGAGGATTCATAAGAAGTAGAAACTACGCCCCTTTTCTGTCCCTCCAATCTAAAACTCAAACTGATTATGGATATGATAGATAAAAAATACACTCGTCAATTAGAGTATCATGTTTGCCACCATTTGCAATACAAGAGCTAATGCTCGTAAGAATCAAACCGTGGATGATGGAACTTTCACCTCTCCCCGTTAATTATGTTAAGTCGAGCACTTGCAAAATCATGAAAATTAAAGTAAAAAAAAAAAAAAAAGTCATCTGCTTCAAAACATGTAAGCAGTGACCATGCATAAACTGCAGCAACAAACTTGAAATCCTAAGCAACATTTACTAGGCAGACCGGCTCACACATGGCTATTTCAAAATTAAACAAAAAGTATGAGCTTCAAAAATCGTATACCGTTATATATATATATATATCCTTATTTTGACTTAAGTAGAAAGTTGACGCTTGTATCTCTCAAATCAAAATGGCCTTGAGGTTTTAGCTAGCAATAACGCCCTTGAGGTTGAAAGGAACCACAACTATTCACAGCCAAAAAAAAAAAGAAAAAAAAAGAGCAAACACAGAAAAGTTCCTAATAGAAAAAATGGTTAACCTGGAGAGCCAGAAAATCTGGCTTCTTCTGCTCTCCCGAGTCGAGGTCGACGCTCACAATCTCGAACTCAATGCCTTTCTCGAGGAGGCAGGCCATGACCCTCTGGGGGCAGGCCGCCCTAGCTGGCCCATACACCTTCACCACCATTCTCTCGACCGGCCCTTTCCGGCGAAATCTCACACTTGGGAGAGTGAGCTCCGGCGACTGTGGTGAGGTGCCGCGCCACCCTTGAGGCCATATATGCTGTGCATGTGAGGGGAGGTGAGGTGAGGTGGAGAAGCTCCAGTCCAAGTCATGGGGGTTGTCACGTGCTCTTAGCAAACCGGTGGTTGTGAGTCAAATTATGGTGGGGGAGAAGCAGAACATACTAAAAGTCAATTTAAATAAAATAAATAAATAAATAAATACTCTCCCACGATATTCGCATTAATTAAGTACGGCTACAAAACCCATTTTAATAAGACCATCCAGCCAATCTAAATTTAGATTGGTTCCTATATATGATGAAACCGGGTCGAGGAGGGTGACGGGCACTTGATAAATGGGTTTCCTGTAACTTATCAATAATATGGTGTTTTCCATACTCGGTAAACTGTCATTCAAGTTAACTTGAATTGCTAAAAAAACCAACCACGAGACAAGGTTGGCTCATCTCACCTCTTACTTACTTTTGGTTTGGTCCAACTCACGCTTCACTCACCGGTTTGGTCCAACTCACCCTTTAACTCACCCTGACTCAGCCCTGACTATTTACATTATGATTATTTTAAAAGCTGATCGAGTCGACAAGTCAACACATTAACTTGGTGACTTGATCGATCTAAGTCTGAGTCACAAGTTTGCCAACTATAGTGCTTTCATTATACTTACCGCATGACCACATGGCAGTTCACAGTTCAGGTACCCAACTAGAGCATCTGGGCTTCCAAAAATGAGGACAACTTATTTATGAGGTGCAAGGTTGCAATGGATGGACGGAAGAGATTAATTTAGAGAGGGAGGTGTTCTTTTGTTTCACATCTTACTTTCCAGATTAAAGATGGTTTGTGTCGCCTTTCTCATGCATGGTAAGTGAAAGCAAATCAGAACCCTCCACAATAAAGAGGTGATGGCCTGGCAAAAGGCTTCTTCTTCATGAGAAAGGGTCTTCCCATGGCTTGGTATATATATATATATATATGCAACAATATTATCTTGATTCCGTTCTCGTATCGGGGCTTCAAGATTGAGATTTGTGATCAAATTCTGAATACTTGTAGAAAACAACGAGAAACTTGCATATAGGGATGTGAATGGTTGAGAAGAACGGGTGTGGTGTTTTCAGGTGCATCAAGTTCCGTTCTAATTTGTTTTTCCGGCCCTCTATGTTAGGCAAAATTTAAGTCTTAATTTGGTTTTTAGATCTCAAAAGTTTCAATTTATAAAGATGTCTCCAACTTGGGCCGATTTGATTGGGATCTAAACTTATGCACTTTTGTGTGACGATTGTTCCCGAGTTCCACCAAAACAATTATAGGATGAAATTCTTTGTGTTCATAGGGTGCCTTTCTATGACATTTATGATCATGACCTAGGAGTGGAATCAGAAATTTTTGTCTATGAAACACTAAATATAGCGGCAATAAGTTTTCAATTGGCTTTGGGGCAGTGACTCGGTCTAGTGGGGCTGATACATATAATGAGACCCAAATTTACCCACATCCAATCATTAAAAACAAGGTTTTTCAAGAGGGCTAGCCCTGTCATGATAAGTGACTGTTTTGAACACCATAACGTCTATTGCTCGGGTCCAGCTAACAGTTTCCTTATTCAACTTGCATATGGATGTCGGCCCTTTTCGGCCATATGAAATAGATGGCTTAACACCACGAAAGTTTGAAACGAATAATGGCCGTCTACCAGCCTCTGTCCTATCCGCTGTGCCAACCATTAGTTAATTTCAATTTCAAGTAATAGACCTTGGAAGTTGGACCTCCCACACAAGAAACAAATAGCGACTACAGAAAGGTCCGCTCCGATTCCTTCTTCCATTACACAAATCCTTAGATCTAGAAGCCGAGACCAGCTAGCTCTCTTTTTTCCTTTTTTCTTTAGTATTTGTATATGCATTAAAAGTCACGGTGGTAAAATTTTGATGCTTATAAATTTCGTAAAACAGGCAGATTAAAAAACATTAAAGCCGTAAATACATGGAATGCCGCGCACGAACCGATTGAGTAAACATGCAAAGTAATCTTCGTAAGATTGTGAAGTACTACTTTACGCAAATTAGGGCCAAAGAAAGCCTGAAAACGTATTTCGAAATACGTCCAAATAAATGTCAGCACCGACTCGCAATAGATGGAATAGTGCGCCAAAAGTGCAGATGATACTTCGATAATATTACCTTAAATGCACTTGAAATTTTCGTTTCTCGACACTTACATAAATGATATAGGTGTCGTCGAGTGCCGGACTCGAATACACATTCCCAAGTGATAAAATTAAATTTACCATGGCGGAGCTATTGACATTTAGGGAGCGTTTGTTACGCTGGAAAAACAGTGTAGTGGAGGAAAGAAATTTCAAATTTTTAAAATTTTTTTCATTTCGTCAAAACGTAGATAAAATTTTTTGATAAAATTTTTTGACGGTTGAAGGTGATTTTGGAAATATATTTTCGCAAAAATGTTTTCAAGCAAGCCAGAGGGGTGAAAAAATTTTCCAGGGAACTCACATGTCCGTGCTTGATCGGCGTGTATCGGTGACGTTTCTCTCACGGGACATTCGGAAGCATGCGGGGGAAGGAGGGCGAGGAGGAAGACGAAAACGAAGAAGCAGAGGAAGAGGGCACGGGCTTCTCGATCTTTGCACCACTAGCCCCACTCTACCTGAATTATAAAGTGGCGGAGATGATGAAGCGACCTTCTCGCCCGCCTTCTCTTTCGTCCTCCTCTTTCGGACGACTCCTGATGGATGAATCCGCCGACCGCACCCCGCGGACCGTTCCTCGACGGCTCCACTCGGTCGTTCCCGCTTTCCTCCTCCTGGCGCTCACCTCCTTGTTGTGCCTCTTGGTCTACCTCGTGTCAGGCCCTATTGAGTTCTCTCCGCGCCCTGCTGCCGGAGGATTGTTGGGGAAGTTCGGTATCGAGATGAAGGAAAATGTTTCTGGCCTCTCCTTCGAGAGCTTCGGCCCGGTGAGCGTCTTCTCCTCCGTCTTGTTTTTTTCTCTTTGTGGAGTCTCTGATTATTTTTCTGGGAGGTTGTCTTATTGATCTTGCGTTGCTAAACATGGGCACTGTCATTGCACCTTAGTGAAATCTGGTTGTTTTGCCAATTGTGGCTTACTTCTTCAGAAAGTACTCAGTTTTTCGATTTGTTTGGTCGGTTTTTTTCTTTGTATTTTGATTTTTTTTTAATTTTTGGGTACTACCTTGCTGGAGCATGTATATCTCTGTCCATTCCCATTTGTAATCTAAATTTCCTGGATGACGTTTTTGTACCTTTAATAAGTTCTCCTTTGAGTTCCAGAACCGTCTGTGTTCTTCTTTACCGGTAGTCCCTTCATTTATGTTTAGTACTAATGCACCATAAGAATAATCTCATGCAAGTTACCACCTAGGTTGCAGACATAATTCGTTCCTTTTCACCATGCAAAGAAAAAAACTGTTGATCAATAGTTGGAAAAAGATATTTAATTCAGTGTGTTTATCTATAGTTGTCCGTCTATTTTATTTTATGGAGCTGTTCATTTATGTTACAACTGCTGGGACTGATAAGAGCCTTTTGCTCATGTTCTGATGGAAGAACAGATTACTGTTTTTAACATGTTCAGTGGTAGAAGTACTTGGATTCTTCTGTTCTCATTAACTTCTGTTTGGTTCGTCCAGTTTCTTGCTTTTTTCTGGTTCTTCGGAGCTTGGTAATAGATGTAGCAGTAGTTTGCAATTGCATGTACTAAAATTCCCGACCCCTTGAAACTGTCATTGGGCTATATACTGCTTGGGTTCTCCTTTCATGGTTCCAGAACCAAATCCTCTTTTCTGCTTTTCTTATAAACAAGAATATTTATTTTTTTCGTGCCGGGGGTGGGGGATGGGTGGGGTGGTGGAGAAGATGGGAGTTATAGATCCCAATGGTGAAAAGAATAAGTTGCACATATAATCCTGGTTTCTTCCTTTTCTTTTTCTAATATAATTTCCTATGAAGAGTTTGCCCTTTGAAGCGACAACAAAAATAAGTACATATAAATGTTCATACAAAAACATAGTGCACAAATTTAGCAGCACAATATACTTATTTTATGGTAGTTAGGCAAAAGAGGTTATAATTCAACTAGCCGATAGAAAATCTTTTGCAACTTCATGACGTTACCTTTCTCAGGATCATGAGGATGCGAGGATCAGAAGTGTTTTCGGAAAGGCTGCTACGAAGGACAAAACAGTTATATTGACCACTTTAAGTGAAGCATGGGCTGTTCCAGGTTCTGTTTTTGAACTTTTTCTTGAGAGTTTCCATAATGGAGTAAACACTCACAAACTTCTGGACCATTTGGTGGTTATTGCATTGGATAGTAATGCATTTGCCAGGTGCTTGTCTATCCACATCCATTGCCTTCCCCTGGTCACTGAAGGAATTGATTTTTCTGGTGGAGAGAAGTTCTTTATGAGTCACGATTACTTGAAGATGATGTGGAGGAGAATTGATTTTCTAAGATCGGTGCTTGTAATGGGCTATAATTTTGTTTTCACGGTATGTCTTACATTTTTCATTTTGTTACTTCTCATGCATGTGGTTGTCCATCTTTATTTTTGGATCTGTTTCAATGAATATGTACAACTGTAGGTCCCTATACTTGCTTCTTAAGCTTTGTGAGGCAAACTGCACACACAAAACTGAAGGTTTAATGGGCTATGGAGAGCCTTGTCTTTCATAACTTCCTTGACAGTGAGATACATCCAAATTCTGCTTTTGTGATGATATCGATGAGTCGTCTCCAAATACAACAAAGTACAAAGCTTATGTGGTATATTCTTAGCAAATATCATCCTCGTCTTGTTAGGTGTTGATCTTTTATTCAGCTACTCCCATTTTCTGTGAAAGCATTTACGCACCCAGATTGATGTCAGTTCTTATTTTTGAGATACGCCAAAGTCAACTAATGCAAACTCTTTGCTGTGCCATTGGAGCTATGCCAAGGGTGCACAGACAAGTATTTGGAGAATACACTTTTCATGGTTCTAGTGAGTTGGCTTTTCAGGTAGACTGACATCAGCCTAGAAGCTGGTATTACTCGCTGGCTAAGGACCCTTTGCTAATGGCTGGGTGGCCATGGTCAATGCAGCCATATTGACTTGGTTTGGCACTTGAACGTCATGCACAACCAAGACATGACCAAGCAACCTTGGTCCTCGAGTAGCCAGATGACAAATTTGGTTTGTCGGTTTGAGTGCAGATAGAGGAGGCATCTTACCAGAAGGCAACCTGCAGTAGGCAGCTGGGCATGCTCGCTAGTCCAACATGGAAGCTGCCCAATCAGAAGGTATTTTCAAAGATGTTGCACTAGAGTGCAATGTGCCATATCACAAGTATAACATTTGTAAAGAGAAGGAAAAAAATTGTGACTTCAAAGGCTTTACATAGCTAAGCCAGTTTTGTAAAGTGCATGGCTTACTGTTTATTGGTTAGACAAATAATTAGATATGTAACAGAAATAACTAAAAAAATCAGGAAACATTTCCTATAAAAAACATCATTGCATAAACAAAAGTCACATTAAAAAGTAACATGACAAACGTGAACACTAATTTACTGGAAATATATTTATTAAAATGCATCCATTAAGTCGACTTAGAGGTCTTAAAACGTAAGCCTAAGAGTAAAAATTTCATTAGTTCCTAATAACAAAGCCCCTTATCTAATCAAGATAAGAAAAAATATTTATCCAAAATTAAGTTGTTCTGCTACCAGTTTCTTTTATTCTACTGAGTACTTCTCCTCTACTAAGTTTCTCCAGTATATTGGTTATATAACTGTTGCTAGTAGTGCAACATCCTCATCTTCAGAATTAGAGACGACTAGTGTATACTGTATCCTTTTCATCACTTCCTCAGTGAACTGTTCCATGAATCACTTTTATGCAGATCAAGTTACCTTTTTCATGTTAACGCATTGCAATACAGAACACGGACTACCATCTTGTCCGAAAATCAGATTCAACTTAAACATATGGAGTCTACTTTGTAGATGCCAAATGCTAAACTGCATTTTGGCATGTCTAACTGATGCTGTGCAAAATGCAAATCATTAAAATCTCACAGCAAATCCACATTGTCAAAGTCAATCAAATATTAATAAAAAAATTGTTTGATGGTCATCTAATTTGTATTTGCTCAGAAAAAATCTACAGTAAAATTCAAAATTTTATTAACTTTGATGGTGAAAAATGTCAAGGGCCTCTACTTTGATCACATAGTTGGTACCCCCATGCGAAAAATGGGCTCCCAAACAGTGTCTTTCTCCTTACGGTTGGGTATGAGGGGCTTTAAAAGCCCGAAATTGAAAAAGGAAGTTCAAAGTTCAAACCTCCTTTACTCTACCAGGTCTGTATTGTATCAGATGCCGTATCATGTGATATGGTATGATACTGTACATTGCATACAACTGTATTAAATTATTGGACCCTCAAATGGCATATGGGAACATTAATTGTAAAAAGTATAGGTAGAAAAAATGGAAGAGCCTCAGCCTTAAGCAGTCTCAATGTGCTTTGGACCTCTTTGCAATAAAGCTTTCTGCTCAACAACTTGCCTGTGTGACTAACCCACTTGGATGAGTACCTAGCCAAAACATAACAAAAAGCTGCCATGTGCTATGCTGTCTTTAGGTTCGGAGGCTTACTGTATACTCAATACTTTCCTAAAGAAAAAAAAAAGCATGTTCGTATGTATGTCAAGGTAGTGTATATATAATTATCTCTTTGAGTTATATATCTGTTCTTATGGTTGAGAAGTTGTAAGGTGGCATATATGTACAGTTGTATTTGCTGAGTTGATTGCACGAAATTGTAAGTTCTTGACTTCTCTATTTAAGATGAGGATCTCCTTTTGTAGACTTTTGAGTTAGTAAGTTTCTTTATCAATAGTTTGTTTGTGGTGGATTTTGACTTACCAAAATAAAGGTATCCAAAAACTAGCATGCTGATGATTTGCAATATCAATTTCTATGTCTCTTTTCCCTACAAGTTAATACATCTGAGAAAATAAACACACATTTTATTATGTGTTTTTTCTGTGATCAACTTATTAAGTGGTTTATTTTAACACCTAGACATGCAAAAGTACCACCTCACTTGTCCAAGTTCTTAAATTTATATGTTCACACAACTTTGAACAAAAAAATTGTAGATGCACAAGTTTTCACAGTAAAAAGTGCTCTTTTCTAGTGTTGTACTCTCTCTTTTACTGCAAGTCTCAACATATCCATGTAGAATACCATCTTGCAGGAGGAAGACTTGAATATGAAGAATGTGAAGGAACTTTATTTCTTTAAAAGCTCAAAGAGCATTCAAACATCTGTCCCACATTCATTTGCGAAGGTATTCCTAATGGATTGAATACCATATCAACAGGTGTTCCATCTTGCAAATAAGGGATATCCTGTCTAGGCAAAATTTTTGAAATGATACCTTTATTCCCATGTCGTCCAGCTACTTTATCGCTCACTTTTATTTTTCAAAAATAACACTTGAGCCTGGTTCATTTCTTAAGGACAAGTTTTACATGTTTAGAGATGAAGTAGAAGTTAAAGAAGGGACACTATAAGGACATACATTTGGTCATTCAAGACGATTGCAACTTTTATGTTGAATCCTGGCATTTCTAGTGTGGTGCTCCTTGTAATTTATACTTTCAGGATGCCTTAATAGTTGAACGCTAATTTGGGTCATGAAAAGTCTTGTTTGTCTATGAAGATTAGACCATCTGTTGGTTGCTCTTTGTTCGCCTGCCTATTTCCTTTCTATCTTCTTCTCCATGTTCATCTTCCTTTACTTCATATTTTGCAGGTTGCTTCTGTAATTTTGTTAATTGAAGCAAATTGTGGGAAAACCTTTTCTTTTTTTATCAATAATAGATGTGCTTTATTCAAATACTTGCTTCTTTATCAGGTTTTCTTGTTTCTATTGACTGTTAATGCAGGACGCTGACATACTATGGCTTCGCAATCCATTTCCACGCTTTTACCTGAACGCTGATTTTCAGATAGCTTGTGATCACTTTCTTGGCAGTTCACTTGATTTTGAAAATAGGCCTAATGGGGGGTTTGCTTATGTAAGGTCCAACAACAGAACAATAGCATTTTATGAGTTCTGGTATTCATCAAGAGAGCTTTACCCAGGGCATCATGATCAAGATGTGCTTAATTATATTAAATATGACTCATTTGTTACGGAAATAGGATTACGTATTAGATTTTTGAACACTGCATTCTTTGGTGGTCTTTGTGAGCCAAGCAAGGATTTCAACAAAGTGTGCACAATGCATGCAAACTGTTGTGTTGGCCTTAGTAGCAAGCTGCATGATATGAGAATAATGTTGGAGGACTGGAGAAAATTCATGTCTTTGCCACCAAGGGAGAAAAGACTCCAGTTATCGTCATGGAGGGTTCCACAAAATTGCAGGTACCGGCTGATTTCCTTTTTGTGCAGCTTTGACATAATCATTTGGGCACATTTTTAATCGTGGTTTGTATTTGACAATCTGGTTGGAAATATTTTGCTACTCAATTTACTATTTGTTTTGTTAAACAAAAAACAAGATAAACAGGGTCACCATTTTCTTAACAATAACCTATGGTCTTTACAAGCTTTTGTAACTTCTTTTGAATTTAAAATTGTTTGATGCTTCCGGCTCAGTATAAACATGAGGATTTTTAGTCACTAATTTTCTTTTTTGTTTAGGTGCACTTTTTGCTTTTGATTGCCAATTGAGGTGCACTTTTTGGCTCGTGATAGCCATTTGATGTATCAATCTTTGATTTGTAGAAATACTTTGTTAATGTTGAGGAAATTTTAATTTATCCTGAGTTACCTTCTTCAGGTTCTTTCCATATGTTTACATTGTTCAGCAGTCTCAATGGATATCTGAAGGCATGTTTTGTCATGCAATATTTGAGGGATGCTCTTGGAAACATAAAGAAACATGTTTTCACTTAATCGCAGATTTAGTTGGCCCAGTCCTCGAGAAAGCAATCTGCAGCACTAACCATTTCTTTCCCTGTTTTCTTGAAAAGATGAACCATCATACTTGCCATTTTGATGATGAGATGGTCACTCAAGTTGCAAACTCATGCCAAAATGATTAATTTATAACTCAATTCGGGCAGATGTTGTGAATGTTATAGAGGTTATTTTGGATTTACTTGCATTAAATTACTTTATTACAACTTTTGACCTTTGCTGGAATGAGAAATAAGACAAATTAAAACCTATTTGAGACCTCAAGTTAGCAACGGAAAACATTTTTCTCTTCTGAAAATCAAATGTTTCGTATTGATGCTGCTTTAGGTATGTCTTCAGACGTCAATGATGTTGCAACCAGTTTGTCAGATCAAATATGTTGACCTGGTGAAATTGTTCAATCAGTTTGTATTATACTCTCAAATATTGTTCTTGGCAATATCTCTGCATGGTTTTTCATGAACCTTCTTTTAATTTTTTTTCTCAGGAAAATTCGAAAATTTAAAAATGCGGAGGGTTAATAGAAAAAAAGTTATAAAATGATGAGGAGCTTCTTCTTGTTCCAAAGAAACAGGAAATGGGCAAAAATGTGGTATGGCTAGGAAAATTAGTATGCAGTTATACTTGATAGCTGGTGCATAATATTTATTCCTTGATATGATGGTTGATATACTTTTAGTTATTCTATTGGGATTAATTCTGCATCACATAATTAAATTCAAATAGCAATTGAAGTACAAAATTATTATGACTATTTTATTCCTTGATGTTCGAGTACTGGCTCTTAATAACTTTTAGATAAATATGTTTGGAGACGTTTTGATATTCTAATCCTATTTCTTTGTTTATGTATGATATACCTCACACGATTTATACTTTTTTGCTTTTGCCTTTGACTGCCTTGCAACTGTGAATTCCATTTTCTTCCCCACTTTTCTTGGATGCCCATAAGTAGCATTGTTTTTTGTATGAACTCAGTTCAAGAGAACATCAATTTGGTGAACTTCAACCATATGTATGCTATAATTAGCAGTATTGTGCTGTCTATATATCTGTTAATTTTGTGTTGTATGTGCTTCTCTAGCTTATCAACTTGATCGGTATGTTTCTTCTCTTCTTAATCTTCTGTTTTTTCCTCTTGCAGTTTGCCTTCAGAATAAGGTCAGATTTAATATCTGAAAATATCACTTTACACTTGAAAAGCAGTCATGCATTGATATTTTTGCGCTGTGCGTACTTCTATTCTCTCTCTTCATTGTACTGGTAAGGGCTTAAATTGATTACTGGATGAGAATGACTTGTGGCTGCTTGGTGCTGTAGTCCTGCTACTATCAAAATTTTTTCCCCCTTTAAGAGAACAATTGTATTCACGCCTGGCTGCCTATGAGAAGGGAGAGTAGAAGTTTTGACCAACAGCCCTGTATCTTACACTTAGGTTTTGATGTTTCTGCAGAGCCAAATTAGAAAGTTTACTCAATGAATTTCTAACTTGCTGGTATGGGTGATAGATTTTCTCTCCCAATTTTTGGGCAAGGCCAAAGAAACACCCTCATCACCAATTGAACATTGTCAGGCCCTTGAGATTTGTGCGACAGGGAGTACCAGCTTCGATCTTCTAGCAAGATGCACTTTATGTGGGTCTCAAATCATGGATATTCTGTGTCCAGAGGCCAAAGGAGACGCCATAAATCAGAGAAACGGAGTCTCGTGGGAATGAGTTACCCAATTGTTGATAAGCAGTTTTTCTCTGAAGTGTTTAATGCTGTAAATTTTGTGCCCCTTGTGGGTGAGTTGTACAGTTGTTGATGGTCGAATTTCTCCAAATAGCAATTGATGCTGTAAAAAATTGGTGTTGATCCTGTGGATGCTTATTAAATAAAGCTAATGCCAATATGATGCATGGTTCTGTATTGCTTCATCATGTGTTCGGATTATCCGATCTAACTTATTAGTCAAGCATGAATTCCCCAAAAACATTTTACCATCTTGGTTGTTGGTGGCTTAGAGAGAGAGAGAGAGAGAGAGAGAGAGAGAGAGAGTTCAATTAAATGGGACACATCGAAGAGAACTGAATGTCAAACCATACTGCAAGTCAAATGTAGACCTGTTACCTAAATCTGTAAATAAGATGTCAGGATGCCAAAAACCTTTGCAATTACTGTAGCTTCAACCCAGAGATTAAAAAGCAAAACATGGAAATCATAAGCCTGCCATCTAAAAAATACATTGTTTCTCATGATCGGATGTGCCACCAAAAGCGACATAGCCAATACCCCAATGAAACCTCCATCTTTTGGATTTATGAATACACTGTGGACCAAATAGAAGGTCACGTGCAAAAGAGGGTTACGAAACAACCGGTGTAGGATGATTCCATGACGCATGGAAGGGTCTTTCTACTTCGCCGCATTTCCCAGAACAAGTGAAATCAGGTTTCTTCAAAAAACCCTTTTTTAATGAAAGGTCGAAAAATATACAGGACTTTTGAGGTTTCAGAGTAGATGAGAGAAACTTCTAAAGAACTTATTGCAAGCGCCTTCATTCATTTGACTTCATTTTGCTTATGCTGGTCTCTTGATGATCCACACGGGACTCGCGTATAACATCATCTTCGACGCTTAAACCCACTTTTTTTTAATACTCTGCCCCTTGACCCGTCTCGATGCACAACAAATCAGGGGAAAACAAAAAGATCCAAGGGTTTTTTAGTTTCTTTCTTAACTCATTGCCGCCGACATAGCTCGTTACAGGCCGTCGCTTATTGGCCGATACTGCGTATCATGCAGCGTTTATATACGATATAGAAACCGATACTTGCAACAGTTCCTCCAACCTCAGGTCCTGCCCCCTAGTGCTTGTCAAGATCATGTAGAAAGGAGCGAACCAAATAGTTTGGAGATGAGAAATCCTGCTTTTGAAATCGTTCTTGTACTTTCCTCTTTATAAAATCCTTCACAAAATACCCAGAATAAGATCATAATATCTATTTGCTATTCTATTCCAATTTAGAAAGAACCTGTTAAAACTACATGATTTACAAAATAAATCAATAGAATATTTAGCTCTCCAGCCAAAGTGATAGATCGTCAGACGATTCGATGGAACAAAATGAGATGACAAAGGACTCTACATGCATGATGCATCCCTCACTTGGGCTTCAACCATGCGTAGTGTCTGATTACGGTTTTTGGAGGAGCAGAAGGCAGGTTACTTACGAGGATCGACGGATGGATCTTAAATAATCTTCCAGAGCTTGGATCTGTTCTTTGGAAGGAGGCGTCTCGTTGTTTTTGATGGCTCTGTGGACATCATATGTGGTCGACCCCAAGAACAAAAGCCTGTATAACCAATGAAGGTGACAAACATCTTCTCATGATGCACTACTTTTCTCTACTCTTAAAACATGAAGTGTTTGAGAAGAGAAATTACCCTGATGCAGCGACCACTATCTGCCGGGTCGTTACATATTTGCCAAAGAGCTTCATCGCAATCCAAGGTGGATTTCTGCTGTCGTGGGATTGCTAGTTAAACCAATGTACCAGAACCTTCGTCCTTGTGGCCGAACATTCAGATTAGCTTTTGTACGATTACAAACCAATGACCCAACTAGCCTATGTGGTGAGCAGATGACCTAACAAGCTAAATCATATTTATTTGGAAGAGATCGATCTCCACCACCATTTCCAAGTTGCTTAGTCGGCCATCATTTTCCGCATTAATGATACGAGTTTTTGAATTTGGAAATGGTTGGATGAGACCAACTAAAGGTGAGGCGGACAGGCGCTTCTGAAAGTGTGGTCTGGCAGGTTACTGCATGATATTTTCCCTGGCCTTGATGCTATGTCACATCATTTACAACCTTTTTTGGACGGATGGTGTTGGCTCGCTCTCTTCCAGTCGATCGTTTCGTTCCCCTACTTGGAAGGATGGTGTAATGGTACTTCTGTTTCTTGAAGAATCATGTGTTCTGGTTGGAGATTCGAAAGTATGGCAATTTTAAAACATTGCCCATGTATATACCAGCAACGTTTACAGTGCTAATGCATGGAGTCACGAAGTTCAAATACTAATGTAGCCATGTCCAGAGCAGAACTAATGAGTGCTTGCAAGTTTTGTGCTGTTATATAGAGAGGCATCAGAAGTATGAGAAGTGAAATCAGTATGGCTGGGTTAATTTCTAAGTGGCTTAATTATCTTTTATTGGAAAAAGAAATGCAACATATATGTCAATTTTTGTGGGTGGCATATGCTACTTTGACTGGATCTAAAAGTTTGGGTTGCTTGGAGAGAATAGAATAGACAACAATTCTCAAAATGATGTTGAGGGTCAGAATTCACATGTTACAGGATATCTGCTCGTGCCAATGGGGACACGCAGCAGAGATAGCGCGTTCCTCTGACGCAGCTCCAGTCTGTCGGATTTGCTGGACGCAAAGCCGGCCCAGCCATTGGAAATTCAGCCTGCTGAGCTCTCTGTTCCGGCCTGAAGCTCACAAGAGCTTGGATCCGGTATATATGTACACAGTGTCTGACCTATACAGCCCCACGCCAGAGAAACAGACCCAGCCGCGGGATGCCCACAGAGTTCTTCAGAACGAGTTACCTAATTTCTGATCTCCCCATTTCCAATTAAACAGTCCCTTCCTGTTTGTGTGTTTTTAGAAGGGCGGTCCCTCAGGAATAGTCTCAGATTTGATTTTAGCTAAGGAGCGGTGGCCCTGGCCACTGTTACAACAAAAGATCCTCTTCATTATACAAATTTATTTGAGGTCTAGTCCTGTTGAAGGTGTTTGATAAGAAGAACATTGTGTTCTTGAAACCAACTCCTGTTTAAGAAGAACACCTTTCAAGCAGATGGGTCAATCTCCATATCTTCTCAATCTGATGCAGATGCCCACCACCCCAGGAAGAAAAACGAACGACCAGGATCCTTTTCCAGGCAATAATAGCAGCCTAGCCAAACGCCTAGGACCATCAGCTTTCAGCATCCGAGGTTCTCCTAATTGAACCACATGATAAGAACTGACAGGGAGATGGGCGCAAAAGTTATGCTCGATCGAAAGTTGATAAATTATGGTTGATAACTCTACAAGATATCTGATTTTGTACATTACTAATTTTTATGATGAAGAACACATGGAAGGCATCCCGTGCTCCTGCCAGTTCTGAGAAAAAAGGACGGCTGAGGGTTATCTTGGTGTCTCTTGTGGCCACCTTACCCCAGTGGTAAATTGTACTCTACCCTTTTGTGGGCAACATGATTTCTGCCAGTTTCTGTTTTTGGCAGGGAAGATTTATGGAATCCAAGGACTAACTTTTAAGATTTACAACTTCTTATGCGGAGGACCTTGCATATACCAGACCCGTAGAGACTCCACCTATCAATGTGGCTATTCCCCAAAAACTACAACAGAAGCTGCAATATCTGTAGGTCTCAAACAGCAGAAGCCCATGATCGGTTGGACATAAGTTTGCCACAGTACTGCCTGATTGAGGATAATTTGATAATATTTGTGATTCCAAGAAACATTGATCACACTATATACTAAGTCTCATGCTACCTTATATTTATTTGATAATTTTTCAATTAGCTGTAGAACGAAAGCCAATTAGATGCTTTGAGTTGGGGACCATTAAACTAGATGTTTGAATTAGCTTTCAGGCGAAGTCATTACAATTGATACTGAAGTCATGTTTTACTTTTGGAACTTGAAGATTTAAAATGAGAGAATATACATTTTTAAGTGCTAGGATGTAGCGTTTCATGTACTAGGGTAGCTTAAAAATAGTTTCATGTATATATATATATAGACACACACACATACACACACACTCTCTCTCACTCAGTCAAGTCCAATCACCAATGCTATATATATTCTATCTTTTTGATGGCCCTTTTTGGGAATCATACATCGCGGTTAGCTATGAGGTGCATTAGAATTCATCAAACCGATCACTGACGGGGTCCTTTTGGGAAAGGATCCTTAGGAACCTTTTCACAAAACTAGTTGTTTGAATAATTATGAAGGCTAAGCTCAGTGTAGCTGACTCGAGAGACTAGTATAACGGATTCCATTTGGCACAGCAGCCAGCTTAATTAGTTTGAATCACAAATAGGAGACATGGATACATATAAGACTCGGAGTTTTTGAAATCTTCAATAAAATATTATCTCCAAGTCGATTCTCCATTTGTGACAACACGTTTCATTATTCTTAAAGAATAATACACATCCTTTCGCATCGGACTTTGAGCTCCAGTTTCACAACTCAATTGTTCAAATGCTAAACAAACATAATGGCCAATTTAAACCCCACCTAATAGAATTATAGCTAACTGGACTTTTAGATTGTTACTGCATGCCGAGAAACACAGATTTAGACCAGTTTTAACTGGGCCCAATTCTAAAGAGCTCCAATGAAGAAGTAGGCGGGAGCCAAGTCAAATGTTTGAGCTGTCATCTACCTTCATGTTGATAATATATATACAAAGCTGGAATTTAGAACAAATTAGGTTTTTCTTCATACAATGGATAGTTGTGATCCAATGGTTGCTGAACAAAAATCACAGGGAAAAGATATGCCAGATCAGTCTATCATGATATTATCTGATCGCGCCCAATGCTATGGAAGCACGTGCCCTCAGAAACAAGAACAGCATTTCGTTTCCAAACAGAAGAACCATTTTCACATATTGGTCCTACATTGAGTAGCAAGGATGTTTGGGACCAATTTTGCTTATTATGGAATCTTTACTCAACATCGCAGACCGGCCAGGGTCCAGCATAGAGGGTTGGAACCAGAGCGGCGGAGCCAGAAATTTCTCACCAAAGTTCACTAATGCATCTAAGTTTAAATTTTTGAGGGGCACAATATAAATGTAAATTAATAAGTGAAATGATTGTAAGGCGTCATTGCATAAATAAGCAATTTGTGGGTCCATGTGGGCAATTGCACACACAAGACCACACATGACTCTGCGACTAGCCAGAACAGGGTACAGTAGACAAAATTTTGCCTAAATGGGGTCTGTTGGCTTCACAGTTGAAAAAAAGACGGGGCCTGCGTCGACGTATATACACTCTTCAGGGGATTGGTTGATTAATGGTTGATCAAAGGCTAACTTAATTGGCGTGATGCGGTTTTAAAATGTTCCCCATCCAGGAATCTGCAGGCATAAACCCTAAATCTTGTTTGACTTCTTCATCTCTCAGCTGGGCAAAGTAAATTTGCCCTATTGGTATACAAGTGAGTCACACTTACAAGTGGAGAAGGCGGCAAGGGATCTGGTCTCCCATCCATTTTTTTAAATTAATACACATATATTTTTAAAAAATACTTATCTTATATAAAAGTTTTGAAAAATGATATTTCTGTTCCATCAAAATTTTGAATGTATAATTCGTGTCCCCTTCATAAAAATTACCAAGACACTTAATTCAGTAAAACCAACAGAAGGAAGCAAGATTCAAACCAAAACCCGTACACTTGATCGGAGCTGGGCTTAGATATATATTTTTTTTCCCGTCCAACAGAAAAACGCCGTGCAATAATGTGGGACGTACTTCTATACCTTTTTAAATGCATTCGATGACAGAATGTGAATTCATACACACACAGGCTCAATTTATTGAACGTAGTACTTCTATATACCTATTAATTGCGCCCGTATGTGTATGTCTGCCTGCCCTAGTCAAATGCCCAGCTAGTTTTCCAAGGGTGAAAATGAAAATTTTCCCATCTGCAAACTCCCAAGGCAACAGCGTAAAGTGAAAATTGATCGAGCAAATTGTCTGTCTGCGGACAAAAATGGTCAATTATATATATATATTAAAAATATTTTCGAAAGTTGAAAGAAAATGTAAGAGAAAACGCAGGAGAAAAAGAAGGATGAAAATTTTCGCCATAGCTGAGAATGTCCTTTACAAGTGTCATACTATATGTGTATATAACAAAGATGCTAACGACTCCAATAAATTGAAGGACACACACACACATACGTATATCAAGTATGCTCTTCTAGGGAATGATCGAATATCTCAAGGCATATATATATATATATATATGCTTGGGATATTCCACCGCCCAAAAAAAAACACGCCTTGTGTTCTATCGGGACACTTACAAAGTCTTTGGTACATATTGTTCTTCGAACACATATGTACATAAGATAAATATGGTATTTTCAGAACACGAGTCCTAACATTATGTGTTACAAGAAGACACTGTTTTTCTCATCAAACACTCTTTACCAATCTTATTTTGGAACTTAGCGGCCTCTCACCTCTGCACCAGAAGGACCACCCACTTGGCATGGTGAGTTTTGTTGCTAATAAATTTCATATTGGCGGCCGGCGGTCGGTGGACGGCTGCTGCCGCCATGGTGCTGAAGGCCAGGGAGCAGATCTATACATTAGGCGGGCGGAGATTTCTCTGTCGCTGATGAATCTGAAGAGCCAGGTGGTTTTTTCGGCTTCAACTCTGAAACCCATGCATGCATATGGAATGAAAGAGAGTGGCAGTAGTCACCCACTTGTTCTTCTCTCCTCTCCCCCGCTTGTTAAACATACACCTGTGCAAACTCATGCACTGAATCCTGAACACGCTTCTCATTTTTCTGTCAAACAAATTAAATTTCCAGCCAAAAAAAACATTTCACGTATATATACCTATTCAGGAAGGTATATGTTTGCATGGGTATGGCTTTATCATTTAATTAATATATCTCCACAAGGGCTCATAACGACAACTTAATTCTAAAACCTTTCATTATGCAATTCCGCAGGGACTTGCAACAATTTAATTCTAATACGAGGTGCACGAACACTTGTATGCAGATATACGCAGGCGCGCTCTCTCTCTCCTCTCTCTTTTCTTGTATGTGTGACGTGAGAGATGAGATGCAAGGTTAATTTGTAACTGAGCTTGAATGTAACTAATTGTAAGAGCCACATTAATTACTGAATACTATTAACTAAAGCTGGCAGTTAAAACGTTCAAGCACATTTAGTAGCTTAGCCGTGTGCGTGCATATATATATCGAACCTAGCTATCACATATGTGTATCATTAATTAACTAATTAAGATCCATGGGATTCTCACCTGTTCCGAAAAGTAATTGAAATTTTTGTAAGGATTCTAATTGACACTGTTATTGATCACATGTGACTGTATACAGGATATGGCAAGCTGTCATTCTGCATGGGATTCAAAAACATCTCTCAGATATATATATATATATATATACTTGTTAGTGCGAATTCTCTGAACCATACTTCAAACTGCCATTTGTTTTTGACAAATTAAAAAATTGAACCTGCTAAACTTTGCACCCCTATAATTTTTTCTTATACATTGCAATCACTTGATGCTAAAATCTTTTTTTAATTTAACAGATAATATAGATGACATCTACGAGGTTTTTTTTATAATCGTTCAAAAATTTGGTTGGAGTATTGAATGCCTACCAATCATGCATCTCCCTCTTTCTATTTATACACACACACCCCACGCATCACACAGTTGTATATACATATATATATATAATCTCTTTTCGGTTGTCTCGAGACTTAAGAATTTGTAATCATCAATCGAATTTGTACACTTTCCATGAGTGGCATTTGGATAGCTGGATCCGGATGTGGTGAGCATGTTTTTCCCGTCCAGCTACTACGAAACGACCACACCTCAGAATTTGTTGTAACACACCTATAATTTCTTTTGCCCACAAGTGTATGTCTCTCTCTCTCTCTCTCTCTACATGTGTGTGTGTACAATTTTTTTCTTTTTTCTAAGTTTCTTTAGGGGAAGAAGGGACGTGGTTGGTAGAAGGGTGGTAGTTGGGTGGCGCCCGTGGGGAGCCAGTTTCACGGAGATATGTAATATGTATGTATGAAAAACATAATCGGGCAAGTAATAATACGAGTTGAAGGTTGATGAGATGGCTGCATGTTGTGTAGTTTTCAGATCGAAAACTGGAACCAAAAAAATAGCTAAAAGAAAAATTACACAGCTCGTGCCAAAAGTGGAACACATTTGCTTAGCTTGAAGCTCAAGGATTCAAGAATGAGAAACATCACTAATGTCCAAGTAATGTCAACCAAACAGCATCCATCGCCTCTACGCTGTGTTTGGCAGCATGCATGAAATATATTATTATTCAAGAAGCATCTAAAGCAACGAGCCACCTCTGTGTGTGTGTGTGTGTGCGTGCGTGTGTGCGGGGTTTCTGCTCGTTCTCTGCGTGTGTGTGTGTTGCGTGCGTGCACGTTGCACACCTAGACAAGTAGGAACATGTACAAGCAAGCACACGCGGATATCTGTGCACGCGTGTGCATTCGAAATTTAAATAGAAAAGTTCACGAGAACGAAAAATAAAAAAAGAGGAAAAATCCCCGGTTTTCCTCTTACTTTGCTTCTCACTCTCCTAGAACTCAGCGTAAAGGACGATAAAATGTCCAAAAGAACAAAAGCATTGTACCATGCAAAATGCGGCTTATTCTTTCTTAGTCTAATGATCACTGATCAAACACAAACTCCGGAACCTAAACAAACAAGCAAGATGAGGTTACCAGACCCTTGGAGGAAAGCACCTTACTGGTCTGGCCCTAATACCTGACTACCAAAATCATAAACTAATTCAGCTCCAAGAGACGATACACAGTTCCACTAATCGACATACCTCAATGAGGACTCTCTCTGATTTCTTCCCGTTGGGCTCTTAATAGTTAGGCTCATTTTGATCCTTAGTGCAGGTAACCCTCATTGTACGATTTCATTTCCAAATCCATGGACGCAAAGTTCACGTTCCGTTCGTGATGTTGATCTCTCCGACCAAAAGCTCCCTCTATGAACCCTCTATTCATGCCTCCAACCCCCAAGAAATCTCTGGTTAGCCCGTCGCTCCCTCCCAGGCTGAGGGCAGAAGCAGAGTTGTGGTGGAGTTTGTCCTTAAGAGATTCCAGCACCCTTTGATTTTCCAAATTCATGCAATTGTTTGCACTGATAAAGTGACCACCGCCATCACCACCATTATCTCGACCTCTGATTCTGAGATTGCCACCGAAAGCAGCTCGCATGTTGCTGTTCTCTAGAGAATTCATGATGTCTTGGAGATGGCTCTCTTGGCAGTTGCTGAAGTTGGGCCTCATCTGGTCCAGGTTGGTCATGTGGAAGCTGGAGGAATTGCTGGCTGGGAAAGATGACGAAGAAGAAGAAGATCTCTGGTCCTGCCAATTAAGGCCGACGGTGTTCGTAGCCGAGCTACCAAACCCTCCTAGCAGGCTCTCACTGTTGCCTGTTGCACCTGCACCAATCTGTGCAGCTTTGTGAAGCAAGGCAGTGGCAGACATCTGAGGGAGAACTGTACCACCGTTCTGGATATGAGAGGTGTAGAGGGAAGACACGGTTTCGCTCATGTGATCATTCGAAATGTTGCCACTGAAGTGGTCTGGAATCGATGATAGGCCTGAAGGTGCGAGATGGGCACTGTTAGTCCCGTCATTTCTACTGTTGGCTAGACTGCCGTTTGAGAGAAATCCCAAGTTGAAAAGACCGCCAGCGGGATTGTTGGTGGTGCTACCGTTTCCAGAAAGGCTGGGAATCTGAGTCAAGCCGGTATATTCACTGAGGGTCTGGGATACTTCATGGAAATTCTGGTTAAGAGCCGAGGGGAAGAAGGGTGGCAAGGATCTAAGCGCAGAAGTTGATGAAGGAATCATATCAAGCTGCGGTCCACCTCCCTGAAGCCTAAGCATATCAGATGACTGATGGCTGTACAGCTGCAGGCCACTCGGAAGCCTTGCACTCTCTTGAGCCAATGCATCGCAGAATGCTCTGTGTGTAATGAAGCTGTCTCGCCTGCAAAACAGGTGAGGAAGAAAGAAGCAATTCAACGCCTATCGATTGGTCTCTTCAAACTCGTTTTATTGAACTCCGCAAGTAACCTATAGCATAAAACCTACCAAGAAGCAAAGATCCGATTTTGCATCAGTTTGTCTTGGCATGAACTGACGAGCCACACAAATGGGAAGGCTAAAAAATGAAAACGAAAAACGCAAGCATAATACTCACAAAAACCAACTGCAAATGATCCATTTCGCAGGTTATACAAAGATCCAGAAGGCCAACTAAGAAAAGCTGCTCAAAAAGTGAACGAAAGCGAAAAGTGGATTGACATTAGGGTTCAAACTCCAAGCGCCAAAAGATTTCATCGAAGTGGTAGATGCAACAACCCCAGCCTGTTCAAGCCAGTCCAATTCACAAGGGAACAAATGTTGTTGCTCATCTAACTAGGCAACACGTGAACAAGAAAACACCGGCAATGGCGTTATCTCCAAAGATAGAGAGAAATAAGGCCACCATCGACGTCTGTATAATTCTTTTTTTTTTCAAATTCTGCATATAATTCAGAAAAATTCACGTGCCAACCAAAGGTTAGCCATGCTACCCGGTAAGAAAAGGTTCTTTCCTTTCTTGTTAGAGTGGAATCCATCTAAAGAAAGGAAAAATGGACAGGGAAGAAAACCCAAATTCCAATAGATCTTTTTTTTTCTTTTGTGGAAGAAATCAAAATGATTAGAACCATAACATCCTATGTGATCTTAGCTGCCTATCTTCCATATTTTCTGTTGCTGTTGTTGTTGTCGCCACTCACTGAAAAACCATTTTTAATTGCTATGGAGATGCTAATTTACCTTGAGAAAAGGGTTCCACAATCACATCTGTATTCTCTTGTACCGCATGTCTTAGAATGGGCTTTCCAATCGGACTGAACTGCGTATTTTTTTGAGCACTTCTCACACTTCCATTTCTTCTCGCCGTGCTTCCTACAGAAGTGCTTCTTGATGCCTGTGAGGTCGCCTAGAGCTCTCGACGGGTCATGGTGGACGCATGTCGTCTCTGGACAGACATAGACTTTCTTCTTTACCTCCTTCGTTGATTTCTGTTTCAGCTTCCATGGAAGATTATGGCCTCTCCTGTGGAGTTGCAGGTTTTGTTCCCTCTGAAACCCTTTGTTGCACACTTCACATATGAATCTGTTTGTGGCCATTAGGGTCTTGGGTGAGAGTGCAATCACTTCTGCATCTGGATCTGTAGGCAGCAACACGAAGGATATCATAATTAGCTTTAGGTTTAGTACCCCACAACTGGGATTTTGTTCTAAGATAAAGGAACCATGTCAATTGTACAAGGCATCTTCAACTGTTATGTGTGTGTGTGTGCGTATGTGTGCCTAGTTGATGAATAAAGAGGGTACTTGCTTGGTGTTCCAGGGAGACTCCTCTTCTTTTTTTGAGGTGTATTTGTTGTAGCGGTTGTGCTCGATGCCTGTTGCTTAACTTGGCCGTATGAAGAACCCCCACAGTTCTCTTCTTCAATGATTCCGAACGAAATCTTTGGAGAAGGACCAGCTGCCATCTTTGCTTTCTTCTTCTCCTCCTATAGTTCTTGTCGCTGCTGCTCCTCTGCCCTTTTTTTCTCTTCCTTTCAATTGACGGGCGCCTTCTTCTCTACTTCTCACAGGGTTTCAACTCCAATTAGCGGACAGAAAAAAAAAAAAAAATCTATTGCTTCCCAGAGAAGAGAAGAGGAATCGGAAGAAGTGAAAAGGAAACAAGAAAACGGAATCTTGCGAAGCTCCTCTCTCGTGCATGGAAAAGAAAGAGAGCATCAGGGATCTATAGCTTCTGACTTGCTGCTGCTCCGCCTCTTCCGCCTCCGTTCTTTGAGTGGTCTCAATTCCTCACCAAACTTGGGCAGCTCTTTTTTTTACGGTCCGTTGATTTCACTTCACTCACCCAAGCATAATAAAAATACGTATTAATTGAAGATGTCACCGTTCAGGTCCCTCTCCCGCAGCCTCCTCTGTCGTTATCTAGTCCATTGGTTGGGGCCAGGGCCACCGACTTCTCTCTCTCTCCCTCTGGAGCTGTTGGCCCACTAAAGCTACACGAAGATATGAATTTATGGTAGTAACTTTCTGATTTACATCGATCGATCTGACTCTAATTCTTGGATTATCTTTATGTTTAGCACGTTTTATTTGTCATTTCCATTTTTTCAAAAGTTGATTTCCAGTTTTTCACCACCATGCATGGAAGTTGAATCCTGCGGTATAGCGGTATATTGCTTAAGTCGTCGACTATAAAGCTGCTAATGAACTTTATATGCTGCGTAGGGGCACTCGGTAGCTGGTGTCCAATAGATTCTAAGTAGCTAGCTAGCTAGCTAAAACAAAGAAAACGATGGGGAATACAAATCTTCTGGCAAAGAACAAAAAAAAACCATTCAATTGCTGGGTGCAAGCGATGGCTATTAGTCAAGGATGACACACTGGGTATTTGACGTTACCTTCTGGGCGAGAGAAAAGACTATTTCACTATTTTAATCTTCCTTTCCTTGCCTTACTCTTTGTTGGTTTCATGTGGTGAGATCTCTACTATATGCTTCAACTTTGATGTATGACCACCCTCTTTATGGTGGGCAATTGCCCACACCAGCTTCATAAAATTAGTTTAATATATACATTAATGTTTTGATATATTTGATTGTTATACACATAAGTGTCCCAAAGAAATTAAAAATATTAAATGAATACCCCTACTAAAAAAAAATTTATGGCTCCGCAAGTGCTCCCCAAGCCAAGTTAATACTTGATGTCACATTGAACATCAGACAACATATATTTATTTATCTTGAAGCTAGAAGGCTGGACGGGAATTAAGGTGACCTTATATGAAAACTGCTCGTGCCCTTATATTATTGGATCTCAATCGCCAAGGTCATGCAAATATTCCTGTGGGCTTAAGCAAGTAAGGCCCACTCAAAAGGTCAGGGAATACGGTCACTAGTATGTGTGCTAATCATGGTGAGATTGAATGTTAGCGCGTTTAAAAATGAAAAGGCTTTTCCTTCGTTGCATTATTGCTGGCGAATGTTATGAAAATTTTGTCGAGGACATTATGCGTCATCTACAGTAAATAAATAAAGAAGGTTAAAGCCTGTAGTTAAAGAAATACAATTTCGAACGAAATTGACTAGAAATCAAACACGAATAAGATGATTAGCAAATGAAGGAATCATGTTAATAGTGCTATAAAATCGTATATGTCATATTTAATACGAAAAAAGCATGTGACAATAAGCATAAACAATGGAAAAAAAAATTTACGTCCACGATCTAAAAATGACCAATAAGACAACATATGGCAAATGCAAATGATCAAAGCATAGAATTTTAGAGGTACGGCATTATTTTAAAAACAATTGTTGATAACTGTCTTTTCTTGATCACTGTATTAATGAGAATAAAAGTTAGCAGGATAGTTTTTTCAGCCTTTCTAAAATTTATTTTGGGTTCGATAGCTTACCCAGTAGTTGAATGAAAGGAAATGCTTTTCTTAAATAAATTACATGAACACACAAACATTTGCAATTCTTAAATAAATATAGATTTTTGTGGCCGTTTGGACGATCCAGCCTTTCACATACGCAATCTAATGCAATGCATTGTGCTGCATATATGAGAGAACGGGGCACCTGGACAGCTATATATAGATATTTTTGAATGGTTGAAAATTAATGAATGTGCCACTAATAAATAAATATGTATATATATATTTGAATGGTTGAAAATTAAAGAACGGTATGTTATAAGATTGGTATATTTTTGGTTTACTGTACCATTCATTTTTCGTAGTCTTATAGCCGATTGATCGATGCCAGTAATTTTTTTTTTAAATGCTAATTTGCTTCAAACTTCAGATTATGAAAGTGTTTGACTAACAATTTAGCAAAATGATGCGTTTATTTATTTATTTTTGCTGGATGTTAATTAGACAATCGGAACGTTTTTTACTTTCTCTCTAGGACATGAAGATTCCTAAGCTAAACGCTTGCCAACTAGTTGGGATCCAGTAAAATAATATATTACTGCCCTTTAAATCGTTCAACGTGTCGTGAAAATTAATATTCTTATATCTATATGGCTAAACTTGTTCCTTGAAAAGCTAAAAATCCACATGCATGTATTGAGGATCTTAGTTATTACACATCAAAATCATGTCAAACAATGGTGGTTCTAAAAGACACTTCTACGACAACAAACAAGTTCGATTCGTATAAAATCAGCGATAACGACAGTTTCTTGTGTGCACCTACCTAGCTAGCTGACTGAGAAATGGGGCGCATTCCTGACAATTAACAATTACAAGGACGCCAGCCCATTACCATGAATGTTGGATTTTTCCAACCTAGTTTTCTTTCTTTCTCAAGCAGGGTGTTGTATAAATTGTTGTTTTTAGAACTTGAACCATCTCTGCCATTGACATCACAGAGGATAGGGAAGCTGAATGCGGATAAATACGAAGCATAATTAGCAAGATGTAGGAGAAAAAAGGACAGATCTAAATCATGAACATAAAAAAGGGAGGCAATAGAGTGAAAAGAAGAGGATGTTCTTCAAACTAGTTATCCTACACACACACACACACACACACACACGACCCTTATGGAGTTGTATAAGAAGTTGATTCCAAACAGATGAAATATAAAAGGGAAGCTATGTTTTCAAAACTCTGAATTACCTTTGCAAGACAACAAGATATTGCATGTTGGGAAGCTCATTTGTTTTCTCTCTCTCTTTCTCACATCCCATGAAGGGTATTCTGGACTCTTCAAAAATAGTTTGCCTTCGAAGTTTGCAATTAAGATTCATCATTTGATCTCATCAAAGTGACAACTACATAAACGCAGATTACTACATGCGTATGAGTATCAATTTAATTAACATAAAATATGTTTTAGTTCAATTTGTTTTTATCAAGTGATTGATTTTTCTACTATCAAAACTTTAGTGTTATGAGAGTCGCTAGTCTTTCATTATTAAAGCACAGGTACCTCGACAAATGATTAACTTCATATATGTTTATTGTCAAATCACTTTTAAGATAGTATCTAAAAGTACTAACATAGTTGATTTAAGCAATGTTCCTTTGATGGGATATATCATATACTGTTGCGGGCATGCATGTGACAGGGGATAAAGTGGAGATGGAATTAAGACGGTGACAGTACGAGGGGATGGTGTAATGATCAAGCCAAGGCGCCAACTTAAGTCCACATTTTACCTTGTCTGGTTTAAGAGCAGTAAGTTGGTTCGTTTGGCCAAAGTTTAGGAGGCAAAATATTCACATAATTATGAAATGCCCCTTAAACTTTGGAAGTTATAATATTGGTGCCCAAATTTTAAGCGAAATCCTCCAGTGGATGCGACACAAACAGGAAGTATGGTAGAAAGGATGTTCCCTTCCCTTGGTATCCAAATGCTTGGAATCACAAGACCCGCATGTCAACGTCTGCTCGCGGGAAGGAAAACGATAACTCGATAATGGAGCCATGAGAAAGGTTTTCTTTTCTCAACAACCACGACGACGAATACTCTGAAATAAGTAAACCAGTAACGATGATCACGGCATTCCGCCTCGACAATGATCATCTTCATGTTCGGTGTGTCTCCAAATTGCAATCTGCATGAAATGTAACAACTTTTTTAGCTTACAATTGTGTCTCAAAATGTATATCCCTAGAAAAGGAAAAGAATCTAACATCTCTTTCCCTCTCCCGTCATAAACAGATTAAACAGAACATCAGGAAGCATTGAAGATAAAAATCTCATCGAAATTTCTGAGATAAAGCTTGCGGAACAGATATGGCATCTGAATAATCGATACAGGCTCGTGAATGTTAGAGGGAGAGAGGGAGAGAGGATCACATGCAAGCTAGGCTGTACGCAAGCTCGTTCTCTCTCTCTCTCTCTCTCTCCGCCCCCACACCACACGGTAGGGAATATTTTTCCGAAATTACGGTCTTGTCACCCGAAAAATTCTGCGGTAAAACCGCTTATTGCAATGTTATCGGAAGTACGCAACCATGGTTTTCCAATTCCATCAATGGCGAGGAATCACGTTAAGGGCAATCCTGTCATTTTACTGCTGTTCCTCATTTAGATTTTGGGCTCCGCGTTTCGCATTTGTGCAGTGCTTCCGCTGTGGCGGGCGAATGACCAAACTACCCCAAATGAAATGATTGGACCGGGGAGAGGGTCCGGAGTCCGGACCAACAGACGGCCACGCGTTTTCGGTGGCGAGAGGAGGTTGACGCGGTGGTCCTCCTGCCCGCGGGCCCCACGCCTTCACGGGTTCCGCTCTACCCTCCTATGACTATGCATATGCAGCGAGGGAGATACAGTGTTCATATAACGCTCGCAGAGAAAGAGAGACCGATTAAATGTCTTTGTTTTAACGCATAGAATTTGGATGGGAATTATGTCAGGAACAGGAAATGTGATAAATCGGAAATAATATTATAAGGCGGCCGGACCTTATCATTATCGTCTAACCAGCAGAATATTGAATATTGATTCAGCCTCCTTTATCACCAACGCGGGACCATATTGAGTTCGGTATCGGTCAGGTCTATGTCAGAGGTCGCGACGAAGAGAGAGCTCGAGAGATTTACGTATATATATATATATGAGTATTAAACTTGGTTCTCTTTTTTTTTTTCTTCTGAAAAATCTTCCATGAAAGCAACTGCTTGATTTAGTCATACTCTTTCACGGGGGAAATTAAGCAATTACAGGGGCGGGGGGGACAGCATCTCGTGGCGAAGCTCCATCTGTTCTCGCCTTGTGGAAGAGCACCTAAATTAGCTGCCACCCAATACAATAGCGAGATGATTATGCAGGCCCCAGAGAATTGTTCTGTTGGGTCCTACTGCCTTTTCTTTCTCCCCCTCTCTTTGTTCTACTTTCCTTCTTTTAAGCGTTCTATTAGATAGTCGGACAAGCTACTAATTCCCTGCTACTTATAATATTTTTAACTAAATAAGTTTGCTGATTTCATAATCTACAGAATCTCCACACCCAACCTCAATTATGGGACCTTCCCTTTTTGTATATAGTAGACACGCTCGATCGATCGCTCTACAATTGACTTGATTAAAAAAAAAAATGCAAAATTTGATCAACCGGATGCAAGTTCTTCACTTTTTTTTTTTGCCTTGTCTTTCACTTTTTTCCACCTCAAGAAGATGGAAGCCTCTGAATTAGTCGAAAATTTTTTGCTTGTCCAACTTTTACGAGATTAAATGAAGCGCAATACAATTGGGTCGTCCCCTCTTTTAATATTATGGGCCTTTCGAGTAACCAACGTCTTACTGTCTGTTTTGATTAAGCAGCGAAAGTTAGGCAGAACTCAACCAATTCGCATAATTAATGAAAATGGTATTGAATATTGTACGTCTTCGGGATCTGATTGATTTGGTATGCGTTAGCCAAGTCTGAGGTGTACCAAGCAGGTCAATTCTAGAAGCAGATGAAACGCTTCGTTGAAGAACATAAACAGCCAAAGATGAAACGACCGTTAACCAACACACTTTAATTACATTATTTTAGTGGAAGAGAAAGAGAGAGAGCCCTCAAACACAACGAAAGGCCGCATCTGCTTACAAGGGAGACGTTGAAGAGATCGTGCCGACGTCGCATTATCCACAGTAGCATATCACATCTGTGCTGCAACTTGATGAAACATTCAGAAGCAAAGACCAAATCGAACTGGAACTCTCTCATCACCCAAAAAATAGACTTCTCATACAGTTAGATAGGACTACCCACGGGCAAAAACCTCTTGCTTGAGCTCGGCTCGAAATCAAATCGAGCTCTATAGAATATGCTCAAGCTTAAGTCGATGATATAGCTTGAACTCAAGCTCTACTCGCTTAACTCATTTTTGTTAACACAACCTCTCTTGTTTATTTTATGTCGTTCAATTCATTAACTCGTTTAGCTGCAATCTTTTTAGCTACTTCAGCGACGGATGAACATCGTACAGAAAATCTAAAAAAAGAAAGCACACGTATTGCATCCAAACATCCTCTAAAGAAAAAACTTAGCAATAGAAAACCTCCCATTCATGTTATTAGTCAAACGGACCCGAGTTATTAAACAGAACTTGACTTGTTTAACGTTTCAAGCGCAGTTTTGAACTCAAAACTCAACTCGTCAAACTTCAGCAGTAAAATTTTTACGTGGAAGTCAAGCCTGAGTTGGCTTGACTCATTGTGAAGCCCCACAGTTAAACCGAATTTTGGATGCATTATTTGTCAAAGAATCTCCATCCTTCACAACCGCCTTCTCCGCGGAAAGTCTTGTTAAGATAACACGGAGGAATTCCTTGCACTAATTAATGAAATTGGATTATAAGACATTTGATTCAACTACATCATGTCCAGACGGAAGGGTGGAACTAGATTCCAAGTCGTCCAACTAAGCTATTACTGACTTGTGCCTTCGTGGCACAAATATTATCGACGTCGACTGCAGATAAGAATCGAAGCTGTAGTAAATGTATACAAGATGGAATGTGAAAGTTTCTTCGTCTGCCGTTGGTCTATAAAAAACGCCAGAACGAGGGAAAAGTACTACATTACAAAAGTGGCTTTTTGGTACCGATCAAATATTTTATTGAGTGCTTGAGATAAGAAGATGAAGCCGCGTCTCGCCTTAGAATGATGGTCTCAATTCTTCTACCAACTTAGACCAGTAGCTAGCTAGGTCAGATTACAGTACCTCTGATTATTTATTTCACACGGTATTGTGAATTATGTCTGCATCTGCCGATGCCCGAACAACGCCAGGGAGTAGGTGGATTCCCCTTGGACACCTAATATTGGGCGTTTGCTGCCATTCTGAAAACAAGCAAGAGATCTCTGGCCCCACCAGCTTAAACTGGAAAGGGTATGAAAATATGCAACAGAAAGTCCGTGGATATTTTTGCACTTGATATCCTATCGCCGCCCCCTTCTTCATGTGTTCAGTTGATGGGCATCTGAACCTTTATGTATAAACCCACAGGTATAGGTTCTGTACTCAAATTCTTGGCCAAAGTTCTTATGAAAATCTCGCGGTTTGGAAGGAATTTGAATTTCCTGACTTGATGTTAAAGAAGTAGATTACCCACAATTCAGATCTCTTAATATGGGTCGAATGGAGCCTTTGAATGTAAAGGAAGGTCCATAATAAGAGTAGTTCTCAGGTATGCAAGGTAGGTTCATCATCCAATCTTCTACCTTCTAAGTTTTCAGCAAAAATTATTTGACTTGATTAGATGTTGGGATCGGATGTGGTTTCGATTTTACGTTCAAATTTGAGGACACGCTTGCTTACACCCTTCTGAGGCCATCACCTCCATTAATGGCGACGATGTTCGCCATCATCATTTAAAGCTATGAAGATAGTGATATCTCCGAGGCTTGAAAAATCTTGTGTGAGAGCAACTCTAAGAAATTAGTCATCGTGAGTCTGAGAGCTTCCATGAAGACTCAAATAAGGAACCTACAATTTCGTTTGTGTGGAAGAGGGGGAGGGAGAGAGAGAGAGAGAGAGAGAGAGAGAATCTATCATTTGTCCTTCTTTTTTGGAATCTCGTGACTGGAATGAAGGAATGCGCGTAAGGGAAGTGGAGTGCAGAGAACGCAAGAAGTGAACTGATCGGGTTAGGCATCCTGCCTACCTTGAACTGCATGCGGCTCGGCATTGAGGCGAGGTACCCTGAAAATAGCCAGAAGACTCATTGCATATATATTCATCACCATGTTGATGAAGTTCCTTCAGCCATATCTGAAAAATCTGTTTATTCTAGACAAAGTACTGAAGTTGGATTCCTGAATGCTCATACATACTTAAATGTCCATTTGGAACATAATCACAATGGCTTTTTTCTTTTAATAAACTGGTGGGTGGAAATCGTCAACTTGATCGCAACTAATCGTAATAAGCTAGCAAAAATTAACAACACTAACAGAACAAATTACCTTTGGTTGTTTCTGGAATAGAAGACCATTTGGCTTTTAGTGCAAAATATTCTGCTGTTGCTTTCACACTGTTCAGTGAATTAAGTAACAAACAAAGTGTCCCTGTTAAACTAAACAGTACAGTTGCCGGATCCAGTGAAACTAGTCCCTAAGATTAATGTAAGGTCCTATGCAGACTGTGGCTAGGCCTACCCTGTGGTTGAGAAATCTTTCTAAACTCGAAAGCTAGAGACATGTTGTGCATATACAATGAAGGATTTCATAATGTTACTAAAGGACAGATCCTTATCTTCTATAATGCTATGAATGAAACCAGGAAGAAAGATACATGACTTCTTTACCATGAAGTCTACCATCAACCTGAACCTTTTTATAGCAAGTAGAATAGTCCACTTAGACCTTGGATCACGAGGTCTTGTCTTCTCCCAGCGGCCAACATGTGTTACTGGGGATTGGGGTAGAGGGCATACTTCAATTAATGAAGTCAATGCAAGTGTAGACACCTAACCGAGATCTTCTTTGTCATTGACCTGAAGTCGAAGGCGATTGAGACAACTCATGCCCTTTTTTCCTTTAAAAAGAAAATGATACTAGACCATATTCAACTCAAACGCATACTTCTCAAAGAAAATGTAGGGATTTTCTACCTAACTTGTCTCCTATACGCTGCGAAAGTTTGATAAAATAATCGACGAGAATTAGAAAAGAAGGAAGGACGGCAGCCGAGAATTTCATCTTTGTTCGTATCTTCAACACAGAGCCCCACACCTCTTCGCTGCTGATCTAGTGACTGTGATGATAAGATGTTTGACAATAGACGAAAGAGAATGTTAAAGAAGAAAAAAGCAAAGAAAAAGAAACAACAGCAGCAAAATTTTCTCTTGGCCTTCGCTTTTTCCTTCTTTCCACTTTGAATATTTTAGTCATCCTTTTCGTCTGCCTAATGCCCTCCTGGATTTCCTCAACGATTGCCATCCATGCAAAATACCAAAAAACTTGAACCAATTTGCGGTTGTCACAATCCATGCACCATCTTTCGCGGATGCTGATAGGGTCGCAGCAGACCAGAGTGGGTCCCGTACGCCATTGCAGGACATGCCCTTAAATCTAGGGTTTCTTTGACTGTAATCAACAGTTGTTTGAATGGAAAACTTATAATGATCATGGGGATCGTGGCCCTTCACTGAATACAAGGAGAACCGCAATAATAAATGCTTTCTCGCTCTCATAAACAACGAAGGCCATTTATTGTGACGGGCACTGCTTTAAATTTCTTTTTCCCACCCGAAATGGATCAGAACAGCAAAAAATATGATTGTGAATACTTATTCTTGAATAATAATTTAAGAATTCTGGAGAATAGGAGGTTTGCCACTAGAACTAGAAGGTAAATCAAGACTGCCTGAAGAGATGTCATCATGATCACACAAAAGAAACAAGCAAATGGAAACACAGAGAGCAGTCTAACTAGAAAGTTGCCACCTTGCTCAGAGCAGCAAGGAAACAAGAGAGAAAGAGCCTATTGCAGATCCGATTGCTATTAATCTTATGTGATTAAATTTTCATATCAAATCTGACAAATTGAACTCAGATTTGAATTTAACACGGGGCTATATCTGAAGCATTGACATCTGTAGATCCGTGTACTCCAGAGCTTTAGAGCCTGAACTTGAGGGAGGTTATATTGCTTGAATTCAATCCTTCCATGCTAATTCAACCCCATGCTTATCACATGTGATGGGTCCTGGGAGACCATGGAAATGCCTGGTTTTCAACAGGTTGGTGTGAGTACCTATCCCACAGCGGGGGAACCCAAAGACAATTGGAGCTGATCAATTCATATCTACTTCGTTGTACACAGAAAATGTAACGTCGTGGAGATGTCCAAAAAAGGAGAAAAGTGTGACACACTATCCAGAAGGATAGGAAATTTCAGCAATTGCTCGGAAGGTTGTGTTTTTGAATCCTGGACATGATCCAACAATTCTTCAAACGAACTAAGTTGAAAGCGCTCGCTCAGTTGAAGAGAGATCACGTATCACCGAAGAGCATGAACTGAGCGCCGACACCCTTCTTCTTACCCCTTCTAAAGAATGAACCGTGATTCAAATGCCCATTCTATAAATCTTAAGGGGCATTTGATCACGCTGGATTTGAAACCAATGGATCTGATGTAGCATGTTTTTGTTTTTATTAATATGACAAACATCCTTGGTAAAATCCTTGATTCATCAAACTAAAGATCTACACTTAAAATCTTTATTTTACTTCTTACATTGACAAAGGTCGGATTTAAGATTTGAGAAAGGTCAGATTTAAGATCGGATACGGTTTGGGGGCAGGGGGTTGAGGCGGGTTGGATTTTAAATCTATATTTTTCAAAGCTGGAGGATCCCAAATCTGAGACTATCAAATGCCCTCCTGGATGCATAGACTGGTGATCGTTGAGCCCATCCAGATTCTATTCAATTCTTTTCTTTATGATTCCATTGATGATCCTGTAGTCTAAAACTATAGGATTGAAAAAAAAAAAAACCATGTTAAAACCGATAGCATAAATAAAATTTTATGTGATTTTTTGAATTTCATAATTTTAAAATTATAAAAAATAGAAACGTCATGTCCAATGCGGGGTATTCATTGTTCAAAAGTGCATCGACCTGATCCTCCCAGCATGACACCAGCCCACTGCTGGTGGGGTGACAGAATATATACCTACTGCAAGTAAGCAACGCAAAACATTTAATGGGGCATTTTGATGACATCCATCTTTTACTCCACCTTGAAGGGGGAGATGTGACTTACCACAGACATTCATTACCGGAAGTGAAAAGAATATGACCACAGTTATAATCAAACTCGTCTACCATAAACTTACTGCCTCGAGGACCAATTTAGCTGGAGAATTAATCTTTGCTAAAAAAATTTCTTATATCTCACTAAACTACGAGAACTAGTGTCTTTTACTCGTTCAGAATGCGCCAAAATGTGTAAATTATCCAGCGAAGCGCTCAAGTTTGGATCTTCATGTCTGAACCTTGAACTCAAAAGCCCAACTTGTCATATCTTGAGCAAAGTAGTACCGGGACCAGTAGTCATGATGTAAAACGAACGTAACCCAAAGCATATAAAGGGGCAAAAAGGAAAGAAACACGAAGGATACAGACAATATCAAACTAAAATTATAATCGATACCTGGACAGATGAGACACAGTCATATATATATACCTTGAAGATGTGGTGCATCTGATATAAAAATTTTGTTGTTGAAATTTTAGAGAAGAGCTTGCAGAAAATTAGAAATTGATAACACTGTCATGGACTTTCTGTGTGTTGTGTGCTGCTTGTATCTGCACTCATTAATGGATATATATATTAGAACCAACAAAGCCATGTATTTTATTGTCGTTATGATTGCCAATTAATTGTGTTGTATGACTATTAGCTATGAGGTTGTTGCAGATCATGTAGCATACATTTGTTGAAAAATATAATTAATGTGCTGGCTCTGCCTTCTATGATGTGCCATTCGAACCTAACATCTCAATTCATGGCACAGTGCCAACTCTTAGCTGTGTCTCTAAAGCTTTTAGGTTCTTCGTTTATTCTAACCGCAGCATTTTATTATTGGAAAATGATGTGCATCAACGTATCGGCCCTACTCGTTGTTGAACTCACCGGCTTTCCCACATAATTATAGCTCTTAATAAGCAATGCTTATACATATATATAGCCGTTTTAGGCAATTGAGGTCTAGTGGAAATTTCTGTTCCTTCATCGGCTTGCTGCAGTGGATAAGTTTTTGTATGACTATTCTTATTTGCCAAATTTATAATCTGATTTTGACATGCAAGCAGGATTCAAACTCAAAAATCCTCGTTTTTACATGATAGCGAGTTAAGCTCAAACTAATAAAATGCACTTTGTAAGTCACATCGCTAACATTAATTTAATGATGAAATTCCCAACGCCCTCTCTGGCTGAAACTACATTGAAAACTACAATCATTCAGAAGCATTTCAACTATGTTCTCCTGAACCGGTGGGGATGGGATCGGATCAGAACAAATATTATTTTCGACATTTGTTGCGATCGATAAGCTTCTTAACTTTCGATGGTTGACTAGTATGTGTAGTTAGGTGATTGAACCAGAAATGAGCACTCAAAGTCAATTTCATATATTTTTGTAAGCTCCAGGGCATTCGGTACTCACAGCATTACCTTTCATTTATTCTCTCTCATATTTTCTTTAATTTAGCTCTCTCTCTCTCTCTCTCTCTCTCTCTCTCTCTCTCTCTCTAAAGCAGGTTTTGGGTTAAAAGAATGTCTACTTTTAAAAGATGTTAAAGGAAAGAAGAGGATATAGTTAATCTTATCTCTGATGTCAAAATTAATTGAAATTTGAGAGCTAAACTTTGGGACATAGAAGAAGTAAAGAAACCCATTTTTCATGTCAAGAACTGGGCATGTGACTCATGATAACCTTTACCAAACCAATATGGGTCCATGTGTCTCCTTTCAAGCTATCTGGATCCAGAAACACGTTCGAGCTGGGCCTGGTTAGGTCAGAACTGGGGACCCATATCTACTAGCAATCATGGCATAACCGACTAAACAAACATCCAACAAGATACTATAAATATGAAATTTCAAACATATAGATGCAAAAAGAGGGGCTTTAAGTGTCAGAAGTCTCAGTCTGAATCCAGATCCGGGTCCATCCTTTTAAGGGGATTGGCAGATCCGTATCTATTTCCCAGCACTTGACTTATTATTCTGAGATCCCTTTGTCCGAACAATGGCGTCGAAATTAAGCTCAAAAAGACTGTCGGGGAGAAACCTTTTTTTTTTCCCTATCTTTTGTACAGCTCTCCAAGAAAACTAATAACTTTGTGTGAACTAAAGCTGCTGTCCTCCCTAATTTCTCCAAAGCTTGAACTAAAGAAAATGGCATTTTCTATGAGCTTTTTAACGACACTATAAGTTCTCTGCTTGAATTCATGAAATGTGATAAAAAAAAAAAAAAGGAGAGAACCATTTGCTTGGTGTACACGTTATCTTGGAAAGATATGGAGGCCAGTCTTGCCTCCCCGAGAATGAGAAGATAAATAAAATAAAATTCTAGAGAAGCGGAAGGCAATAATATAATATATAGACATATTTTTTTTTTTTTTAAAAAAAAAGGGGGAAACAGGATGGAGAATATTCGAGCTCATGCGTTGGCCGAAACGGACGCGCCTGTCCTCTTCTCATTCCGCCCTTTTCCTTCTCAAGATTCCACGCGCTCTTGACGTGCTGTGGGACCCACACCCTCTCCCTCTCTCTGCAGCGTTCCGTGGGTCCCGCTCCCTTCTCCTCTTGAAAAAAAAATGAAGCCGTGGGCCCCACCCCGCCTCGTGGCCCTCCCCCCCACCCCGCAGAAAAGACGCAGGATAAGCCACGCTGAGGTTTCGCTGCCGGAGCCCTACTGTTTTTTTTCTACAGATTTTTTTTTTCCCTTTTTTTAATTCCATTAATTTCCCTATTATTTCTTGGTTTAATTTTTTTTTTACATATATTTTTTTCTTCCTTCCGGGATCCGGGAAGGGCAGTATTCTTTATCCCCGGAGAATACCTAATCCTGATTTTGCCGTTTATTTATTTATTAGTATTGTTATTATGAATATTGCTGTTGCCAGTTCATTTTTTAGGACTCCTGCTTAGTGCTCATTCACTCATTTTGACTTGAGGTGTGAATTTGGTTGGCTGTTTTGGCTGCCATTAGCAGCGTCCTGTTTCTTGACTCAATATCAAACAGTTTTTCATAATTTTTTTTTTTAGATTGTTCTTCTTAAATTAACTCAAAGAAAGTCAGATTGGAGATGGGGCAAACCTCATCTAGATGGTATTTGAATTTTGAACCACCTTCATAGGAGATCAAGCCCCCTAGGTAGAGATTAGACTCATTAATGGATACTAGCTTCTTTTTCTGCCAATATCGGTAGAACTTGCTTGTCCATCTCATCATGTCTGTAGGGCTGGCTCATCAGCTTCATGTCATTTTATGAATTACTATTTTTTATTGATGTTAATTCAACTATGAATGACCATCTAACAAAAAAAAATCCAAAGAAAAAACATATTATGCATCCATATATCCCATAAAGAAGCACTTAGTAACAGAAAATCATTCATTCCTGATATATTTATGTAGTGGAGCCAAGCTGAGTTTAAACGAGTTCCATTTTTACAACTCGAAATCAACTAGGAGTATAAATTTAAACTCAAGTTCGACCATATATGCAGTTGGCGAGTAGTACCAAGGTGAACCATAAATTGGCTCACTTTGAATGGGCATGCACGTGCACTCAACGACCCGGTCGTGTCCTACTTCTTTCTAACTCGAGCTGGTCTTGAGATTGTACTCAAGCCGGAGCTTGAGCTTATCAAGCCGAGCGTCCTCCTCATGGAGCCGCAAGGACATAAATTCGGTGAGGTGAATGGCACAGAATCAGAGATTAATTTGAGTAGCATCAGAAGCCACACGGGGATGACAAGGAGTCGTCCATAAGGCACCAAAACAAAGGAGAAGGACAAGGAGAAGATAACAAGGAATAGAGAACGAAACAGAGAGCAGAAAAAGCATCTGATTGTCCAAGTCTTTGAGGTCCTCTATCCACCAGATGTTAGGACCTCTGCCATTCTCTTTTAACGAGTTACTCAGCCTAATCTGATGTTAAGTTAAACTTGGATTCTAGTACAAGACCTACCACCATCACGAAAACCTACTTCTGTAACCTCTTGTATCGCTTTTGGATGACAGATTTTGATGTAAAACAGAACCCAAATCTGTATTAACCTAATGCCACTTTCGCTATCCAATTCAGATAGAGAGTTCCATTGTCTAATGAACCACCGTCTTAAATGATCGTTGGTATCCCCCTTCTGCCTGGTTCATCGGAGACGGAACTAGAAATCTCACATGAGAGGAGCCAATTTTCCTTTTGTGAAAAAGTTCCAGGGTAAGGTAACCTAAACAAGTTTGAAAAGCTTTTGCATACAAAAATTTTTTGCTTTATATCTCGAGATTCAAATACCTCTTTGGCAGCAATGGAGGGCCACAGATATTAAAGCTGAAGATCTAAGCTTCCAGGATGTTTATACCATAATTCATTGTTTATCGATTAAAAGTTCATAGCAGATTGTACAGTCAGACTTATGCGCATTACTTTTGCATTGGAGAAAAGGCCCTAAAGTGTTAAGATAAGATGAGAGGCCATTTAATCGAACCTCAAATAAAATTAGATTCTGGGGTCACCAGGGGCACTTTTAGTTATCTGTTTCTGCAGGCCGATATAAATGAAGCATGGTTCCGGCCGAACACGCTACCCCCTCTCATAAATGAAGCCCAACAATTGTTCCAACAAGCATAACAAACATCTCTTTCATACATTTCATATGAGAAAAGAACTCTTGCTGAGGCAAACGCTCCCTCGGGTCATACCATTTAATTAACCTCAGCGTAATGGTTCCCACGCATGCATTTAATGCAGTTTGATAACCATCTAACTTTGTTTGGTTTTCCTTTATGCAAACAACCATGAGAAGAACTAATCAAATGCCGTAACTGGTAGCTGCATGTACTTTGCCTTTCTAATATAGTGTGCCTTCTTTTACATTAAGAAGAAAAAATTTTGGCACTTTTCAAACGTGAGGCCATGTTGGATGTCGGAGGAACAGTAAAAAAACACAGGTAAATATGAAAAATTTGTGAATTAATGTTTCAAATTTAATGCAATTAGATGGACCAACTAACTCATTTACTTTGATACAAACACCCATGAGAAAATAAATCACATACTGGTATCTGGCACTCCTAGGTATGTAAGTGAATGGTGACTCTGCCATCAGAGTCACCTAGCACACCTATGAGTCTTTGACGGGTATTGTACATCCTACTCATTGTGATGGATTGTTGAGAGAAAAATAAAAAGAAAAACATGATGCACATACATCAAATTTCATTTGGTACCCATTTTGAATCTAAAAGCAGCTAATGGGATTTGACAAGAAAATCGGGATCCCATTAGTAATGGAATTCAGATTTGCATGCGCCTTTCTTACCGAAGAGCCAGTATCAGATGCCCAGTTCTGATGCATATCCAAATCCAGTTAATTATATACACATATTTTTACACCCATTAGCCCAATTAAAAAATATCAGATTACTTGGATGTACCAATAGGTTAACCCATCTAAATCTGATACATTTACGTTGGTAGAGAAGATCAGAAAGTCCATATATCGAATTAAGCCGGCTTCATTAACTTCTTAAGGCCAACTAGTTGTCTACATGAAAGAAAAAAAAAAAAAAAAGCCTCGGAGCAATGCACCACGGATCACAAGGTGTCTGTCAAAAAAAAAAAAAAAAGCACATGACAGCTTCTGCATGGTAAATATTTCTGGTTGATGCGTCACATCATAGCGCTAGATGGAATCGGCCTTCCAAATTCACATGGATACATATCGTTAGGTATTCCATCATGAACCAAAATGACATCTCAACTAAATGCTTTATGTTTCTTCTTAGAAAATTGCAAGATTCATGGCCTTTGGGATGCGATGGCCGTAGAAGTTTCGAATCATGAAGCCCATTCGTTAGTTATTGCTAATCAGGATTTGAGATAACCATCATTGATCTCAATAATAAATCTCTAATCGGACATCAAAAAAACAAACACCAATGCCATTTACGAACGAAAACTCCAGTACGCCGCTTGACTTGAGTTCAGTGAATTCTAAAAAGACTTTTTACATGACGAAATAACGTGAAATGTAGGTCGTCCCATGTAAAGAATCCATATCTACGGTGGATCTCTCGTAATTTGTGTGTTTCGAAAAAAAGGAAGTAAAAAGAAAAATTGGGTACCAACCAAAATTATGCCTTCTGCTTTCCTTATCATGTGGACACATTCACATGCAATGCAATGCAGTATGACATGCCAGCACAAAAGCTGACACGCTGCTCAGCGCTAGACAATCATTTGAAGTACGAAAATGCAATTGTCTCCTGCTCCTCTCTGTTGACTTGCCTTTGGACGAAAGTGGGCATTTACAAGCGACTGAGAAGAGCGAGCTTGGAAGATTCAAAGAGCTACCAAGGAGAAGGAGCTGAGCAAAGATGGTTATCGTTTAATCTTTAAAGTTTCAGTTTGTCTTCTACCAAGTCAATGTATGCATGTAGATATCAAGAAGAAGGCAATAAAAAAGAAACTGAAAACAGAAAAGCGATCCGAAGAGGTCAAGGGTTTCCGTGGGATGTTCACTTTCACAGGAAAAATACAAGCAACAATATCAAACTCAATTCCTATCGCCGGAATCCCTTCCAAGTGAATAATCCACGCGACCATGGAAAAAAGACAATCGCATTTTCCGTCAAACAACAAACGCATTTTATGATTTCTTAAACCTTTGAGCCCTCACTTCCTGCGAGTTTTTGGCAACACCTTCGCTTTGGAAGCTAGCAGGGAGGATGCATAGGAAGAGATGAATGGATGACATTTTGGGTTTTTGTGCTTTGGCTTTCATGAACTGCACCAACTTTCAATTTTCTCCTTTCTTTTGGCCTTGGACACTAAAAAGAGAGCAGCTCAGAGCGAACATCGAGTTTGGAGTCAGACACGTTGATTATAACAGAGGTTCATCGACATATATATGAAAAGACGAAGGGCTTTGATTGGCCAAAGAAAAGCACTTGATGGTTCCTACTAAAGATATTGCAGCATCTTTGTCATCACTCATGCATCTCCCAACATGGGCGAACTGAAATGGTTCTTCGGAGCTCATGAAATTGTTCATGCTTCATCTCTCCGACAGGGAGACGAGAGAGAGAGAGAGTGGAAACCCTAAATTGAATCCCATCGAACTCCGCATCCTTTTCTACCTGCAACCTGAGCTTTCCATTGACGTAATTTAATTTCGTTGGTAAGACATCGTTGTCTGAACTCTCATTGAGGCTTTCCGTAGGCCCATTTTGTGGTGTGGTTCTTGAAAACTTGGATGTTAGAAAAGGAAAAAAAAAAAAAATCAAAGGGGAGGAAGAAAATTATTGAGGAAGTAAACAGGAAAGACGACATAATGAAGCTGCCCATTTAATTTATGCGCATTATTTGATGCGGCAACAAAGTCCAAAGAACATTTTCAACTAAAAACGCGTATATTATCCAAGCATGGGCACACTTAGCTGTCCGCCCCTTCTCTCATTATCATTCTCCACTTCTTAGTTCATAGAAATTTCAGCACCTATAGCCACTATATCAATAAGTTTATAATCATCAGTTCCTCTTCCATATTTAAAATTCAAGTACTAGAGCTCGGAGCCGCCGCCATGCACGAACGGCTGTCTGCCACATATAATAGCAATCAATGTTCTTTTTAAAGGAACGCAGGACGGCTCACCTAAGATTTGCGGCTTCATATAGACGCATACTTGCAGAAATTAAGTTGCTTAATCTCTATATTCTTTGCATGAGTAGCAATGGCCAAACTTGAGCGTATGAATTAGGTATCGATGGAGGAACAACTTCATGGCATTTCTGCAACTTGTGAGGGAAGCAAATTGGGCATTGACTCAGAGCGTCAAGCAAGCGGGGTTCCAAGTCCATGGTAGGACCAACGCGCTTTCGCCGGCGAACCCAAAAAATGGGCGGCGACATGGCCGTGAGGGTGAGGGCCTACGACCACCATGGTCGGCGGCTGTCCAGACTCCAGGCTCAGACCAACCTTGCACGGACCCACACTCACTGTACCGTGTCAATTATTAGTCACAGGACTTGGACTCGATCGAGAGAAGGCCGGGGTGCGCTGGAAACAGGATAAGATGGAGCAAGCAGGTCAGAAGCACAGCTTGTTTTCCACCTTGTCCATGGCCCCGTACGCCTTGAAAGAGGTACCTTGCTTCACACTCACCAACATTTTATATCCATTTATTTAATGCATATACGGTATGTGTATAGAGAATTACAAGAAAGAGAGAAACGAAAAGAGGAAGAGCATATCTAGGGATATGCTTCCTTTGTCATTTTACCTTTCATTTTATTGTATCGGCCAAGATCTTATGACACTTTTTATGTTTTCATCTTTTCGAATGGCTTTCCAAAACTCACGTGCATGGCAGGGTCCCTGGTGCCTGACACTTGGCCCAGATTCTTTTGATAATAGAGCAACCCCTTCCCGTTAGTGTCACGCAAAACCAGCCCTAGACAGACCCTTGAGTCTGCAGCTCAGCCGGCCAAGTACTCCGACCAAGGCCCGATATTAGGACGGTTCTCCATCTTTTGAGGGAAACTTCAGTCTTCAGCTTATGATATTCCTTTGCTTAGCTTTCTGAATCTCCTTGAAAGACATGCCGGTTAATAGTTAATGTGATCGATAGTGATCATCGGGTTTAGAAGACACGGACTAATTATTAGAGATCTTAAACGTGACTTCCAAGTAAATGACTCGATTGCTCTCTCGAGCAGAACTAATGGTTTTGTTATAGAGTTTTTAAATGAGTTTTGGATGCATCTGGCTTCTCGGAATATTTTGGCCCATTAATGCCTTCTTGATTAGCGCAATCAAATAAACTTCTTGTATCTATTCTTTTTAAAAGCAGAGTTAACTGCACCAGACTTGATTCCTACGTTAGGAAGAATGTCGCCCGATACCGACCGATTTGGCACTTTCTCTTATGCAAGGAGACGCCGCCTCATTTGCAACTAAAAATACCATGACAACGTACGCACTGTAAGTTATTATATAATTTTTTGGGTAAATATTTGGTTTGATGCGTTTGCTAAGTAATTTATTTTTTGGGATTCTTTTTCTTCTTTGGGAAATTAATATGTGTCAATGTTCTTAAAGATATCGTAAAATAGTTCATGCTAAACACTAAAACCAAGTTATTTGTACCTAACTGTAAGAAGTCGCAGAAAATTATTGAATTCTTGAAATTACAGAGCAAGTGGGTACAAATTAATTGCACTCAAAATGTTTAAAATGGTGTAGGTAGTTCTTTAATGGCCCATAATTTCTATTATTTTTTAGCCATGAGATGTAAATTATTAAGCAACTTGGCATGATCCCACCAAGAACAAATGTCGAATCATTCCGGATAAGCAACTATTCTTTTCCTAGAAACGTTTGTTTCGTCTCAAGAAAAGGGAATTTCCCTCTCCAACATAGCTTCGGCAACAAAGATGTAGGAAGTGAAATCTATCAGCTAGACAAGAAATCACGCGCTTCAAACATGCCAACTGAATTTTACTTTATTGTTTTTCTAAGCTCATCTTTTTAATGTCTTTTTCAAAAAGTTGGTGAGGAAGTTAGCATTTTCTGTAGTTCATTTCTTGAAATTAATGAGAAAGCTGCCCCTAATTACGTTAGGACGTACGGTGACTAAGACTGTATATTATGTTATCATCCACTTGTTCAATTAGACAAAATAGCTACTAACTTGGGTTTCATAATACGTACATTGAGTTACTATCCACCTGCAGTGCAATTGGAAACAGGAACTAGTAATTTGCGTTTCGAAAAACAATGGGGAAGCACACAAATATAAGTTCACCGTATTTCAGCACAATATGGCGCCGCGACTGTTCTACGTATACTGAGCGTTTCGAACCACCCATCTGTCCACCAAAATATAGTTGGAAGAACCTCTTATTTTCAAAGACAAATTGAACTATTTTTTCGGTGATCATTGACATTTTCAAGCAAATCTGATCAAAGTCTTGGTTAATCTTGTTGAAAAGAATGCTACATGTGAAATGAAGATCATAGCTTCGCTTCATCATTAGAAGTGGAAAACTATGCAAAGATACATGAAATTCTGAATGTGATCGAGCTGTTCCAAATTGATGACAACGAAGAAGAGAAATACATGTACCTTAGACCTCAGTTGAGTACACAAAAAATAGATGTTTGCGAGCCAGCTTTTGAAACAGTGTAAAACCAGTTGGGTGACAGTTCAAGTCCTAAGAGAAATATTAGATACCAATCTAGGACAGCCTGCCCAAGATGCCTTAAGAGCTAAACACTATTTCTGCTTTCTTAGTTCCTAACTGCCCTAAGCTGATAAATAGAGCATTAAATAAACATAATGTAATTAACTTTCTTTAAGAATACAGCATGTATATATATATATATATATACATGAGCTGGATGCCATTGAAACTACATTGAGGTAAGCATCCATAACTGGAACATGCCTTGGCCAGTCTATATCGGGGTGTGATCTTCCTTTCAGGACCGAACCTGAAGTGACCCAATTGACTAAATGGATATATTTAGAAAAATTCTGGCTCCAACGCAGTGGTGGGTGACGTTGGGCAGAGCTTAGGTCACATCATCCTGATTGGCAGCCCTCCGTTGAATGCAAGGATAGCTAAATTTGGGGCAATCAAGCTTTAAGCCTTCAGGTTCACTTCATGCACTTGCCTAGCTAGTTTAAAAGGAAAAGTGAAAAGAACCACTCGCTTTACCAATGTAATTTTACTGATATAAGTTACGACCCTTCCCATAGAATGGTAGCATCTATAGTTGGAGCTCACATGAATCCTGTAATCACATTTTTCAATTGAAGTAACATAATTTCACTAAAAGAAGCAACCAGCTTTGTGATCTTTCCATTCGAACATAGCTAACAGTGAGAAGTTTATAGGCAAAACCAAAACTCTTCTCGTGGGCAACGGGAAGATATCCTTAGCAGGGCAAAAGTGGAGATGTCCCTAAAGTTTTTATGGTGAGGGGTTAACCAGAATAAGGCTAGTAAACCTGAGTGGGTGGCTCAGTTAGTTCAAAGGAAACTCTCTGTTGTTTCCTTCATTGTTTAGCAAGGAATCCAAATTTGACTGTAATGACTTTTAGTTTGACAAACGAAGGTATCACACCTAATTCTTAATTAATATGTATACATATACATAAACTTGTTCACTCCAGCTATTGATAATCTGCAAGGCATTAGTGGAGGTAAGTTATCTTTCACTGAAACAATGTTTGCAGGAAGGGGCCCCATTGAGGGATGATACAAATTTTTCAGTTTCAACTTGGAAATGATTCTTTTTGCTTAGAGATGCAGGGATGTTTGTCGATCCTGCATATGGTTTCCTCTACCAAAAGGAGGGGGACCAATGGGCAGATCTTGGGTGGAACTGCGCTGGGGCAATGGTGTCCCTCTTTCAGAAAGCAGAGTGTACCGAATGAAAATCACAAGCCAAGGGCTCTAGAAAACAACTCAAATGATCGATCGTTCCCGCATCGATCACAATTGTCCCGCATCTGTCAAAAGAGGGGCTGTATGCAGTTGCCATTTACTAGTCGTATCTCTCTGTGGATCAAACTGATTGGACAACCTTTAAAAGCTACCAAATGTAAAACAATTTCTATCAAGTCGCCTGGAAAGTTGTTTGATGTCACAAATTTCACCTTCTATGCTTGTGATTCTTAATACTCCTCGCTATATGTATTAATTTGCCACTGTAAACTCCGAGTGAACTCGTTGACATACGCTTAAAAACATGAAGTAAACAGGAAAGAACAAAGAACGCCATTTGCTTTTACCTTTTGATTGAACTTTTTTATCATCAATTATTTAAGGAAATTTTCATGGCCGGTTTCTCGAGGAAAAAGAAAAGGAGTTCATGTAGAAGGAGAAAGTCAATCCCTGGGGCTTTTCCTGTGATCGAAAGGATGATAGTCAAATTTCTTGCCATATCTTTGGCTCGCTTTATGAAAAGAAGTGCATGCCAAGAAAACAAGGTAATAGTGTCTGTGTCAGAAAACCTTTCTCCCATGAGATTCTTTGTTCACCAAGTGGTAAAAAGACGATTTAATTGCATCCTTGTAACGTATTACTTGACCTTAATTCGGAGCCGGTCAGCAACTTTTTCCTTAGAATGTGTGCAAAGATACAAAACTTTCTAAAGTTAATAATGGTTCATTTGAAACCCAGCTTCTTCGTTGTATCATACCCCACCACGTACCTTTGCCCAATTCCGATTCCACAAATCCATGAAATAATATTAAATTTGACCAAAGTTCATTTCTGAAATCTTCGGTCAACTTGTTGATGGTAAAAGTCAAAAGCCAGTGTCGTCATCTTTTTCACATAATTCAAGGGGCGATATTTTCCTTTTTTATTTTGGCATTTGAATTTTTTTTTACGTGTCATGGTGCATGGTTAAAATTGGGGGAGGAGGGAGAGAGTCCGTGATTGCTGGGCCCCAACACGGCGGCCCCGCCGGGACCACACCCTTCTGTCTACGCGCTCTCCATGCACGTGTTGTCTACATAAACATTCCCTCCCTCCTCCCACTCACTCCCCAATCCCACCAAAAACTACACTTCTGCCCCTGCCACATTCTCTCTCTTCCTACTCTCTCTCTTTCTTCCACCCTTATATATATATATATATATATATATATATATGACATGGTGGTTATATGATATGCCTTGACTGAGTGTCTGCTGGCGGCCAGTGGATGCAGCTTGGCTTGGACACTGCTGAGTCGAAGAAACTGCGAGCAAGCAAATTAATGGAAACATACTTTTTCATCTCAAAGCAGAGGCACGAAGACGACACTCTTATACCGACTACGCTATCGCCTGTGATATCATTTAGTGCTTCCATCTTACGTTACTCATTGTATGCATACTGAATTTACTGTCTCTATGAGGTCACAGGCGACTAGACCATTGCTCTGATATCATACGGTGCTTCCATCTTACGTTACAAATTGTACATGCTTGGACTCAATTTACTATTCTTTCATGTCTCTCCTCTGTGGAGCGAGAAAGAGAGAGAGAGGGTCGGTGGCCCCCAAGCCATGGTGTGCATAACGACAGAGGGGGGCTGCGTGGGGGGAGCATGAACAGTGACACCCTTCCCCCTCAATTAATATTCAGTTTGTATTTTATTGTGGTGGGGAGGGTGGAGCAAAATCGGGAAAACTGTATGCACTTGACGGAAAAAAAAAGGGAAGAAGAAAGGGAAAGAGAAAAGTATGGTGGTGATGAGGGATTGAAAAGAATCTAACAGATCAATCAGCAGCAGCGGCTGCATAGTCGGCAAGAAGAAGGAGGAGCAAGAGGAAGAGACGAGGAGGAAGAAGAAGAAGGCCAGGAAGCTACATGCCGTTTTCTTCTTCCATGCAAGTGCCGTCGTCCTAGCTAGATGTTAATTTTCCTCCACTCAAACCTTCCGCCCGTTCGAAAATTCAGGTGAAGATGGTATAAGTTACCCGTCAATCGATAGCTAATTCTCCTTCCAATTCCCTCACGATTACACAGATACGATCTCAGAAAATTCTTACTTGGTTTCCAGAGCCTTGGCTTGCTCCTTAATCCTCTAGAGAAAGAAACTGCGAAAGGGAGCGAAGGAGGAGACACGCAGAGAGAAAGGAAAATCGAGAGCTAGCCGAGAATTAATGGCTGCTGGTCCTCCTCCAAAGATGTTATTCGGGATCATGGATGAAGAAGAAGAGAGCTGCATAGGTTCTTCACAAGACCAGGCCAAGCAACCCCCCGCATCCACAAACCCCACAACAAGCACTTCTCAGAAGAAGAAGAGAAATCTCCCTGGAACACCAAGCAAGTACCTGTTATTTGCCGATCATGCAAGCCATATTTCCTTTGCCATTACTGTTCGGCTTTTTGTGGCCAATTTTTTAATTTTCTTTTTTCTCCCAAAATCATGAACAGTGGTGATGAGATACTAATTATGCTGGTTTTTTCTTTCTTTTTTTTTTTTTTTTTGTGTTTACAGATCCAGATGCAGAAGTCATTGCACTCTCGCCCAAGACCTTGATGGCTACAAACAGGTTCATATGTGAAGTGTGCAACAAAGGGTTTCAAAGGGAGCAGAACCTGCAACTCCACAGGAGAGGCCACAACCTTCCATGGAAGCTGAAGCAGAAGTCCACCAAGGAGGTCAAGAAGAGGGTCTATCTTTGTCCAGAACCCACATGCGTCCACCATGACCCATCAAGGGCCCTGGGTGACCTGACGGGCATCAAGAAGCACTTTTGTAGGAAGCATGGCGAGAAGAAATGGAAGTGTGAGAAGTGTTCAAAAAGATATGCAGTTCAGTCTGATTGGAAGGCTCACTCTAAGACATGCGGTACAAGAGAGTATAGATGTGATTGCGGAACCCTATTCTCAAGGTAATAACAAATAGCAATACCACCAAATCATGGCCATTAATGGCGATCATTGGAATTTACTCTTGTACAGGTTCGTCTTGTTGCCTGTTTTATTACATGTTGTCGATATTTTACATATATTTTCGAATTCGTTTGTTGCCTTATGGTTCCTCTTGTTGGAAATTGGATTCCAGACCTTCTCAAAGAAGATACAGACTCTCTTTCGACGTGTAACTGATAAGAAGAATGACCAATTATACCCAGTCCCTCTGTGAATAACTGCTCCAAACCTGAAATTTCTCAGAATCCTTTCATAGCTTTCCTTTTCGTTGGCATCAATTTCTTTTAAAAAATAGACGTATGTAAAGGTCTCCTCCTCTAGCTTGCTCTCCCTTGGAAGCAACGCCCTTACCCCTCTCTTTTACCATTCACGTGTTGCCTTATAGATTCACAGGGTTTGTTCCTTAGCGGGTTGGCTGGACGTGAGCAGGTTTGGCTTTTTCAGGTACCCTCCTGGTGAAAGTCATAGCTGTATGAGAGGGAGGGATTGGCAGCTATTTGAAACATACAAAAAATCAGTTTGAAACTGTATACATCGTTCTCATGGCCAACATGCAGCATTGTTCGGCCAAGTACTTAGCTGAACTGTGGCCTTTCCATGGAGCAATAAAGGCATCAAGACCAACCAACAAATGGGTTTCTATCAAAATGTTGATGATTTTGACTCAAACATTTGCTCTCTTTTCTCAATAGTGACTTACCCATATGTACATTCAAAACGCGTTTTTCCAGTTACCAATGTGGATTTTATTCATTGCAGCTTAGATAGATTTCTTGGTACTTGGTTCAAGTGGAATGAATAACAACATACAAACTTTGATGGAGCTCTAGATAAATGGGTATTAACATTTTTGTTTGATGCGGTCGCTTTGAACTCAAATGTCACCTTCCTTGTTCTGATTCTTGTCAGGTGTAACAGTTTCAAAACATGCAAGGCATTCTGTGATGACAACTGGGTTTCGTTTTCATGAATGGTGCTAGTGATCAGAGAGTACTGAAAACTTGAGCCTGTGTGATGTTTTGAACTGAGTAACCTATTCTGTTTCCCATTTAATTAATTTCTCCCCAATGCTTGCAGGCGCGACAGCTTCATCACCCATAGGGCATTCTGCGATGCATTGGCTCAAGAGAGTGCCAGGCACCCAAGCGGGCTGAGCGCAATAGGCGGGCAACTCTACAACAGCAACAACAACAGCATGGGCGTCGGCGTGGGAGTGGGAGTGGGCATATCTCAAATTGGCTCTCTAACTGACCAAAGCCATCCATCCGCTAACATCCTCAGGCTCGGTGGAGCGGGAGGGCCACAATTTGACCATCTAATCTCTCCCTCAAATCTTTCCTCCCGGCCACCCCAACCACCACCTTCAGCATTCTTTTCTGCTGCTGATGGCTCAAACCAAGACTTCCATGATCAGGATACCCACCATGGCTTACTGCAGAACAAATCTTCGGCCTATCCTGGATTCATGAGCCTCGCTAACTTGCCAAGCAACAGTGCCAATTACTCAGGTGCAAAATTACCGAACAATCTGTTCAACCTGAGTTTCTTCTCAAGTAACAGCAATAAAGGCGATGGCAGAAGCAACAACACTCATTTGCAATCCGCTAATTCTTTGTTGCTCCAAGACCAATTCAGTGGCAGCATCGTGAGTGATCAGATGGCCTCCAGCGTTCCTTCACTCTACAACTCTCAGCTACAAAACGACACGATCCTTCCCCAGATGTCTGCTACCGCTTTGCTTCAAAAAGCTGCTCAGTTGGGTGCAACCACCAGTACTGGAAACCACGAGAGCCTGATAAGGGCCTTCAACAGTCCCACCTCGAACAACACAAGCCATGACGCGTCGTCTATGGGCATAAATCTCCCATGGCAGGATCAGAGAGCACCAACACCATCGTCAGCTCCGCCGCCACCTTCCTCCCTAGCCGCGACGACTCACAGCCCTTCGAGTAGCAGGCCGCAGCTTATCTCCTCAATTCCTGCTAGAAATCTCCAAGGTTTAGACCATATGAGGCCTAATTTTGGTACTGGAGATGACACAAACATCCAGGAGATCATGAATTCTCTAGTGAATGGCAGTGGCCCTATGTTCAGGGATGATGGTAGAGGAGTGGATGAGTATGAAGAGTACAATGGAAGTCAAAGTAGAATGAAGCTCCAGGGTACAAAGGTTTCCAACAAGAATGCCGAGGGGAAGATCAACCAGAACGCAGGCGCTTCATCTTCAAGTATGGGGCCAACAGATGGTCTGACTAGGGACTTTCTTGGTGTTGGAGGGATGAGCAGAGGGTTTATGGGAGGTGGGTTCTCTCATAGAGATCACCATATTCCGCAGCCGCAACAACACAATATGAATTTGGTGACGTTAGACTCAGAAATGAAGTCACTGGTGAGGTCATATAGTGAAAGGATGCAATGAAGAAGGTGGTGTTAGCTTGGATAACAGTAGACAGGTGAAGGAAAGAGGAGTCAGAATTGCTGTCAAGAAGTTGGCGAACAAGTGCGTTAGGTGTCGATGCAGATTTATATTCTGATAGAACCTGGTGCTTAATAAGCACCAAATGCACCTGACGAGTCACGCCATGGATACTCAACAACCAAGTATATCTTTTTTCCGTTGTTTTAGTTTTTTTTTTTTTTTCCTTCTTCTTTCTTTCGAATGCGAGTAGGTTTATTTCCTTTCTTCTAGTTGACAATAGAGGGGAAGATGATTCATAATTTTCCATGGGAATGAATGTGGCATGTGTGCCTGAAAGAAGGGAGTGGGGGGAGAGAGAGAGAGAGAGAGAGAGAGAGAGATGTGCTTGAACACATGCATGCATGTATTTTGGATAAAGATTAGAAGTTGCAGCAAAGTTGATGTGGAAACATTGTACTCTTTATGTTGTATGCATGAGAGAGAGAGAGAGAGAGATGTAACGCCTGCAAGTATGTGCATTGCAGACAAATTAGAACTTGTTAAGCACAACTGAAGTCGAAACACTGCAATGCATGTGTATGCTCTGACTGCATGAGAGGGAGAGAGAGAGAGTGTGCTTCACTTTTTCTACGTAAAGGAAATAAAAAAAACGGGTTCCGTCCTTTTCTCCTGCCCTTTTACCGCTGTCAAGATTGGACATTCTCTTCTTGAGCTCTTTCTTCATCGTGTTTATCTTTTTCTCACTTTCTTCTTCTACCAAAATAGGTTTCAAGCTTTATCAGATTGCGCACCTGATTTTTGCAGGTAGTTTCTCACCACGTCAACCCCTTCTTTCGTAAATTTTCGCTGCCATGTATTACAGGCCCACCTTTTTCTTTAAAGGGGAACAGAAATGTTGCTGAAAGCAGATCCTTTTTACCGCTCCCCTCAATAAAGCATGGCACCAGATTTTCCCTTGCTACTTTTTAAGCAGGTTTTTTTTTTCGTGAAAAGAATTAAATATGGAGTCAGTTGATGATCCTATTATTATTCCCTGACTTCTATTTGTGAAAGCAAATGTAGAGCCGTCGACAGTCAGCTGGAAATTGTCTGTTTTGAATGACTCAAAATCACTCTCTACTTGAATTCCCCGTTCCTAGGAAAAAGGGAAAAAAGAAAAGCTGCAGCCGTTCAATTTACAGATGGTAAAGAACAAAAGATTATTGCGAGAGATGAAAGTATAGTGATCCTCGCTAGGAGTCGCTCATTTTGACGACGAATATTGTTCAGTACACCTTTGGACCCATTGCCTAATTAGTTAATTAACGTACCTAAGAGAAATAAGCGCTAATCTTAAATTTAGACGTTCTTGTTCTATTTGCAAAGAAGACTAGGGATGCAAATAGACCTGGATGTGATAATTGATTTTGAAGTTATTTACTTGGATTTGGGGTCAGCAAATTTGGATGCAATTACCAATTGGCAAGTCGTCAGATCCAAACCCACTCTAAAAAGATCGAGTGTGCATCTGAATCCGAATTCTAATACACAAAACATGATCAAGGATAACGGTACTGAGTTCAACCTGAATGTAAGCCGCCTACATTCTTAAACGAAATTCGTTGCATGATAAAGGTCAGGCGTCGTTGTCGTGAAGAAATAAAAGACTTCAGTCTGTAGATGTGATGGGCAATTGGGCATAGTTTAATATATGATAAGAAAGAAAGCCAAGAACAGTGTGACGCTGACATATGAATCAAGTGTTCAAAACCAAACATTCTCCCTAAATTAGTTCCAAGTTTTTCCGAAGAAAAAGCAAAAGCATGACCCATGCACATTTTGACGCTCACCAAACCCCAACTGTAGCTCCATCTTATAGAACGATAAACATGACTAGTTCATATTTATGTAAAGTTAATTCATTCTCCCGGTTGTTCCTTGGGATCGGACTGAACGGATCGGTCCCTAGCTATCGGCTTAATTTGTAGCTGCGGCCGTCCGGCTGCCGGCAGGGAATGGAGGAGAAGGTCTGTGCAGGTCCAACAATTACTGTGCCCCAACAATTACCGTGCCAAAAGTGCAGGTTTCCCTCCCCAGCTTACTGCTCACTCGACGCGGCTTCCGTATCATGATCCAGAGGGACAGAGAGGGCCGGATCGTGGTTCAGGTCACAGGGATTCGGAGACCGTACCACCTGACACTCCACCACAGAGTATGCGGCTGCTCTGCTCAGATTTTGCTTAGAGATGCGTACCAGCCGATACGTATATTAATGACCGAATTGAACCGGAAGTAGAATTGTTCTTTCTTGAGTCAATAAAAGCTAGTAGCGTAGCGGTCCTCGTATTATTATATGTGGTAAGCGATCAATATGATACGTATCGGCCAATATTGTGTTTGGGTTTATGTCTAATCGCTCTGTGCGGGCGGTTGCTAGGCTTTCTTTTAATATGCCGCCTAACATTCATTGTCTTCTTGCGTTATGTGGTGGTTCAGAATGGATGGTGCAGAAGAAGAAGATGATGATGATGATGATGAAGAAGAAGAAGGGTTGGTGGATCGGCCTTCTCGAATTCGAACCTCAACAGCAAAGTGGAGTTCATGGATCATGGCAAGTAGAGAGAGCCTCCAGATGTGCGGCCAGTTATTTCGCCTATTTGAAAAATAAACTTGACAAATGGCGTGTAGCATTTGAAACGTAGACACAATCATCGAGATCTCCTTCGTTTTGAATCACCTCGAACCGGAATATGCCCTGTATTATATATTAATGCTAGCAATAAGCAGATAATGATTTGCACATGCACCGAACTTGATAAATATATTATCGTTGGTTGGAAAAGGAAGTTTGGTGAGGCTGACATGATTGGCAATTAATTCCATGCATCATTGTACGTATATTGATGTTCCTTTTTATTATATAACTAGTTTAAATTATGTTTAATTGTTTTCCAAAAGATCGGCGTAAGGTTGGTTCACCCAGATTACGATAAGGCTGGCATTGCTTAACTAGGTTATTTTAACCTTTTTACTGACTTAAAGCTACTTTAATATATTTATGATATATATTTTTGTACTTAGTAACAAGAAGGAAAACAATTAGTTAGAGGGAATTAAAAGGTAAGGTAGATGATCATACGAGCAGGTGGGTGATAGTAAAGTGAACAACAGCATAGGTGCGCCTAAGTGATCCTTGTGAGCATTCAACTTTTCCAACGACACAAAACAAGGATTGAACTGTAGTCTAGAGCCCGACATCTCTGCTGTCATCAGAAATCAAGGGATTCCACAAGCTTTTGTTCAATTATCTTTGACTCAATAATTTCGACAAGGTGGGCTCTGTCTCAAAATGATTAATATTCCTCGATTTGCGAACGATGACTGTACTGTTTACACTATCCAAGCCTTTATTACCTGAACTAAAATCTCAATATATTATAAGAGATCCTAATCAAATTTGATTATTATATGGCTGTGCTTTAATAAGAGTAAATCCTCCAAGCACATGATTCCGGCATGTATGAGAGATATCTCAACAAGGCCCAAGTCCTTCCCCTTCTTTCCCTTACCTTGGTGCACATGACTCCATTCAACTCAAAATAGCATTTGCGATCTTGTGCAAAACAAAGGAGTAACACTCACTAGAATCGAAGAACTGATGATCGAACTTTCACTAGCCCACAAACCCAACCAGCTATGTCATGCTCCTTAGAGCATTCCAATAATTAAGCGCTCCAAGTTTCTTATTTTACCCCTGGCGGATTCCTCAAAAAATGGAACTCTACTAGGTCTGACCTATGAAGCACATTCGGGGGACTTCCTAGTAACCGAATAGGGTTACTTCACTTGCATGGTTTTTGTCATGTCATGTCTACTTCTAAGTTCAAATTCCCATTGTAGTTGGTGAAGAAGATAATTAGTTAATAAGTATCTGCCAACTTCTGATAAGGATAAACATTCCTAGAAACTGATATATTGAAGGACTCACAATAAACAACCAAGTAAATTGAGCGGAAAATCAAACCTAATCTTTTTTAAATTAAGCAAAGTTTGACAGCCTAATGGACATAGACAATAGGGATTTGGGATATGGTCTAGCTGGTCCAGTTAGTCAGGCACTCGATTGAATTCCTCCACTTGTTTTGGCAAATTTTTCTGAATGAAACCTAACTTTTTGTCACAAGCTTAGAAGATTCGACCTTATATTTCATAGTTTTCAAGCTTCTTAAAGTTCTATCGGTGTATAAGGAAATAAACCCTTGGAAAATTAAATATAATTTGCATAAGAAAATATGGTTTACATTTATATAAGCAGGTTGCATTATATAAATGTGTGTGTGGGTCTTTGTCTTCGGGATACTGCCAAGATACAGACAATTCTAACCCGCATGATATATTGAAACGCTTACTTGGATGGACTTTTGAACTTTATCTGAGGCATCTGATTAATTAAGCAGAGAACTACCAACGCTCTCTTAATTCTGTGATTTGAACTCTCATTTCATCCTCCATGGAATAATCTATTCATTCTCGAAAAAACTCGTCCTTGCGCCTCATGTTATTGCCTTTTCTTGGGCATGCATGACCATAGTGGTGAGATGTCAACACATCTGATTCAAATGCAAAGTCGACAAATCTATACAATATCTAAATTTGACATTAAATTCGGCATTGAATCAGACTTTTAATCAAATTCGAACCACACGCATTATAATATGTTAAGAACTGATCACTGGATATTGGATATAGGAAAGTTTAAGTAATCAACCATATTGATGCCTATTATTTATTTAAAAGTGAGTCCAAATAAAAAATCCAATCAGATATCACTGATATTTTGTAATGCGTGTAAAACTTTGCTTGTAAACTTTCTTAACCGAATAACATAATTGTGAAGGGGGTAGTTTTCACAAAACAAGATTTTTCTTTTTTTCTTTTTTTGGTGAGGATTTTGAAAAACACATTCAAGCATTAAGAAACATTACTTTGCCATTAAAGTTCACAGGAAACTATTGCCAACCCGCTTGCCAAGCTTCGTGACAACATATTTGTTGTGAAGCATAAAACAAAAAACAAAGAGTAAGGACTAAGAAAACAAGATTAACGACGTATTTTATAAAGCGATAATTAATATGAGCGTAATTAATGGAGAACATACCAAAATGTGCATGTTGATGGCAACTCTCCTCTGCCTTAGCATTTGCAAATACGAACATAATGTCCAATACAATCACTTTTCATTATGAAAAAATTACGTACAAATCGGCCTAGAATCTGGCCCATGCTTGCTCCTCATTGCAGGAAAATTAATAGAGTCAAGTAACGTAGTTTAGGAGAACATACGAAGATATTAGGCTGACCTTCAAAGGCTATTAAAATTCAAAAACCACCGGGAAACTATGTTAATCAGTTCACTTGACAACTAAAGAATATATGTACATTTGACTTCTTAAGTTCACGTATAGGTGGATCTGAGCTAGTAGGAAATCCACACTTTTTCGAATTTCAGCACTGTGGATTTCGGGTCTCCATGTTTATCTAGTAAAAACCTCAAATCCGAAACCTGAACAGGAAGAGAACCGGATTTTAGACCTCGGGTCTGAAACCGGCATAGATCTCAAGTCTACAGCTGCCTGATTTCATGGAGACATGTGATGATACTTTGTAGATTTGAAGACTAAGTTCAGCAACATTCCTAGCAACTTTTTCTCCCTCTTAACATGGACGAGAAGTTAAACGCTTTTTATTTTCATTTTATCCCGATGGGCACAACTCAAACAGCGGATTTTGAGTGTTTTAGAATAATATCAGGAAGTTCAATCTACCTTTCCGATAATATGAATACAGAACGCGGTTCTAGGAATTTCCAAAAATTACGAGGGCGCATTTGAAATGCTGACGCAGCAGATTCCGCGGTTCCCTATCATGGACGATGACGTGCTTCTCGACGACGCTGACTCGCTGGTCCCGCTTTGCGGCCCGAAAGCGAACTTCCCGAGCCGGCTGCGGCCTGTGGGACTGTTGGTCTTTTCCGATTGCCTAAAACGCCTCGCTTGTCAAAACAATTACTGAACCGCCATTCCCCCGCCCGATGGTTTCGTTCGCTACCGGTTTGGGATTCGGGTCCATTCTCATATCTACCCAATCTGACTTGAACAGAACCAGATTCAGATTCAAGAAGCAAATTCAAATTCGACTGCCACAAAGTTTTATACATTATTTAATGTCTAATCAATTCGCATGCAAATTCAAATTCGACTACCATAAGATTCATTGTTTTATTCGTAATCAGTTCAGGAACAAACTCATGACTGCCCTTCGGTTGAAGCCTTTATCGGGTTTTAATTGGATCCCAGAGTTAGATTTATATCCAAATAATGAATTGTATTGTATCAAACTCATGTCTAGTTAATACTTGGATGCAAATATTTGTATCGTATCCAACTAAATGAATTTGAAATTCATTTGCAACATAATATCCCCAAAGATCGGGCAGAGTCGCCTATTTCACCTTATTAAGGCGCCTAGCTTTACTTAGGTGCATGACTTATAAGGAATCAACTTATTAGCTGATCTTTTAAAGATGAAAAATGAAAGAAAATAAAGGAAAAAAAATATTAATTAAGGCTAGATGGCTAATATATCTTTATATTGTATTTTTCTCATGACTTATAAGGAATCAACTTATTAGCTAATCTTTTCAAGATGAAAAACTGAGAGAAAATAAAGGAAAAAATTATTAATCAAGGCTAGATGGCTAATATATCTTTATATTGTATTTTTCTCATGACTTATAAGGAATCAACTTATTAGCTAATCTTTCCAAGATGAAAAATTGGGAGAAAATAAAGGAAAAGATTATTAATTAAGGCTAGATGGCTAATATATCTTTATATTGTATTTTTCTTTTTTATTTTCAAAGATCAAAAAACAAGTTGAGTCCTTGTATGTCATGCACCTAAGAATCATGCACCTATCAAATTTTTACTATTCATATAGAAAAACAGACAGATTCTAGAAAAAAGCCAGACCTTTTAAATTTCTGCTAAAAAGATATTTTTTAAACAATTTGTGAGAAAATTTTATACCAGAATTGGATGGCTATTCATTTTCGAATACGTTTCCTGACCCATAATCAATTTTCATTAATAATAATAACAAATGGTAATAACAGTAACATATATAAAAGATGTGATAAGGAGGAAGCTTTATATTCCGTAGGAGGGTTTGAATGCCATTGCTTAAATCGGGTAATTACTCGCTTGAGTATTAGTGTACATATGCAAAGCTCTACGTACCTGATCATCCCTCACCAAGAACCATCTGCGCCATGGCTACCACCATTTTCACCATCCTTCTCTCTGTTCTTCTCTTCCTACAATCTTATCCCGCCATTGCCCTCAGGTCTCATGCACAGAAAGGTTTCACCCTTGACCTGATCCATCGGGACTCTCCTTCCTCGCCTTTACACAATCCAACCTCCACACTCTCCGATCGCATCAGGTCCTCTGCTGAGCGCTCCTTCTCCCGCTTCGCCCATCTTTCTTCCCGTTCTGCATCCTCTAATGGTAGCATTTCCGCGTGGGTGCTTCCTAAATTCGGCGACTACCTCGTCAAGATCGCGATCGGAACTCCGGCTGTCGAGTACTCGATGCTCATGGACACAGCAAGCGACCTCACCTGGGCTCGGTGCCTCCCTTGTAAAAGATGCTCCCACCGACCTCCCGAGATCTTCAATCCCGACAACTCGTCTACCTTCAAGAACCAAAGGTGCAACTCCAGTCTTTGCACTGATATAGGCCATTGCGATCTACAGAAACGCTGCCAGTACACGTACGTTTACGCCGACAGAACGTACGGGAAGGGAACCCTTGCTTCTGAGACCATCACTTTCGAAGTGAGCGACAGCCAGAGCGTCAAAATCCCGAATATCAACTTCGGCTGCGGCCACGAGAGTGAAAGCTTCACCGATTTTGATGGTGTCTCTGGGATTATTGGGCTTGGAGGAGGTCCACTGTCGATCGTCTCTCAGTTAGGTTCCTTAGTAGACTACAAATTCTCATACTGTTTGAACTCCCCGATCAGTAACTCGTTTAGCATGCTGAAGTTCGGCGCCAGCGTCCAACCCCCTGCTGCGATCCGAAAAGCAGTGAAGACCCCACTGGTGAAACATCCGGCGAACGAAACTGGCGTTTACTATGTAGCCCTCAAAGACATAAGCGTCGGAAATAAGAAGCTGAACGTACCGGCGGGAACGTTTAAGCCGACGCCAAATGGAAAGGGTGGCACCATCGCCGATTACGGCGGCACAATCATCGATTCCGGCATCACATTTACATTTTTGGCTTTGGAAGCCTACAATCTACTGGAGCCTGCTCTGAAGAGTGCCGTAAAGCTGCAGTCGGTGCCATCGCCCCTCACCCATCGCCATTTATGCTTCAGTTACAATGATGCCAATGATCTCGATGGATTACCGAACGTGATTCTGCATTTGGAAGGAGGAGACTGGCTGCTGCCACCATCGAACGCTTTCGTGGTTTTCACCGAAGGTGTGGTGTGCAGCACCTTCATTGCCGGTCCAAGGCGGTTCACTATAATTGGCAATACAGCACAACAGAATGTGTACATTGAGTATGATCTGAGGAATAGGAGGTTGCTTCTTGCGCCTACTGATTGCGGCAGAAGCATCTAGGGATTTCTGTGTTGGAGGAAGGCTGCTGGTGGATCACATTGTTGTTGGTGGTCTACGTCCTGTCTCTTCAGTTTTCCGCTTTAATTGTTTTCGTGCTTATGAAAAATTATGACCACCTTCGATATATAATTTTTTAGCAGTCCAGAACCAGGCAGGAAGCTTGAAGGCCTGAACTAAGGCAAATATATAAAGGGCTCCTGAGATGACTATTGAAAACTTGTAACTGAAGACCTTCAGTAGTGATTCCTTCAATACTCTGATGAATGCATACGTGGTGTACAGAATCCATAAATGTAATTTGATTACAGGGACATTTGATTGCTTCATATTTAAAATCCATAAATATAATGACATGGTCTTAATGTAACGGTAAAAGTATATAGTTCATTAAAACGAGGTTCTTAGGTCGGGCCTGTGAATCACACTTGAAATCCTTATTTTACCTTTTTGTTTTGAATTGGGCAAGGGAGAGTCTGATATGAAATCTAGGTTGTCAATTCCTTAGAATTTTAGATCAAGAGTAATGGAACAGAAAGCCAAGTTCTTTGATAACTATGGACGCACCTACTTGTAGTTTGCATTTTTTTTAGATATTAGGAAATGTCATACTATGCTTGACTTGGGAATAGTTCCAATATTGATATCAGTTTGAATATCTTTTACAAAATCATATAGAAAATTGGACTATATCGGCATGTATACTGAACTGTTATATCTTTCTTTTTTAACTTTTTCAGTTTATGTTTTGTCCATCATTCTTTTTAAAAAAAAAATCAATTTTCGTACCAGAGAGAGAGAGAGAGAGAGAGATGAGGATTGCAATTGACTTCTCCTTATATCAGAACCGGACCCTCTCAATCTCCAATTAATTATTCAATTGATTTCATTTTGGAAATAAATTAGAATTGGCATTAACTTCTCACTGTCTTCGTTTTGTGGCTGTTTAGCGCTGTAAAATAAAAAAAATAACCATCCGATCACGATATATATATATATATATATATATATTGAGTATGCATGAATTAAAACAATAATTAGTCGACTATTATGCATGTGCATATGTACATTGTCGGCGTCAACCATGCCCGGCTGGAGAGCTTGACCGATGAAAAGTTCACATATAAATGAACTGCTGCGACCCTCACATTGAATATAGTCGGCTCAACTGTCCAAATGGGTCAGATCCAGGTTTGGAGTTTTTATCAAGCATTTGCAATTGCCTCATTCAATAAAAGCTCGCCGTCGTCTCGCGGATAGAGATGTCAATAAATCAGATTTGTATTGGATATCCTGCCTAATTGCTGCAAACAATGTGTGTATGGAAGAAAAAAAAATATCTAACATTTCCCAAAGAGCTCCTAACTTAATTTGGTGAATACCTTGGAAAATGTTACGTATTGGTAGCTTTCCAGTATGTATATATATATATATATATATATATATTATTTATTTATAGTTGGACACATGGGGACTGGCATGCTATGTATTGGAGCTTGATTTTTATCAAGCATTTGCAATTGCCTCATTCAACAAAAGCTCGCCGTCGTCTTTCGGATAGAGATGTCAATAAATTGGATTTGTCTTGGATATCCTGCCTAATTGCTGCAAATAATGTGTGTATGGAAGAAAAAAAAAAATCTAACATTTCCCAAAGAGCTCCTAACTTAGTTTGGTGAATACCTGGGAAAATGTTAGGCATTGGTAGCTTTCCAGTCTTGCGCAGATATATATATATATATATAGTTGGACACATAAGGACTGGCATGCTATGTATTGGAGCTTAATCTGATAAGCTGCTCACTGTAGGGCTAGGTAATCTTAATATACACACTCACACTCTCATCGACAATGAATTGGAAGCTCAATAGCCTCCTGTCCACCTCCAACCTCTAGGACCTGATCCTGTTGCGCCCACTTTGTTTTTTTACTTTTGTAACTATCTTCTTTGTTACTGTGGACTGCCATTTAAACAAGCGCTACGATGCTAAAATTGAGTAAACACTTGTACTCGTGGAGTGGAAGATGACATCTCGCAGATGGTATCACCCCTTACCCTTTTCATGTCATTCAATTTGCGAAATCTCCAAGGACCCATGGGAGATGTCCTTGGAAAAGGATGCACAGACGAGTGCCCAACCACCAAAGAATATCTTCGCGTGTATATTGAAGTAGAAAGTGGGGGGCAACCGGCCCTTTTGTTTTCTTATTATTAGAATTGAGAGGGACCAAGCTCCTTTAAGATTAAGCATCCAAACTAGCAAAGCAAATATGGGCAAGCATGCTAAACCTGGTCCTCCAACTTTTCCTTCCAACGGAATTGCAAAATTTGTGTTAAGTGACATCTTGGAAGTATTTCAAATTCACATATTCTCTCTCTATTCCGCTGCTATCTTGATCGACTGCAGATACCAAATTTTGTTTGTCCAATGCGCAATAGTCGAGAATAGATGTGTAGATCATATTTTAAATCAGATCAAAAAGAGCTAATAGTGTTTTCATCTACAAGTATCGTATATGGTGAAAACTCTTATGCGAAGGAAGTCGACTCAGCATTAACAAAATTTGGCACTAACTTATTGGAGTTTAATACTACTTCTAAATCTTTGCAGGAATATTGTTGGGGGTACAGTGAAATAGATGAATGTTTGTTTGTTGGGGAAGGAAGAGTGGCGAAGCATAAGTTGGCAAAAAATATTTCCTGGCACGAGATGTATTAGGATAGTCTTGAAAACAAGATTGCCTGTGACATGTATCCCTGATTGATGTACTCCAAATGGTGGTAGATATTGACTTTGTATTATTATCCACATGGTGCCAAGAAGAGGAAGCAAAAATAAAGGAAGCCACGTTATATATGTGTGTGTGAAAAAAAAATCCTCGGTGCCATCTCCCCACAATAAGGATCATTGTTCAATAATCGAGGAATAATCAATGTCAAAGCTGAAATTTTAACTGCCAATATTCATCCCCGCCATTAAGAAGTTTCCTGTGAAGGCGGAAGAGAGAAGACTTCATGTACCCCAAAACATCAAAAATGACAAACCAGTATCTCTTCAGCAAGAATCTTACAAAGAAGGCACATGCCAGATGATCAAGAAGCAAGAACAAGGACCCTCTGCAACGAAATTAACACTAACAAAGACCATATAATAGGGAGAGATTGGGATATGAGATTGAACTATGAAACGCTGCAATAGAAGCTTGACGTCACACTAGACTGTCTCAAGGCTTAAGAACAGAGCAGCTGCGTTGCAAAAGAGAGTGACACAGAAAACGTAGTTTAGGCCTTAGGGAAAAGTTCACTACAACAAACAAGTTTTCCGCCGATGGTGGACAACCCATTGGCTGTGAACTCTGATAATTGTTAACAGAGGGCATCGTCAGGGGAGCATCAAACAATGAATCCCCATTCCGACGTTGGCGTTCGGTGGAGGTAGGGGTGAAGCTAGGAATTTTTCCCCCTACCTCCACCGAACGCCAACGTCGGAATGGGGATTCATTGTTTGATGCTCGCCTGACGATGCCCTCTGTTAACAATTATCAGAGTTCACAGCCAATGGGTTGTCCACCATCGGCAGAAAACTTGTTTGTTGTACTGAACTTTTCCCTAAACTATGTTTTCTGTGTCACTCTCTCTTGCAAAGCAGCTGCTCTGTTCTTAAGCCTTGAGACAGTCTAGTGTGACGTCAAGCTTCTATTGCAGCGTTTCATAGTTCAATCTCATATCCCAATCTGGCGCTGAATTATAGTTTTAAATTTTTAACAAGAGCTGAAATATAATTTTGTTGATATTTTTATATACTCTAAGTGAAAATCTTTTAAGAGAATCAGACATCTAGCCAGCCAAATAATACCTAAAAGAAAGAAATGTTAGTGCAGTAGTCTCAGAAGGCTTTCTCCGTCCTACAATTTCAATTCGGTCCCATAACCATTTCAATTTCCTTTCTTTCTTCTGTAACCTGTTTACTTGTACAAAAGGGTATTCTTTTAGTTCAAGTTCGAGACCAATTGAATCACCCTCAGGTAATCGGAGTAAGTATGGAGAAATTACATCGTCCTGAACCTACCTACAAAATACAAACATATGTTCCCAACACAGGACGTAGCCTTGCTGGTTGACTGCCATAACATATGGTGATAGAATATATTAAAATTCACATAATTATTGTCACTTTTTTTTCTACTGCTACAGAGAGAATTTTAACAACAAGATTTCACGGAGGTGGTCACTTCTTTTCCTCATTTTGATAAATTCTCCTCGGTTCGCCAGACATTTCTATGGATGACAGGTAACAATTCACTGACATTATTCACATGAAGAGGGTTTTCTTTGTAACATGGGAAACATGGAGTTTTTGATGCACGAGACATGTCAACTCAAGAAGGGCATGTTTAGAATAACAAGCAATCATCTTCTATGTACTACTATATACTAGTACAGAGATAGAAACAAGTTAAATAGCATTCGCCCTCGTATACAAACTTTCCTTCTATTCTTCCTTTCGTTTTCATGACTTAATTCAGTACTAGCAGTCCCATGAAGAGACCTATGTATGTACACATTTGACTTCTGCTACTAATTAAGTCTCCTTATTTCTTCATAAACGAGACCTAGCAAGCACTTGGTGGTGGTGGTCATACTGCTGAATCTTCTTCAGAGATGCTTGCTTCTTGAAAGATGAAAGCCTCTTGGGCTCCCCAACGCCGGCCAAGCCCTTAGCCATGGCCCGAAGCTCGAACTTCTGGATCTTACCGGTTGATGTTTTTGGAAGTTCCCGCAAGATCACGAACTTTTTCGGCACCATATAACCCGGCAGTTTCTTCCTGCAGAAGGAGATCATCTTGTCCTCCTCGACTTCTTCTTTGGAGTGTCCCTCCCTCAATGCCAGGAACGCACAGGGAGTCTCCCCCCAGTGGTGGTGCGGCATTGCCACGACAGCAGCCTCGGCTACACCCGGGTGGCAGTAGAGTACCGTCTCGATCTCGACGCTGCTGATGTTCTCGCCGCCGGAGATGATGACGTCCTTGGACCGGTCCTTGATCTCTATGTACCCATCCTTGTGAACCACTCCCACGTCGCCTGTCCGGAACCAGCCGTCCTTGAATGCTTCCTGGGTTGCAGCCTGGTCCTTCAGGTACCCCTTCATGATGCTGCTGCCGCGAAGGACGATCTCACCTACTGTTCGGCCGTCGCGGGCGACGCTGAGCATCGTGTCCAGATTCTTGACATCGACGTCGGCGAGGCTGAGCACCCCCACGCCTTGCCTGGCCTTCAGCCGTGCCCGTTCCGCGGTCGGCAGCTCGTCCCACTGTTGCAGCCACTCGCACACCAGCGCCGGCCCAGTTGCCTCCGTAAGGCCGTACGCGTGCGTCACGTGGAACCCTCGCTTCTCGATCTGTAGCAAGAGCGCCGCCGGTGGAGGGGCCCCGCCGGTGAGGATCTCGACCGGCCTGTCGATCCGGCGGCGCTGCTCGGGGCCCGCGTTGAGGATGATGTTGAAGACGATGGGCGCGCAGCACATGTGGGTGACGCCGTGCTCGGCGATGGACCGGAAGATGCCGGCGGCGGCGGTGGTGCGGAGGCAGACGTTGGTGCCGCCGCGGGCGGCGACTCCCCACGTGAAGGTCCAGCCGTTGCAATGGAACATGGGCAGGGTCCACAAGTAGACAGGTGAGCCCCGCAGCTCCCAATGGAGCAGTAAGCTGACGGTGCTGAGGTAGGCCCCACGGTGGGTGTACACCACGCCCTTGGGCGCCGACGTGGTACCGGAGGTGTAATTGAGAGAAATCGGGTCCCACTCGTCCTCCAGCACCGCCGGTACGAACTCGGGGTCGCCCCCCTGGACCAGGGCCTCGTATTCCAGCGCACCAATGGCGCAGCCGGTGGGACCGTCGAGATCGTCAATAAGGATCACCGGCGGCACCGGGCAGCCGGCAGCCTCTCCGATTTCCCGGAGCTTCAAGATTGCGTCGCCGGCCAGCTGGACGAGTTGGTGGTCGACGAAGAGCAGCTTGGCCTCGGAGTGGCGGAGGATGGTGGCCACAGAGTTGGCGTCCAGTCGGGTATTGATGGTGTTCAGCACGGCGCCGGCCATGGGGACGGCGAAGTGCATCTCGTACATGGCGGGGATGTTGGGAGCGAGGACGGAGACGACGTCATTCTTGCCGATATGGAGGGAGCGGAGGGAGGAGGCGAGGCGCCGGCACCGCTCGTAGGTCTGCCTCCAGGTGAAGCGGACTCGCTCGTAGATAATGGATGTCCGGTCAGCATAGGCACTGGCCGCACGCTGTAGGAAGGTCACCGGGGTCAAGGGCACGTAGTTGGCTGGGCATTTTGGAAGTTGCTCCATTTCTCCGGCGAACAAGGGAGAGCAACAAGCAAAAGGGGAGAATCAAGGGGCGGGCTTACTGCAGAAGTGGTATGTATTGTGTTGCTAGTGAGTAGAAAATGGCGGTGGAGAAGGGATTTATATAGAGGTGTGAGCAGAAAGGTGACCTCTCCAGCACGTAATATTACGAGAGAGAAAGAGGGAGGGAGGGAAGTTGCGATGCTATTACAGATGGTACCTTGAGAGTGTAGACTCTTGACTTTGGTTGCGTAGTGACGCCGGAAATTCATATTTTTAGGAGACATGTTGGGGTACAAACAATTTTAGACTATTAATCTTTCAATACTTTTGGTTCACCTCCGTTTTAGATTTAAAGGGGTGGGCGTCCCTGTCACAGTCCTCTGGCTTCCTGCCACCAAAAGAAAAGAAGAAACAACAATTTTTTTTTTCTTCTTTCCCTTGGCACGACGACGTCGATTGGATAGGGGCTCTCACTCTCTGGATTCCCTTCCATATAGAGTGTGTGACACGAAAGTCACGGATTTGAAATTATTGAATTTGTGATGCACGCGTATTGCCGCTGTAGTTTAAGGCTTATGGTCGAGAACCATGAAAATGGAAAGCTTTCTGAAAGAGAAACAGACAAGGAAGACCCGGATTAGAACCGACATGTACGTCTGAATAAAAAGTTTTTTTTAACAATACAGCTTCGGTATTAAGAACCAGCTTTTTCTAATGAATCCAAATGAAGATGCCGAAACGCGAACCCTCTTGGAAGCACCGGAAAACGGCTTCACCATGGCCTTCTCCTTAAACTAATTGTAACCCTTGTGGCAGCGAATATTTTTTTAATGTGCCAAATGATCCAAGCTAGATTACAATAACAAAGAAAGACATAGATCCGGTCCCAACCATGCCTGATTTTGGTTGATAAACTAATCTGAGTAATAAGAATTAGTTTCCCCTCCTAGATTTTTAAGACATTGGATTTCTATTCTATTCTTTTCTAAGAAATTATCTTAAAGAATATTAAGCAATTGTAAAAACTATTAATAGGCCGCTATCAATGTCTGGTGGTCATGCTCTAGAGTGCTCGACGTAGAAGTTTTCCAGCAAACTTTGAACTGTGGGTCCAACCACTGGCATTCATGTTCTCCCATCTTCGTCGGAGGAGGTGATGCACTTAGAATTCGTGTGGACGGGCAGAGGGGTCAGTCGGTTGGCCTGACTCATTGAATAGACAGAGACTCTCTCCAATGCATTAACCAGCAGGGCCGTCCTTTTCTCTTCTCTTCCATGGCACTAATCCGGCGAAGTCAAGAGACTTAAATAACTTAAGTCTTGGAATGACTTTGAATGTTAGCCGGAGCAGTGCCGTCATCAGAATTCCGATTTCCAAAAGGACTAGGAAAATCGGGCTGGAAGCAAAGCTCCACTCATATTCTCAAGTCTTTTCAAGCATTTACTATTCAGAGTACGAAACTTAAATGAAAAGGATCGCTGGACCATATTCTCACCCATCCCATCAACCCTTTATGATTTTGGTGCTACTCAAATATTGCTGTACATCGGACAACATCCAACATCCAGACTGTTAATTAATATCAAACGATTTCCTGCCTGAAATAGGAAAACTAGTCTAACAACATTGCTTTTGATATGTGTTTTGGGATCTCAGTAGCATTAGATAAATCCATGGTATAGGTTAGAAACAGTAGATTCAAGAAATAAACACAATCAATTAAATCTTCTTATTCAGAGCTCGCTGCTGGACATTGAATAAAAGCATAAGGATCAGCGTACGGGTCTGAGCAAGCAGCGGAGCAGCTCAGTTACTCTTTAATTATCGAGCAACCAGTAGTCACAGGGGGCGCTGCCGCTGCTATACAAAATTTCCTCAGCGCCTTTAACCATGTTCCTTGAACATATCAATGCTGCCTATTAGGGACCCTTTTATGAATATGCACTTCATCGTAAGGCTGATTCATGGAACGAAAATAAATAAATTGTTTGCATTGCCGAATGACCCCCTAAGTAATGAGAGTTTTTGAACCGCCACATAATTGTTGTTAGGATTGATTCTGATTCGAATCCAATAAGTGGCAGATTGATTATATATATAATCTTCAAATCAATATAATACGAGGGCGATCCAGGTTTTTCATTTTAATTTTTTTTTTCTACATCAATCAAGCTAAAAGGTTATAGATTATTTTCAAAATTTATTAAATAAAAAGTGGGGCGATATAAGTCGACATGTAACAAATGAGTTCAGTGCTGGATATTTTTGTTCTCTTTCTAGAATGTATCCTTCTCTTTCCGATTTGCTTCTTGACTTGGGTCAAAGCACCAAGCAGAACAAGAAATGTATTCAGAAAAGTTGAACAGAAATGTATTCTGAAAAGTTGGCAAGTGCTAGAATGATAAGAAAAGAAAAGAATGTGAGAAAAATAACATAATCCCTTTCTTATTGGCGGAAGGCTGAAGCACTGCATAACATCAGGAAATTTCTCATGTGGAAAGTTTTTCCAAAATTGAACAACTTTCTTTGAATCTTTGTATTTTCCTTTTGTTTTTCCAGCAGGTTCTCATACGTGGTCCATGCGAAAAGAAGAAAGTAAAGTAGTAAGCATCTTTGAATTCTCCATGAAGTCATAACCTTTGATATGTTCAAACAAAGAAAATCCGGAAACTGAAGATTATGCTGCCCATTACTCGATAGAATATTCAGGGGTGATGGAAAATTCATTCTGGCCCACAATAATCAAACTTTGGCAATTTAACCCTAAGAAAATGAATTTTATAAAGTGACCAATGAGTCCTTTTCAGTACTCCATTTCATCCAAGTAGTGCACTTAATCTACTTCCAAATGCCAAGAATTATTTCTAGGCACTAGAATTTGTAATCGTTTGCAACTTGGACATAAAAATTGTTAGATGTACAATTTAAAAGAAATAGTTGCTTTGTTTGAGCTCCAGAAATTTCTTAGAACTGAGTACCTACAACCAGTAAGGAAAGAAAACATTTGGAATATGCCATGTAGTGTAGAGGATATTCCTGCTCAAACCCTTATTTGGGCTGCAAGAAGTTTGGGGTATATATATATATATATATATATATATATATAGAGAGAGAGAGAGAGAGAGAGAGAATAGAAGTATTTTTGTATGTATAGACGTAGTCAACATGTATAACAATACTCGGTATGCAATAAGATGAGTGATGTAAATTTTTTTACAAGTGCAATGGGTATTAGGTTAAAAATTTGCGGTTAAATTATTATGTTAAAGAACAAGAATTGGAGTTATATTATTCAGATAGGACAATGTAATCTTCTTCCTTTTCAGTTAAATAGCCATCCAATTGACATGAAGCAATCGAATAAAGTTGGTCTGTGTGCACAGTCAGGCCTGATCAAAACCGAGTTGACTACGGAGGCGGACCAGCTAGAGACTGACTTGTTACTGGACCTGAATAGAACACACGTTTAATACAGGAAGAAAATCAAAGTCTTGTGGAAGAATTTTGAAAGTTTTGGTCCTCTTGTTATAGAAGTGAATTAGAATACGAACGGCGATTGCAAGACGAGAAAACCTTGCTGAAAAAAAAAATGAAGATTGACAACCTAACTTCACATGTTGCCAAATCCATTAATGGTGGTCAAACTTTTTATTTCACAATTAGGCCAAGGATCTTTGGAAAATCAATTATCTTTTTCAAGTTACTTGTGGAAGATGATGGATTACATACTTCAGATCAATAACTGGAGACAGATGTTTTTCCATTTAATATCCGATGGCAGATTATAGAATATGTTGAGTCAATCGGTGAAGATCTTCAGTATTTGTGCTTTGATTCAAAAGGATCGGCACGAGTTTCAACACTTAGATGTGACCTTGACCTTTCAAGTTTCAATCACCAACCAGCAATCTGTGAGAACGTCAGATCATTTCAACGATGCGTTTTCGCAGATTTCTTGTATTTCAAGCAATTCTGACACAAAGGGGCCGGGCCGACTTGTGATGGAGGCGGATTTTGTTTAACCAATCAAACATCAAGTTTGCATGGTCACATGTGACAGAGGATGAAATCTATCTGAACAGATTCACTTCATACTAAAGTCGAACATTACTCAAGATCTCATAAATAAAAGTTGTCAGGATCTGGGTCGTCGCTGTCTGCTGCGGCTGGGGCTCAAGAAATTTCCCAGACAAAGTAGATGAACTCTGTTTCATCACATACGAACGAAAGCCAAGCGTTACTCAGGAAAGGATCTCATAAATGAAAATCTATTAGGATCTGAACTGGTCGGCGCTATCTGCCATGGCCGGGGCTCAGGAAATTTCCTAGTTCTTAGCTCTCTTGGTTTTCTTAGAATCATTTATTGATCTACTTGTGAAGTGGTTGGGCTGCCTCAAGGATCTTCTCTACTTTGTCAGATATGAGGTCGAAATGCAACTCTGGTTCCACAACTTAAACGATTACTCAAGAAAATGGAAAACCCCTCTGCATTGTAACTGCATGCTGTCTATGTCTTTTGGATGGGGACACGAAATTTCTAGATTTAGTTCATGAGTTGAAAAGAAAGCCAACTTAACAACCAATTCTCCTGAGATATGTAACTAGAGTGAACATTTGTTTGTGAACATTGTTTTATGATGCTGTTGAGGTAGATTTGTGATCACGAACGAGACCACCATTGTGCTTCTTGCATTCCGAGGCTAAGAGCACATAGGAAGTGCTTTATTTCCATGAACGCTTTTGAATCTTAGGGCTGCAGAGGAGCCGAGACGAGCCTAAGCTTGCCTAGCTTGAGCTTTACTCGGTTCAAAAAACTCGACCTCGGGCTCGGCTCATGCTCAACTTGAGCTCTTTATATCAAGCTCGAGCTCGACTCGACGAGCTTGAACTCAACTCGTCTAACCCATTTAACTCTTTTATGCATTAAATCTTTTAGCATTAACTTGTGTAAGCGTTAACTCGTGTAACTTGTGAAACCGGTTTTGATAGTATTATATACAATATCAGTTTGCGAGTTGAGTCGACTATAAATAATTTGAGTTCGAACTCGACTCGTTTATTGTTTCGAGTATCTTTGTAAGCTCGAACTCGGCTCGTTTATAAACGAGTTGAGCACGAGTGGAGTTTTTTCAATCGAATTCGAGTCGAGCCTGAGTTGGGTCCACTCGTTGTGCGGCCCTACTTTCGATGTGTTTTAGCACTCCATTCCCCACAATGGGAGTCTTAAAATGGTAGTCTGTACAGCAACCAAATGGCTTCTAAGGTGGCGTTTTATCAATGGAACCGGAACAAGGCGCCCATTGAAGAAAGATATATATAGTTCGTGTTAAGCGTACCACGAGTTTCCAAGCACTTACAATGCATCCAGTTGATAAATGACTCTTTCTTAACTGGAATGAGAATCAATAGAAACTCTTAACAAGCGCATCTGTATATAATAAAAGCGAAAGCGATCGATCTCAACTACAAATTAGCAGGCAGTCATTAAGCAAGCAAGAAAGTCACCTAATCTAATTTAGGCAATAGCAAGCTCCAACAGTGGAATTAAAAATAAGAACCATAAGAAGTTCCCATCTAAAACTTAAGCAGAAGATTTCCAACCCAAAGACTAGACGAAGAACCAAACCAAAGCATTCTCAAACACTTACATTGGATCAGTCTCAAGACTCACAACCGCAAAACTAGCAAGATATTCCATTTGAAAATAAGTGTAAACTTAAATCCGACTTCATTCTGATTAAATTCATTTGCCTTTTTATTTTCCAATTTTATTTTTGAACTATTTCTTGGCTTTTCCTTCGCGCTATTTTCCAAATTTTACTGCGATTTCTCAGCAGCATTTCGGCGCAGATATTTTCCGCGTAAAATTTGCTGCTTCTCTCTCTCTCTCTCTCTCTCTCTCTCTGTCGATGGCGGACCCTTACGAGCGCGCGAAAGGAGGGAAATTGACGTTCAAAGGAGGAGGAGACCCTCTGGAAGAGAAGAGGAGGAAGAAGAAGAAGCAGAAGCTGAAGAGGAAGAAGAAGGAGGAAGGGGAAGAGGAAGACGGGGGAGAAGGAGGAGGAGAAGGAGGCGAGGGCGTAGGCGAGGAGGCGAAGGAGATGGGCTCTGAATTGTACACCATTGACGCCGCCAAGCGGTTGAAGTACGACCAGCTCTTTCCCGTCGAGGCAAAGAAGTTCGGCTACGGCGACCCCTCCCAGAATCCGCGATCCGTCGAGGAAGCCCTCGACGATCGCGTCAAGAAGAAGGCAGATCGCTACTGCAAGTGAGAAAAGGTGCCCCAACCCCGGGCCCCCGGCTCTTTTTTTTTCTCTAATGTTCGTGGTTTCCCTTTCCTCTTCTCTCTTTTCTTTGAATGGTCCTTCGGGTAGAGCTAATGTACTTTTGGTTTTTTACGTTTCATTTTGTTCTTTGAATTCTTTCTTTAGGGCTGTCCTCATTGCTATGACTAGTTAGGGTTTTGCTATGCTTTGAATTGTTCTTAGGGTAGGGTTAATGTAGTTTAATTTTGCTTATGTTTTCATTTTGTTCTTTGAATTCTCTCTTTAGGACTGTCCTCATTGCTATAAGTAGTTAGGGTTTTGTTATGCTGAAATTGGCATTGTTCACCGAAATGGATTATCTCTGGCAATTTTGTGTTTTTGTCTGTTTATGTGGTTCGGTTGGTTATGGGCATTTACTCCTTACGTTGCTTTTTGTGCTATGAGTAGTTAGGGTTTTGTTATGCTGAAATTGGCATTGTTCACCGAAATGAATTATCTCTGGCAATTTTGTGTTTTTGTCTGTTTATGTGGTTCGGTTCGTCGAATGGGCATTTACTCCCGACGTTGCTTTTTGTGCTTATTAGGATTTTCTCTGGATGACATTGAGGATTCACTTACTACCGATTTCCTTTTCTAACTGGCGTTCAATCCCTTTATTTACATTCTTATCTTATGCACTAAACCAAGTTCGTCACGTATATTCAGAGACATTAGATAGAACTATTTTGGGGCGTTCGATGCGTTGGAATTATGAGCATAATATCAGTTGGAACTGGAACTGAATGAAAATTCCATGTTCCATTTTTTTTTTGTTGTGTTTGATGTACTGGAATTTTCTTTCCAGTATTAAAATTCTCTTCTTTGATGAAACTAGCATTGAACTTCTAGGTCTTTTTCTTAGGGTTACTGTTGGATCCCGAACTTTTCATTAATCCCATATCCCTCAGATAGCACATAATGTTCAAATGGTTAATGGCATATACAGACCCGCGTTTATATTCTAACAGTCTCTCATTTAGCTAAATATGTCGTTGTACAATTATACATTATATGGTGACCTTATAAAACAGCATAACATGCTAGAAAAACAGAACGCTTAGTTAGAAAATCAGGGCATAAAAAAATGTCATCATTTCCAAGCATAAGAAAGTAAAGGGTCAAGAATACTCAACATGGATGCCTTATATGCTTAATCATGAGGTGATAAAGATGCAAGTCGATCCTTGTCTTAAGAATGATTTAATTTGTTGTTTGGTTCTCTTCTGAACATCTAACCAACTAGATGATTTTTCTTGGACAATTCACTCTGCATACTATTGTTTGTGCTTGATTTTCTTTTACTTTGTCTTTATTAGGTTGAGGTTGTGATGACACCCTCTATGAATTTTCTGCTCAAATGTGCTTATCAATGTCAACCCGTGTGAGTGCACTATTCTGATAATAAGAGGGCCAAATCATCATTACTCGGTTGTTCATTGCTTTCACCAACTTTCTGTAATTCAATAGCAGGAGTGGTTGAATCTCCTCAAGTTGTACTTTCTCATAACCTTGCTGAACCTTTGCTTTATATGGCATGAAAACCAAGCCATCGAACTACTTGCGTCATGAAGGCTCCTCTTGTTGTTACCATATGAAAAGTATGTACAAAGTAAATGCACATGGTAAAAATTAAAATAAGCAGGAAATGTATTATTGGACTGTACAGCAACACATGAATAACAAATAGGTTTTAGATAAAACTAGCAATTTACTTATCTTTTTATTTTGTAGTGTCTCTAGATCCGATTGTCAGTTTCTTAGTAGTGTCTATCATTTGGTGTACATCAATCAGGGTACTATTGTTATGAGAACATTATCTCCTCACAGGTAACATTGTTTTCAAGAATATATCCTATTACATCTCTTGCTAGGAATTGTCTTGCCAACTTACGTTAGCCCACTCTTCTTCAGCAAATGTTCACCTATTTCACTTTACCCCAACGAACATGGACCTAAAATTCCTGTTTACATTTGCAAGTATTTTTAAGCTTCAATAGATTAGTGCCTTTTTTTTTTTTTTACTGCTGAATCAACTTCCTTTGCATATGAGTTTTGATGGCATACTATGCTTGTATTGTAGACGAAAATTTTTTTTAGCTCTTTTGTGCCTCATGAATGCCCTTTCTAAGTGCTTCAACTGCTTTATGTCCTTCAATATCATACACATAAAATGTGCAACACAAATGGTCTTATATATCTGTGTCTTCTTATTCATAAATACCAGCTTAATTTCAAGTTTTACTAATAACTACTTGCAAACCATCTTTTATACCTAGTTTAGAATTCTTATCCATAGTGTGAAGAACATTCACACACTTGTAACCTTGTCAGATGATAAGTTTTCCTCTATAACATTTTGCCTAAAGAGTAGTTAATTCAGAAACGTATAGTTATCCATCATCATAGATTTTTTTTTTTTGCTGTTGCAATATCTGCTTTTCTGGGCTATGAAACTGTAGGCCACTTTGGACCTAAAAATAAAAGATTCCTGTCTCTCTCATGGCATCTGTTGAGAGAGTTGACCTTGGTTAAAGTTTAAACAAAGTGGAATGTTGAATCAATGAGCTTTTGCAAATATGAGGAACACTGAGCATATCAATGGAGTATAATATTAGATGATTGATGAATGTTAAATATCAAAAACTTATAAATGTTTAGACAATTGTACTTGAGAAATGGTGTTTCAGAGTCAATTTATGCATGTTTACGTTGGTTTCAAATTGTTGAAAGGTAGGCATGGAAAATACCGTGCAAGTTGCTTTGTAAAACTTCAGACTATATTATGGTGGATAAATGGTTAACATGGAAGAGGCATCACTTACATTGGGATTCCTGTGTTGCATTACATTGTCTTGCTCTTAGATGATAGAGGAATTTGAAAAATTCGAAACAAATATTTTAATGGTGAAAAAATTGGTAATATTTTCATATACAAGTGTGGTCCAACATTGAACACGACGAGAAAAATCATATGCAGTTGCATGGGCTAGTAGCGACATATAGCATTAGATTTTTGAAACTTGATAGGATTTATAAATATAAATATGGATTGAAGTTCATATTTATTAGGTAAAGGCGAGCCAACATGGTGGTTTGAATTTTGAACATGATGTTATAGGAGATTCTTATTACTCACTTCATAATAAGCAGGAGGGGTTAGATCATGCATGGTGAATTTAGTGTATATTAAAAGTTGCATAGGTCCCATGTGATTGGTTTGGTCTGTCTAGAGGAGTGAATGGGAGCTAGAAATTCACATCGATGCTCTGATCTTTCTTCCTGCTGCATATACCCTGTTTATGCAAGTCATATTCGAATTCACACAAACTGCTGTATCCATGTGATTGTGTAGATGACATTGTTTTGAAAATTTCATGCATGTCACCCTGAGGAGCGTAGCACACCTGGGTGGACCAATGGCTGTCAGGCGACCAGTTGCTGGTTCGACTCCCAGGGGTGCTCTGGTCGATTTTGCTGTTCAGATTCAATAGATCTCAAGTTGTGTCTTATCCTTTTAAGCCCTCTGATAGTTTTTGTTTATATTAACTTTTTTTCTTTACTTTTCCACTCTGACTGTCTTTGCTGTTGCATTTGTTCAGGGAAAGGGTTTCACATTGGCTTTACATTTTGGCATTCTGGAGAGTCGCTTGTATTATTATCACGTTCTAACTTCAACCAATCCCTGTTAAACTTTAGATGGAGAAAGGGTTATGGAGGGAATGCCCATTTGGACAATTTCAGGACTATGCTACGTTTCAGCTATATCATAGATATGCCCATATGGACAATTTCTGGACTATGTAAGATTTCAGCTATATCATAGATAAAATAATTAAATTTCCCATTTTCAGATTGTGTTCATCTGGTTATGTGGAAAATAACTCTTTGGTTGAAGAGGTTTTACGCGTGCCAAAAGAAAAGGTCTGACCTAATAATTATATTGTATCTGATTTAGAGGTAGACGTTGTAGACAAATGATACGAATCTGTGATAAACTTCACCATTACAATGGGAGATCCCCAGCAGAGCTGTTTCGTCGTCACCATTACAATGGCAATGGGAGATAACTTTGAGGAAGCTTCTTTAGGAGGAGAGACCGAGTCTCTATCCTTTGTGTTTGCATTTGACAGTGGACTTGGTAACCAGCACAGTGTAGGAGTCGTGGCTGCGGAACCTGGGATAAGGTTGGTCCTGCCTTTTGAAATGCATACTTTTGCTGCTGGTAGGTGATGGCATCATCTGTTGTCATGATTTACAGAAATTGATTTCTTTGTTTTAGCTCGTCTCTATTATCAAGTTGAGCATCATTCCTTGCTGGCATCAATTCGTATCATGGGACCTTATTCAGATTGAACTTGAAGGTTGCGTTCCGAAACGTTGGGACCTTATTCAGATTGAAGTTGAAGGTTGTGTTCCGCCTGTGTTTGCACCCCTATTATTGTCGTAGCCAACACTTGTTCACGCGCATGAACTTACCACAGCCTGTGTGGGGACTAGACTTGAGACTTGGCCCAAGGGTATGAAACGAAGGTTGAAGCCCATGAAGGCTTACACTCGCCCACGTGATTGATTAGCCTCCGCGTTTCTTGCTATCCCACAAACTTTCCGGATATATATTAAACCAAATTCTGTTTCTTATTCAGATGTTGTCGAAAACGGTGAATATTCTGGCATTTATTCTTTAAGGAATCAGGTTTATGTTAGTGGTTTCATTTTAAATGTGCCGATCCAACTACTGTTTCGAGTGCCATGCCAATATTCTTCGTGCATGAATGTTCATGTATATTTAGCAATGTACAATGAGCAAGCCAAGCAAGCTTGACTCGAGGCACATGTTCCATGGCTCGAACTCAATTTGTTTAAGCTCGTGTCACTTGATTCATACATTTTTTTTTTCTTTCGATGAAAATAAACTGTTAAGGGATGTTAAAATTAGTTAAAGTTATCCACATTCTTCCGAAGATTAAAAAACTGAAAAGCCACCAATGGAGTCAGTTTAAATGAGTCGAGCTCGTATAACTCAAATTCAACGCATTTATAACTTGATTTTTAGCCAAGCTCGAGCTTGCACGAGTGAGTTCAAGTTGGTACCGATACCAGATTATGCGAGGGATATACAAACTCTCTTTGCTAGATGGGCGTCACCTCATCTTTTCCTCCTATAATCACACATTGTCACCCGATACCTCACACAATAGTTCAGCTACCTTTCGTCATATTGGGGTTGATTGGTTTATTTTGACCATTTCTATTTATTAACAAAATTGAAAGGCTAATTAAAAACGATTATATATTTTTTGAGAACAATGGAAAAGCAGAGGAGCCCTAGACTGACGCTGCCTACACGAGGCGTTCGATAATAGCCCGACAAACATTTATCAGGCTGACGACAGATTTAAAAGCATATGGAGAAAAAGTCGCATTCCCGGTGCGACTTCCGTTTTCTTGAATTTTCCGCACTTTTAAATTGCAAATGTACCTAGACAAGACAACGCACGCTCGCTTTTCTCTAACCAAACGTGCCGAGAAAAGTTGCTTCCTAAGTCGGACTCTTTTCCTTCGGTGCCAGGAGTCTCATTGTTTAGAGTACTGATTATGCGCTTACGGTTAAAGAATGTTCATCAATGGTGTTTTGCTGAATCAGGAAAAAAAAAAAAAAAAAAAAAAAGTGAGAAGGCATCAATAATTGAAAGAAGCTTCTCAAAATCTACGGCACGCGGTCCCTGCCCAAAATCTTTCACTATCAATTCTGCTGTGCAATGGCTAATGGTGAATCAATATAATAACAACATCCAACCCTTGTAATTTAATATACCATGGGGAATGAGGGTTGCGGAGATGTATTAATTGGTAGCAAGACCCACATAATCAGGATTAGTATTGAAAGCTGATCAGATTTGGTTTTAAACAAATATTCTATATCCAAGATTCATGCATTTTGAAAGTGATTTGGTTGTTTACTTTATTTGAAAGCAGGGTTTCATATTCCGATGTCAATCTAAAAGTCCGATTCAAATTGTAACTACAAAAATTGGATTCAGATATGTCATAGACATCTCTTCATTTGTATTTAGATTCAAATGTGTGAAACATCCGAGAAATCAGAAAGAGAATACACTTTGGATCTAATTCATGACTAGACAACTCCTAAAGGTGAAAACAAGTGGTAATCCGATCTGGTCCTCTAAATGTGCTTGGCGCGCGCAATGACATAGCTAGTGAGGTAAAACAGAGGCAGGTCAGGTCAGTGTAGAGCCGGTTCCCCTTCCTTCCGGCCCTGCCACTTGTATTGAAGTTTTGCCCCTTTAAACACATTTATCTCAAAGCAAAAGAACAAGCAAATAAAAATCTAACAAAGTCCCTCGGCGACAGCCTTTATGAAAAAGTCCTTGTCTCTCATTCCACCTTTTATTTCTTCCTTTCTTTTACCTTTTCTTTTATAAATTTTCTGTTTACTCCCCGTGCAAATGAAAAGAGTCCCGGCCAAAAGTAACGTGGGGTCAGACTTGGGTTGGCATTTTCCTCCGCCCTTGAAAGACCTCAATTTGTGCAACTTCTTTTCCTTTTTCTTCTTCTTTTTTTTTTTTTTGGCTTTGCTTTGCAATCGGATAAGTGCCTTATGTCTAATCGTAAAAGCTTGTGGGTTTCGTCACATAGGCAAGTAGGCTTAGTTTAAGATAGCCAATCGAGCACTAAGGAACGAACCTAACAAAGAAGGGCGCAGCACCTGCATTATTTTACGCCTGCCTTGTGCCTGCGTGGGTTCTTCGATTGGTTTTGGACCGAAAAGAAGCAATATAATATGGCCAATAACTAAAGCGATTAGCTTTCTCTCGAAGAACCAAATGGCTGATGAAACACGTCTGGCGCTTTTTTCCACTTTCCTGCAGAAATGTTGTTAAAGAGCCTTGGCAACATCTTCTTCCTTCTTCATGACAAGTGAGTCAATCGTTTAAATTGTTTGCTTTTTCGAACCCCCAACAAGATTTAGCAGTAAAACTCTAATTCACATTTACGTGGCTCTCAAGTTGCAGATCAATGAAGACCGTGGCAGAAGAAGAAGAAGAAGAAGAAACGAGAATGCCGCCGAACGAAGTGGGCTTTTGTACCCAGCCCATCTTGAAGGTCCAGTATTTCGGCAATGCGAAAAACGTAACAGTGCGTTCTGTCCCACAGCATTCCAGCCAAAATTCAAACGACCTCTAAGGAGCCTGAGCTTATTGCACTCGTACCATTGATGATTGTGCTTCAGCGCTCGATAGGATTCTTTGGCTGGTTAAACGCCACTGATGTTGCAGATCGTCACCTGTTTTCGCTAAAGAAAATTGAAGCTGGATTCGATATTCAGTTCTGCAACCAACTTGAATCCATGTCTGACTGTTGCCGGACTGGACATATGGTGCAGATAATCAGTTAACCGAAGTAGGTCAGGGGCAAAGTTATCTGATAAAAGATCAAACGAGTCCGAATTGGTTTGCAGCAAATCCTTGGCAGGTTGCTGACTTGAGACAAACAGGAGGAAGAGCAGTAGGTAGTCCTTTTTTTAGGTGCAGAGGGGCCTGCTTCTAGCTTAAGTTGGCATCCAGTGAGCTTCAGCTTGACTATGAAAGCACTATTGAAAGTTCTCTCGAGTTGATATGTAATTTTTGGATCTTAAGCCTAGATGAGTGCCTAATTAGCTGTTCGCTTCGCATGAAGACTTTTGCTTGTATTGTGTCACCTTTTCTAGTAGTTCAAAATTAGGTGGAGGTCAAATGCATCTGGGGAGTCATGTTGCAGGGAGAAGTCAAGCGATGCATCATAAACATGTACCTCCTCGGTTGACAAATTCAACAAACCGAAGAAACTTAGTGGTTTTTCTTGTCATCGAAAATTATAGTTGGGAATGTTCAACAAGTCATGGGCACTTTCATTTTTGATTGCCACGCCATCTTCAATGTGATATCCTTTCATATGGACCACGAAACATAAGGTTTGACTACTCTGAAACGTGAGCTTGGATCTGTACCTGCAGTTACTTTTTGGCTTATACAAGTATTTGTGAGGAAGACAAGACAGGTTGGTCAGTAGGGTAAGCGTGAAACGGCCCGGTACCCTTTAAATCTCACTGCCCTTAAAACCAAAGCATGGTATATCATTAGAAGGTGTTTCATAAGAAGAACATTGTATTCTTAGAACGGTTCGCCTTGCAATACATGAACTGAAGGCACCAACAAAGTATATTTTTGTTTCAGGAAACGTAATGTGATTATGAATATTGTTTCTAAATCTTACAATCAAACACTGAAAATGAGTACATTATGTTTCTTGAGATAACAACATTATATTCTTCTGGTCAGGGAACCCCTTCGATCTATCTTGATTTAACAATTTATTATCAACCCTAACAAACGATCGGAAGAAACCCATATTGCTGGTCCACTTAAATGGGTAGAAACCTCCACTCTCAGTTCACATCCATTGACTTCTTTGCACAAAAGTTCAGTTTTGAGGACCCCAAACTGTTTTACTGAAACTTGGTCTCAGTTCATGTCTGCTTGAAGCTTCTTTTTCAAAACAGTGGTGTTTTTTAGCCTGCCCTTTTGACACGCGTGTCCGTGTGACATAGTATTTCATTGAGTTGACAATGAACTTCCACATCATTAAAGGGTGGACTCTGTGCGGGAATGGAGGAAGAGCATGCTTGATGTAACCTTTCTGGTGTTTTAGCACTCACTGCCTTAGGATTCCACTTTGTAGAGAGTGGGATTAAGGATCCGTACTAAAACCCTATGATTTGTCTATATTGTGCTTCTAAACAAATGAATAAAACTGTCGCAATTGAATTATGTATAAGAGTAACGACAGCATCATTGAGAATATTGTATAATTTATTTTATATGGTAGACTACTTTCATGAACAAATAAAATATCAAATGCTTTTCGGAAAATAGCATGGATGCTGTCAGAATTTGTGCCTGAGAAGTTGGTAAATTTCATTTGTCCAAGAACATAGCTACCATCAATTTCAAATTTTTATGTATACTATGTAACTTACACGTGAAAACATTGCATCCAACTGAATATCTAAGAGTAAATGCATTTCTTACAAAACTAGCTTACTCTGACATGGTCGTCTTGTCAAAGACTTAGGGATCAATGCAAAGACCGTGCTTCCTCCATTTTTTTTTTAAACTTTCCAATGGCCGAGAAAAGTAAACTGTTAACGGAATTTGGGCTCCCCGGAAAAGAGCAGGAGCTAAGTAATTTTGGGACTGACATGCCTTTGAGACAAGTTAATTACTTGGTGCTCATTTATAAGCCAAAAATAGAAGGCAGAAAAACAGAAAGGTTAGAATTTTTTTTTTTCCCTTGAGAAAAATTTTGCAAGATATTTGCTCTGCTTCTGAAAAAGTAATCCGGAGGGAGAAGGATCAACATGTTTGGCTAGCTGCAAAGAAACTTTTGTCACATCCAAAACATGGTCTACTTTTCTCAATCTTGAAACTGTTCTAGAGACGACCCAAAAGACAATCCAATAATTGAACCGGGTCTTCACCGAGAAAATAAGTTGATAAACTAGCTGGGCTCTTTTGTAACCTATCCTTGTAGTGACTAAAAGGTTTTCAAACCAAGGGATTTAAGTACCAATCACCAATCTAGCGAGAAGCAATGCTTAAAACAGGGACCCATTTTGATACTTAAAAATGATCAAAATGTGGGTTGAATTCAGTAATCTTCCACTTTGTTATGGGTTTCTATCATATGAGAGTTGCCTTTTAGCTTTTCCCCATCCTACAAGGCTTTCCATTCAAAAGTAAAGTAGATCCCTAGGCATCTTGATAGGTAAAGGAATGGGAGTCACTTCTTCCTACAACAGTCATGTGAAATTAGGCCTTCCTGCTCATGTCATCTCTCTGTAGCCTTTTCTTATAGATATACCAACATTAGCCAGTTTTATTTATTTACTTAGTTGGGCTGCAGTGCCCCCAAATATTTATAAACTCTTAACTCCCTTCATTTAAGGCTCTTTTGTCTAATCTTCTGCTAGCTAGGTGCATTGGAGCTCTTCCTAGGTTTTCGCAGCTTTGAAAATACCTGGTTGTGTAAAACGTGTTGGTGACCATTTACTTGTTGGTTCTTGACCGGAAATATGTCTATGCCTCTGATCCGACTCAAAGTTAGTGGCGAGATGGAGCTACAATCGAGGGTACAGGTTGGTCCACATGCACTTGTAGACTCTCTCTCTCTCTCTCTCACACACACACACACACACACGCAAACACACACACAGAGGGATTATTAAAGACTCATAAACTCAGTCCACATAAACTTCATCCTTATATATATGTGTGTGTGTGTGTTTTCGTTGTTGTTCTTCTTTTATTTTCTAAAACATCCTACAACGTAATGGATCCCTATAAACCAGTGTAATTTAAAGAGTACAAAAGTTTCTAGATAGTGTGCACTCTCAGTTATTCGGTGGTTGCCATCAACTCATCACGTTATGTGTGTGTGTGTGCGCGCACGCATGCATGCTAGCAAATTAAACTGGGTCTGATGTAATTTATTTTGATATAGCTTGTCAACAGGTGCGAAGATGGAGATGGGACATGCTGCTTAAAGGCATGGCCGTGGGAGCAGCCAAAAGAGGATCAGCAGCACATGGCTAGGAAATTTTGGACCTAGGAGTGGCAAGCAAGGGAGCCTACCTACGGTCAATATTAGCCAAAAGCTTCGTGCAGTTGTGAAAGTGAGGGCCAAGGAAAAGGAGCAAAGTATGAGTGAGGAGGGATGTCTCAAACGTGAGGCCGTGTTTTTTTTATAGCTTATTTTTTGCCTACCATTTTGAAAAGGATATCATTTTTTGCAGTTCTCTTAATAATGGTTATACTTTTTATAATAATGTGCATAAAGTTAAATGAAGGCTTCTAATTTTAAGTGGAAAAACAAACGCCTTCAGTTAAAATGATAAAAACAAAAGAGATTTAGTTTCAAAATGATGTTGGAAAGAGATGCAGCTAGCGTTTTTTTGTTTCTTAGATAAACAAATTTTCAATTTAAGTTCTTTTTAGAATCCACAAAGATGTTTTTCTTAATCATAAAATAAAAAAAGGTGGTGATTACTTAGTATACTTATTTGAGCGTACATAATTAGGGGTTGATGGCTTTTATTGCTTTCATTGATTTGATGTGTGGTTTGACAGGTCGCCTACGGAGTTGAGAATGGAGGGGTCCCTTTATCTCTTATTTCATTTTTATGTACCTCATCGGTAGTGGGTGAGGGAATCTATCATGTCTAGATGGTTGGTAGGCATATGGTGTACATCTTTAGTACGGGATGTCTTGTCCCAAACATGAGCCCTGGAAAGAGTTTCGTATTTGTGTGTGTACATATCCTTGCATGAAAGAGAAAGAGAGGAGAGTCCCAAAAATCAACACTCATCCTTAATGTTATTAGAACGATAACACTTATGAGAATGAACAAGAAATGCACTGGATGATATACTTTTATGGAGAGCGAGAATGAGCGTGCTGTGTGTGTTTGTTTGCTAGACTAATGCTAATGATGGAGAAGCCGTCCAATATGGTTACATGCGGCTTCAATGATATGATACGATCATCAAAAGTTATCCGAGCTAGCCTTAAGACGGCTCATTAATTTATAAAAGGTTGGAGTTGGCGGTCAGGATTGGGAGTAGCGAATCTTGATGTGTAATTCAACCGAGTTGATGGAATGCGGTAGTTGTCCGAGAAAATTAAAGCCCAGCGAGAAAAGTAGCATATGCATCGAACGAGAAAGGAAGCGCGACGGAATTATGTTTCCTGGTCGTCCGAATTACCAATTCCGAATCTTACAGACTAAAGCAGATTCTGCCCATCTTACAGACAATGGACTGAGATTTGCACTGTGGTTTCCATCTTTGACAGTGGTATCCGCCATGATCACAATCACGTACACTACTGCTTCTATCCAAATCATCTCTTTAGGGATTTGAAACCGATCTCGACAGACTTTTCTGTTTCTCTCACTTTTACTACACAAAGGATCCTCCATGCAGTACTTTATAAAAGACCACAGTCTCCAAACGAAGTTGGTGCTTTAGTTTTCACATGAAAACCACAAAATATTGCTCTCAAATGCAGCCGCAATGCCATCCAATGAGAAAAGAGACCACAAAAGATCTGGTGTGTGTGTGTATATTCTCTCTCTCTCTCTCTCTTACAAAGACAACAATGCAGGAAACATGTATAGGTTAGACGGCGGCCAGAGCCAGTGACCAGTAAACAGCGGGACATCTGGTCGGACCATCTCCAGTAATATAGAATGGTAGTATCCCTTGTTGTGAGCCACGTAGCCCACCCACATACCCTCCTTATAACCCGTGCATAGCTCCAAAATATAGAAACCCAGAGCCCTGGCTAAGAAGGAGATCGAGTTGCGTGAGACGGCGTGGTCCGGTGTCCAAGAAGACGGGAGAAGGGCTGCCCAGTTGAACCACAACAGGCGAACTATGGAGAGCAAGAGCAGGCATTACGATGGATCACGATCATCCGCTACACCAGTTGCTCACTACGACTCAATCAACTTCTCCACACGCCTTCTCTCCTCTCTCTTCGTGTCACTCAATTATTGCCTCCACGACCCTGAGTGGAAGAACTCAGTGGTGCGTATTCTAATGCCCGCACTACATTTTTAAGTCCTACCTCCCTTCCCCCAACGTCATCTTCCAACGGTTAACCCCACCATATATAGCTCCCCTCTTCCCTTCCCTCTCGTAGGCCAAGAAAACCCACAGAAGAGAAGAGGAGAGAGAGAGATGGCAATGGCGGCAGAGGATGGTTGTGAGAGTTCGGCTGCAGGTTCTTCTTCTAATTCTGCGGTGAACTGGTGGGCAACGTCCATGCAGGAGGTTCATGGGAGTCCGCTCTGCAGTTGGCCGAGCCACTGCGACGTCCAGCTGCCTTGGAGGGCTGCAGGCGGGACGGCGGCCGGCAGCAGGAGGAGGAGGGCCGCCGACCCAGCTTGCTGTAATGGGGAGGAGGAGGAGGAGATGCTGTCCACCACCAATTCGTTCTCCGCTAGGTACCGGTCGAGCCTGGGCGTGGAGTCGCAAGATGTCATGCCCCAGTCCGGCTCTCACGTCCACCTATCCCTGGAGCCAACAACGCCACCGGGTGCCCACGTCTGGAACCAAGTCTTCCAGTAAGTACTACCAAGGCATTTGCCTACTTTATACTCTCTCTCTCTCTCTTTCTTCCCATCTAGAGAAATACTGTTTTCACCTTTTTTGGCAAATCCCAGTGCGTTCAGCATCGCCGGTTTGCTGCTGTCTACTAATCATATATGGTGTTAGCGTCTTGGTTTTCTAGGAAACGAGTAATGTTTTTAATTAGCATGTAAAATTCGTGAACATTGCGAAACTGTCGAAAAGGAAAGTTATTGGAAATTCTTAGTACTTACGCAGTCTATAGTACATCGACTATATATTGCACAACCTTACTTAATTTTCTCTGCGTGTGTGGATACGTTGTCTTTGTGCTGCTACGATCTTCTCACGGTGTACTACTACAAATATTTTCAAAATCAGCAGCAGCAGCAGTAACGCTCATCTTGAACTCTATATTCACCCCCGGTAAATTAAAGTGGTAGTAACGTCAACAGTTACAGGTTACAGAACAAGTGCGGAAGATCAAACAATAGAAGGCAGAAAGTGGAGCACCTGCTAAAGCTTTGAGATGGGCTCTTCGGGTTAAGTCATCTCAGGAGAACCCTCGAATCTTCTATCATGAAAAAGACTAGAGAAAGTTTACCTTCTCTGGAACAGAGAACTTCCAGTTTTGTTCAGAATTATTTTCCAGTAGCGAGTTCACAGTAACATATAATAGGAATAGTTTCTATTACCTAAAAAAACAAGCCATATATTTTCCCTTGTATCATTGCCTATATTCACTTGGCATGCACTTGAACTGCATGCAGCTCAGGAAATCAACTGTTTTATGGCTACACATGATCACCTATTGAATAAGTTTTGTTGTTTTTACCATTATAATCGTCTACCAAATTATGTCGATGTTTGTGATTTCATAGAATTGTATAATATTTCTTCCATATGGATGGTAACTTGAAGTTCACACGCACTCAGATGAATGCACGCTACGAACACACACACACACATGCACGAAAGTTTCTGTAATCTTTTTCTTAAGAAATTGATGTTTCGCTGTTGGACGTAGTGGTGTCGGCAGCAATGGAGAATTGCCACATAACCAAGTCGATGGCGACAAGTTGCTTGCAGCATTTACATCGAAGACATTGAGAACAGAAATATTTGAGCCCCCTCCAGATCACTTTAGCAAACCAGAAACCAATTGGGAATTTACAAACTACAGTGGTGGATTCGATCACGAAAAATTGAATTTTCTTGTGAATAATTGGTCAATCGCTCCTCTTGATTCTCAAGCCGCCCAAAATCTCACTGATGAATCGGCTTCCTCGTGTACCACTTTGAATTCTGCACTTAACCTGTACCAAGAGGGCAATCTCAGCCAGTTTGACCTGAGACCGGAGTTCAAGCTGGACAATCCCAGTTCTTCTTCCTATTCTGACGGCGGCAGCGGCGCTGGAAACACGATGAACCCCGTCAGTTTCTCACCATGTTTTAGGAATTACAGCAAGGAAGGAAAGCAAATTGAAGCTTCTAATGCTCCATTCGGCGCCTCCAACTGTGGGACTTATGGAGATGATCAGTTGTCATTGAGTGGTTCAAACGCAGCTGATAGGCCTTGGCGTAGCACTAGAAGTGCTGCAGATGTAATCTACTTTGGATCAGGGACTTTAAACAAACCATTATTGGATTTTCAAGCTTCAAAGATGCATATGAAGGGCCCGGAATTGCAGAGTTGCAAGAAATCTTCTCACGAGACTTCCCTATCGGTGAGAAACCCTCTTAATTCTTCCATAACTGTTTCTGTCGTATGCATAGAGAGGACAAATAAGCTACTAATCCCGACCCCGGAAAATCCTTGTGATATATGATTTTTTTTTTTTGCTTTTTTCAGTGAAATCTATATAAAACGCATATGCATGCAAATAATGTAAGAGAAAAAAAAAACGACTTATCACATAGCTATCAGAAAAGAAAAACACTCGGGATTTCATTATTAGGACAGGCTGAATTCTAAATGCATGTCAATATGGGGGGCATTTGATTGAATGTGAAATTTTGCTTGCACATTTTTCTCCATTCTATGGTGAAACAGTCCTGCTTTTTCTCTCAATTCAAGCTAAATTAATGAAAATAAAGAAGAAGATATGTTTAATATGTGAAATTTTCATCCGTGTTTGATTGATGGGATGAAACCCTTTAAAAGTAGGGTGAAATTTTGTCGAGAGAAAACTTTCGTATGGGTGCATATGGTACAAATTGAATTGGTTTGAACCTAATTAATTTCTTCAATTTTGAACTGTCATGGTAAATTCTGCTGTAGTTGGTTAAAAAAAACTATTTTCACATAGGTACTGTAAAGAAAGACGAAAAAAAGAAAGAACTGAACTTCATGAACTTATATATGGATGCAGAGTAGAGACAATGTGAGAGGGGAAGCTGGCAGTTCTGATGAAACGAACAAGAAGAAGAAGATGGAAGATGATTCTCATACTGTACAGAAAAAGCAAAAGCAGGAGGGCTCCAGCGTGCTTTCTTCTAAGGTAATTAATTATAGTCAGTAAGCGTTTTCTGCTGCATCAGGCATAAACATTTTTCAACAGCGGACGACTTTGTGATTGGAATGAAATAGCCAATAATGAATGAGTTGTACAGTTGCAGGTCCCAAAAGTAAAACTCGGGGACAGAATCACAGCTTTGCAGCAGATTGTAGCACCTTTTGGAAAGGTCAAAAAAGCGACTCCTCTCTCTCTCTCTCTCTCTCTCTCTCTCTCTCTCTCTCTCTCTCTCTCTCTCTCTCTGTGTGTGTGTGTGTGTGTGTGTGGGTGTGTGGGTGTATTCGAAGATAAGTTCAAATGGAGCAGACTTTGCAAATTGCACCACGATGGCAAGATTCAGGCGAGTGTGAGCGGTAGATCAACAAACGATCGATTTCTTTTCTTAAATTTTTTACGCTGATAATATCGCAATTAAGAATGAGCACTTGCGCCTTCAGAGTATGGAGAGATGGCTCTGTCCCTCTCTCTCTCTCTCTCAATAAAGTGGAGCCAATCCTGTTGTCTTATGTGACATCTCAACATGTCATTTCAGGACACAAGAAAAACCTGTACAAGATGGTCTCCACGTCACTCTCCACTGTGATCTTTATTGGTAGCAGGAGCATCTTTCTCTCATATGCACTCAAGCATGCATGAGGTCTTTATGCATCAAAATGCAGTTGGCATATATATTGTACCTATATGATAACCACAATACATATGGTCAATTGTTTATATAATCTCTGTTGCTCATTGTTCCTTGATTTTACTGCAGACTGATACTGCATCTGTACTACTTGAAGCAATTACGTACATCAAATTTATGCAGGAGCAAGTGGTGGTAAACATCTCAACTTGAGACTCCAGTTAATTATCACTAAGAACACTTATGGAACTTATAGCAGTATGAATCTCACCATTGTGTACTACGGGTTATTTGTAGTTGCTGCTTAATCATCCATATATGAAGCCTACTCCAAGCACGCAAAGGGTAAGAATTTAAGCAAAAGCTCTTCGAATGAATAACGGTTATTTATTGCATGCCAAGTGCACCTAGAAGTGGCGCCACCTCATTCAGCGATCAGAATTCGAAACTTTGTGGCTCCAATCCATCAAACATGGGGAATTTAAAAGGTTTATCCTTAATCCTGCTTGGTTTTCTTGATCAGGACCATAATTTATGGGGAGGAGTCGAGAGCAGGGCAGAAGCGAAGATGGACTTGAGGAGTAGAGGCTTATGCCTTGTTCCCATTTCATTCACTCCTCAAGTATGCCGTGAAAGTACAGGAGTTGATTATTGGACCCCTACTTATAGAGGTTGTTTGTATAGATGATGATCTCTCGCTCGCTCTCTCTCTCTTTGCGCTTGAGGAAGGTAGTATAAAGAAATGAACAATGACAGAACTTTACAGTGCATCTTGGCGTGTTTAAGGAGGCAGGGTCCAAGGAAAGCTGATATTTAGTTGTATTGGAAGACGGATTTCGATGGGTGCAGCTCATGTTTCTTCTTTTGTTCTTATTTTCATGCGGTTGAATTTTAAACATGTGAGTTGACATTCTGAACCGCTGAACTCTCATGTTGTTAATTAATCACTAATGTATACCTTTATTTATTACGTCGATTTGTTTTGTATTGTGTTGACTACTCGTATCATCTTATGAGCAAAATGCAAAGTATGATGCCAAGACCAAGTTGTGCACAATCTTCAAATCTCATCGGCATCATCGAGCTTGAGCTAGATTCAAATTTCATATGTGCTTGTCATATTTGATCGGAATTCATGAGTACTCAAGCTTGAATGAGCTATGTTTGGCATTGAATGACTCAAGCACGATTCATCGCAAAGATTACTACCTGAACTTACTCGAACCAAATGAATTCAAGAATCGAACCGAAACATGCCTTGCTAGCTTGGTAGCTCCTTTTGAAAGACGGCATGCAGGCTGGTTGTTATGGTGCTCTTCAGGGATCTTTTAGCAAGTGAGACAGTAACAAAGTATTACATGAATGATCTGTTTTAAAGATTGGGACATATTCATGAAAAAGAATTAGTGTTCTAGTTACTAAAAACCCTCTTTCACTCCCTTGTGCACCTTGAATATACATGCATATTCTTGTCTACAGCTCAATATACATGCATATTCTTGTCATAATCTTGGTTACTTCTCTTGTAGTTACGTGGAAACTCAAAAAGGAACTCTCTCTTCAGAGACATCTGATAACATTAGAATGATACATAAAATATTAGCACGGCTCCTACTTGAGGATGACAATAGAGAAATGGCTAATTAACATTACTAATTAACATTAAAAAGGCATGCATGTCTTTAATACTAAGTTGGAAAAAGGAAAATTTCTCTCTTAGAGACCTCGTTCAACCATATAACACTTAAAGTGCCTTCTTTATTCCGAAGAAGACTAACGGACACGCTCACTCTCCTTCTTCTTGCCTCATTTTAATTCCATTTCTTTAATTCACTTCTACACTTTCTTCTTCACCCTTTCAGCTTCTTATTTAAATTTCCCTTCTCTTAAAAGTTTGACTAAAAACTCGTCATAATTTCATAGAACTAATTGCTCCAAGGTGCGTTGTATAGCTTGTAGGTCTGGTAGGCCTAAGAACAGCAGTCATTTTTCATGAGCGAGGTTAGATTATAGTATCAGAATTTTGGTGGAGGTCGAAATATCATTTTTCAAAATTTTTATATAGGATAAACAAAATTTTTAAAAATTTACTTTTAACATTAAAAAAAAAATTGAGGGGCCAGCCCCACCTCGGTAGGTCGAAGAACAGGGGCAGATTCAGTAATTTTTCATGAGAGAGGCTAGATTATAGTATAAGAATTTTGGTAGAGACTGAAATATCATTTTTCAAAATTTTTATATAGGATAAACAAAATTTTTAAAAATTTATTTTAAAATTTAAAAAAAAATTGAGGGGCCAGCCCCACTTTGGTTTTGCCCTATCGGTGAAAGCCCCAATCGTGTGTTTTTATGGACACTACTCTTCTGAATTATAAATGGTGGTAAACGCTACTCTCTAGTTGAAGTTGAACAAAGTAATCATAATTTTACACAAATCCGAACCAATGTTGAACTGGCAAGTAAAAACGTAGCGATGGGCTTCAGCATCACCGGATATCCTTATCCCCTCCTAAGGAACAAATTTAGTTTCCAAAGTATCTTCACATATGTTCTCTTTAATGAATGAATGAAATGCCCTTAGGTCGTCTTTAATTTTGACAACATTTTACATAAAGACAAGGAATTCGCCTTTAAGCACAAATTGGTATGAAATAAAAAATGTCATTGCATGAGTGGCCTACGGATGCTTCACAACTTTTTTGGAATATTTAGTCATATGAAAGTATAAATATATGTCTAATTGTAAAATAAATATGAATGCTATAAAGAACTATCATCATTAATTAGTGTAAATTAAGTGCATCGGTTTTGGGTAATTTGATCTTAGGCATTTTTACTTTTCAACGGGCCTCATGCTACCCATACACAAAAAATGTGTGTGTGTGCACACTCGTCCATGCTTAGTTTCTATATACAAAGCATAGTAAGTTAATTAATATTTAGCAATCAATGGTACAAGTTTTTCGCCATCGGCTAGCTAGCTTTCGAGCACATTTACTAAAAACAAGAGAAAGTGACAACTTAGTTACATAATTTTTTTTTACTAAAAACAACATGATTGATGAGCACATTTACAAGTTCATACTCGAAGAAAGGGGTTAACATTCATTATGTTTCTTGCTAGATGGGCGGAACACGAGCTAATTAAAGATTATACGTTCATCATGCAATTGTCAGAAACTATATAATATGTCAGTGTGCACTCGAAAACACGCATTTAAATTTCGTGTGAATCAACGTCGAGAAATTTTTCTTTTACAGGTTTGCTCATTTTAAAAATAAAAAGAAAACATGTTCTGCTGTTTTTTAAAATATTGGATCCAATAGGAGATTTAAAAGTCAACGAGTAACATGACCTCAAAGTTCAAGCAAGCGTGTGTATATATATATATATTAGAGCTTCACCCACCTACCCACATGGTTAATTAGATTTAAGAGTTCAAGAAGTCAATATCCAAGGTGGGTCTGCCCTGCTTCAATACCTAACTAAATTCATTTGGATCCAAATGTTGGGGGGTTACAACTTACAATATTGAATAGCATTTGGTTTAAAACTTCGTCAACCTACTCGATTTTAAGGGCCGTTTTAATGTTTTTGATCTAAGATAAGAGGCGGTGAGATTCAAGATCCTTTGATTTCACATCCATGGTTTTTCAATAAGCGTGATTACTAGAAATGCATCTTAACTTATTAATTTAAAGTAAATTGATGAATGTTAAAAACAAGGAAAATAACAAGACCGTAAATTTTGAGGCGGGCTTCACGACGGATGACGCCCGGGATCTGAAATCCAGGTAATCAAACGCGTTATTAAGATTTCGGGTCAATCAGTGTATTGGATACGATCGCGAGTTCCCGACCCATTAACTGCCCTACCCAGATCTGCTTCTAATCCGGGTTGGACATCCAAGATCCAACTCTGATAAGCGAGAGAGAGAGGGAGAGAACACCTATAAGTGGAGCTGAGAGAAATCCCCCACACTGATCCTCTTCTTCTTCTGCTACGCCATGATCTTTGGCGCTCTTTCTTTCCTTCCTTCGCTCCCACACTCCGTCCAGCCATCACTTCCTTTCCGTTCTTCCTGCTAATTGAAAACCCTATTCCCAGAACTCATCGAGGTTGTTTTTTTTAAAACCTCTTCTTTTCTTTGCTTCTCCCGAGGTGTGCTTGCCCTAGTTTTTGCGCGCGAGATTTCGCTCTCCAGTTTCGCGGTTTTTTCCCCCAATTTTTTGAGATGGAGAGCGGGTTAAGCGATGATCACCAGGGCATGTTGGTTTCCTTCATGGAGATTACGGCATGTGACTCCACGGACAAGGCTCGGCAGTTTCTGCAGGTTGTACTCCCTCTCCCTTTCTCTGTGCCCTTGTTAGTTTATTGGATTTCGAAGAGGAGCTTTGTATTATTTTATCCTGGCTGCATTGTTAGATTTAGGGTTTGTGACTTTTAGCACTAAGTGTGAACTCGAGGATTGCAATGCGGGTGTGATGTCTTGATGGGGATCTTTGGTTTTAATTAAGTCTAAGTTGTGCGTTCTTCGGGTAGTAAGATTAAGATGTTGACATTGAAGATTTTTGTACTGTGCGCTTAATAGCTTGCGAATCAAGTCCTCGTCTCTGTTTCAAAAATGAATGTCTTAAGCCTCAAACGCCGTCTACCTTTCTTTTTTTTTTCCCCCAATTTTCTCGTCATCCAAATGCCATTTGCAAATGCGGTGGTCTTCCTTTGTGAGTTCGCGTGTACTTTTCCGAGCAATGTGTCACATGGGTTACCTTTCTTCCTTTCTTTTTTCTTTTTCGCAATTTTCTCGTCATCCAAATGCCATTTGCAAATGCGGTGGTCTTCCTTTGTGAGTTCGCGTCGCGTGTACTTTTCCGAGCAATGTGTCACATGTGCAATATGATTTACTCTCTTGTTATTCGGTTGTTCTCATGCTGTGTGATTCCAATATCAAATTATAAAGCAGCATGTCCTTTATGCGTTTTTTGCTGTGCCTGTGGACGAAAATCCCTAGTGAAATCTGCGCTGGAGTTTCCCCACGTTAAGACGGAGGGAAATCAATTCTAAAATAGTCTGGGGCCGTCCAGCTATCTTGTCCGATCTATAAATGACGGAAATATACGGAGAGGCCAGTTATGAACGAAAAGTTAATAGAAGTTCAATATGATGAATGCACTAGCTGGATGATTTGCTGCAGCCTTTTTTTCAAGAAAATAGAACTATTGATTTATAGGTGAACAGTGATAATGGCTGTCTTAATAGCGTTTTTTCTGATTCTATTACTTAATTGATTGGAAGAATTTCAGATGTACGTGTTTCCCTTTTAATAAGCAAGTCATATGCACTTGCATGTCCTTCTTCTTCAATGCCAATGCAATATTCTAAGGGCAATACAAAATTTCTGTTTCTAGGTGACGAATTGGCAGCTTGAAGAAGCTATTCAATTGTTTTACGTTGGAAGTGATGGCAGCGGAGCTGCATCAACATCTGTTCTTCCATCTTCAGAAACAACTACTACACTACCTCCTGAAAGCTCCAAGTATGTTGAAGACAGTCGCCTGCTCAGTTGATGGATACATGCACCTTTTAGTTTCTCCAAGATAATTGTTCCTTGTAAGTGTGGGACTGCTAATCTTGATCTTTCTGCAGTGACACAAAAGCTTTGAAGAGTGAGGATGAGGATAATGTACGCCCTCCCCTACCTGTAAAACGTGAAGCTCTTTATGCAGATTCCTTTATTTATGGGTATGTGGAACTTTTGGAGTTGACTTGAATTGTACATCTCATATGAATGATCCTTAGAAGTTAGAATATCCAAAGATTCTTCTAGTGAGAAATTTGATTTGAGTCTCTTGCTTGCCCATTTATAGTATTAAGAAATTTGAAAATTATAAGCTTCAAGTCATAAAGTGAAAAAAAATGTCGCTAAAAAGTATTTCGAAAACTTGAGTTATGACTTATGAGTTGCGTTTGCTGGTTTGATTGGTCAATCATATCGATTTTGCATGTCCTTGTGAGACCTTTCATTTTTTATTATCATTATTTTTGGTTTCTGACAAGCTGACATCATCATCATCTCTCTCTCTTTCTCTCTCTCTCTCTCTCTTTTCAAATGACACACAACACACACAAACAGCACGCTTCTGTGCATGCACTTACACATCACATCCACGTGCATGAAGTGGTTAAAATTTTTGTGCAACATGGAACAGTATCTACAATGAAAAAGTAATGCTACTAATGAAGTTCTACTCTGGTCTTTTATTTCTTTTCAGCTTTTATTTTTTTTTTTCATATGGGACAAGAAGAGCTCCAAAAACCATGTGCTGAAGTTGGCTTAAGTTCTCAAAATGAAGGTTAAAAATTTTGGTGCGTAGGTCCATCTCTTTGTACAAACTGGCAGGGCTCCACCTCTCTGCCGTGTCAGTTGGAAAAGGGAAAACCTCATGCTTGGTCTCATTCTTGATTGCTCGTTAGCTAAATTTCTTCTAACTTTGTAATTATGCTATCACTCTGGAACAGTGCATGCCTTTAAATTTTATATGGACGCTTGTCTAAAAGCACACACATACAAAAGGAGGAGGTTCTATGTTGACATTGCTGTCAAGGAAATGTTTTTGGATTATCTTTTTGTGAAGCAAAGGTGATGGTGCCTATTTATTGAAATTTACAAAATTGCCCTTTTAAAATGTTTCGTGTCACATGGAAATGATGGAATGAGAAGTCAGTTATTTTCCCTTTGTAAGGGTATGGACACTTTTCTGTTGTGGTACCATTTTTCATTAGAGCGGTATCTAGCTTGCTTTTTATCAGGTGATAAGCTGTTGCTATCACTTCTTTCATTCCAGGAACCGAAGGCCTGGCTATCCTTCACACCAACCTAACCCAGTTGTTGCATTTCGAAATTTTGCTGATGAGGCTAAGCATGTTGATGTTTGGGATTCTAATAGAGCTGCTAGTTCTACAAGTGAAGGTTCCCGTGATAATCTTGCTTCTCTATATCGCCCTCCATTTGACTTGATGTATCAAGGAACTTTTGAGCAGGTATATGGAATCAGGTTGTTTTATTGTTTAGTTCAAATGCTTGTTTGTCCTGTGCTTTTGCCCCATACTTTGGGAGAGTAGAATTTCTTAAGCTTCTTATATACTAATTTTTCTTTCTTCTTGTGTCATGTGCAATGATCAACAGATTAATAAGGCATTCTAGGTTAAAATAACTTGATCTAGGATGCTTTTCCTACTAGGAAGGGTATGTTGATTGTATCATCGTCTATAATCGCTGGCATTGTTCTCAGCAATTTGTTGAGAAGATTTGCTTTCAAGATACAGTTTTTTCTTATATGATACTGGAGAAATCTTGAAAAGTTTAGAATTTGAAAAATATAATTAATTATAAAAAAAAGGTCTGCACTCTGAAGTAATACATTTTTGATATCTTTCTTGCAAAAACAGTACAAATCACACATTTAACAACTATGAAAAATGAACTTTTCTTTTAAAATCTCTCAATTATCTGCAATATCTAAGGAAAAGTGCATTTAAATCACAGATTTTTTTATTCTGGCAATGTTTATGTGTTGCCATTCTTTAGGTTCACTAATCCATGTAAGTTCTTATGGATGGGGATGTAGACGCTTGAAATCTCTACTAGATACCTCTTGGAGCTTTTCTGACGTTGTTCTACTTCTTTCAAGCAGCACAATCAGTGACCACTGCTGCCTCAATTTCTGAGTTCATTTTTTCCCCTTCTTTTCTTGCTTACAAATTAAGTATATCCGTGAATTGCTTCAGCTTTTATTTAATAGCTATAGGTGTGTTTATGTTGTCATTAGAAATGCATGGACATATTCGTTATAGCATTCCAATCAATGAAAACAAATTCTTGCCTCATTGAATATATATATAGCTATATGACTTAGTGTATTTATTATGTTGAGGCACTTCTTATTTCCTTTTCTCCCTTCTACTTTGTTGTTGTTGTGTCCTTTTTTCCTTATTCTCCTCCTCCTCTTTCTCTACATATGATAATTTTACTGTATCTTTTATACCCAGATATAGAATTATTTGTTTTTGCTACTTGTTTTCCATTTTTCGCTTGTTCTCTGACCCGAAAATTTTCTTGAGCAGGCAAAATTGGAAGCTGCTCGTGTGGGTAAGTGGCTCATTGTGAACTTGCAATCTACTAAGGAATTCAGTTCTCACATGGTACTATTCTTTTTCTGATGCTTTTAATCACTGCTATTTTGCTGCTTGCAACCCAACTTATAAATGTCTCAACTGATGAAGTTGAATAGGGATACTTGGTCAAATGAAGCTGTTGCACAAACAATCAGCACTGGTTTCATCTTCTGGCAGGTTTTCCACTGACTAGAAGTCTTGTTTTTTGGATACCATGTTTATTTTTGTGGTTTTGATTTTATAGTGGATCTAATAAATTTTAAATTTTTAACTATGAACTTGATATTGGGGTTAAGGTGTAATGATGTATCTGATAGAGGGGTACTTGAAAAATGTAGGAAATTGACCATTATTATATGTCCGACTAATATTTGTCAAGCACTTAGGGCTGACAAGTATAGAGTGTGATAACCCTTTTGTCCTTCAAACTTCTTGGATGTCACACTTACATAATGAATAGTTACTTAGTTTGCTGTGAATGAAAGGACGCATGTCCCTTATGCTTTGCATTATTTTCACTATTAAGTGGCATGATAAGTAGAAAGAGTGGTGGTGATACATCACATGCTGCTACAGAGTAATTGGTTGCAAGTAAAATAATATTACTTTGCCAAATGGATGGATGGGTTACTAAGCTGTGTTCTATACATCTGAATGTCTGTGTTGATTTTATGTTTCGTTAACTGTTTTTGATCTCTTATTTGGTTTCAGATTTATGATGATACATCTGAAGGCAAAAAAGTCTGCACTTACTATAACTTAGTGAATATTCCTGTTGTCCTGGTCATTGACCCCATCACAGGGCAGAAAATGCGTTCATGGTGTGGCATGGTTGAACCAGAGCATTTGTTGGAGGTATGAACATTGATTCTCGATGTGCTCTTACAAGTTATAAAATACAGTATCATTAAGATTTCTGTTAGTAATATTTTCAAGTGACGCAGTTTGTCTCCATTGATCTGATAGATGCCTTTTGTTTTTGTACTGTGCCAATAGGACCTTATCCCATACATGGATAAAGGTCCTAAGGATCATCATATTGCTCACCCTTGCAAAAGAATGAGAGAAAATGCTCAAAACGGTGCACTGAAGTCAGGTATTTAGATAAATTATTCTTTTACCATTTATGTAAACATAATTTAAAAATGTGACATGCATAATTATTTTCTTTTTGGAATTCTGTAATTTTCACTTGTGAAATTTTTAAATGGATGTAACTCTCCTGTAGATATGCACTAAATACGGAAACATTCTACAAGAAATTTGTGGTGTAGCTTATGCTCCATATTTTTTTGGGCATCAGTTCAGTTAAAGTGAGAGAAATTTGATCAACATTTTGTCCTGGGTGAGGATTAGGACACCTTCTGGAGAAAGGATTGGGGCACTTTGTATCAGGTCCAATTGTAAGGTAGCTTGCTTCCCAAGAGCCATGCCTCCAGCTGCCTTGATTTATGGGTTCCTTTAGATGTGGTTGAATTTATGAGTTGTTTCTCCCTCATTCTGAATTGGTACGAATTGCTAATCTTAAATTTGCTGGGGTGGTTCCACGATCTAGATTCAGGTTGCCCTGGTCATCATTTGGTTTAAGTGGTCCCGTCTTGCAGTCTCGGTAAAGTTTGACCTATTCTCGAGTCAATAGACTGCAATTCTCGCCTTGAGACTTTTGATTATGTGGCTGAAACTGCTTTTGTTGTATTACTCAGTGATCAAGTGTTTGCCTGAGTTAGTAATTTGGCATTGACTGTTTGGTTAGAGTTTGTTTTTCTTCTGAAAATCTGATTAAGAATGTGGCACGGTGATATAAATCTAAATTTTTTGTACTTTTGCTTTTCTTATTGACAATGCATTTAAAATTTTAAAACTATTTTCCTTTAGTTTATGATTTTAGTGGTAGTTGCTCTTTACTCTTTAGCCATGGGCAAGAAGCAAGTCTAGATTTCTCAATTGGTGTGAAAGTTTACTGATATGGGCTGTTCTTCAAATGTTTAAATTTCAGTAGTGTTCAAGTGAACGTTGATGCGTAAGTTTACTTTGTTGGCATCAAATAAAGAGTTCATATGCCTCTCATGTGGCCGGTTTTTTCTATCTTTGATGATTGTTCAATAATTTTCTGTACATGTTCCACTGTCGCAATTCAGCGGCTTCACTAGCTGATAATCCCAATGAAGAAGATGAGGATGTATTGAAAGCTTTAGCTGCCTCCCTTGAGGATGTAAAACGACCTGCCTTACCTTCTGATGAAGACAAAAAACCAGAAAAGGAGCAAGAACCTGAAGTTCCCAAGAGCGCAAAACCATTGTACCCTGTCCTACCGGATGAGCCTAAATGCGATAGCAGTCTTCTTTGCAAGATTTTGGTCCGTCTTCCTGATGGTCAAAGATTTCGGAGAAACTTTCTTCGAACAGATTCAATACAGGTATGTCATCCCAAATTGGTCTCTGACATCTTTCTGAGCTGCTTTTAACAGATTTACATTTTTTACTGTAAAAAAACCGAGTTCTTTTTCCTCACTGATCATCCCAACATTTTGAAAATGTTGTATTCTGAATCTCTGATGGACTAGGCTTCTTAAGATGTTTGCATGATCTGATCTAAACTGATTTCTTATTCGTGAAACAGCTGCTATGGTCTTTCTGCTGCTCCATTTTGAAGGAGGCCGAATCTCGACCATTTCACTTGACTCAGGCAATACCGGGGGCATCAAAGCATCTGGATTTTAATAGCAATCAGAGCTTTGAGGAAGCCGGCCTTTCCAACTCAATGATTTCACTTACATGGGAATGAAGAAGGTTGGTATCGTTTCTGCTCTGGCCATTTTATTGCCATATTTTGAGGGAAATGATGTAAGAACGTAGACCTTAGGAGATCGGTCATGTTCATTCCCTTTTTTTAGGAGCCAGTGCGGCTTTAGATCCATCAGTTATTGTTTTATTATCTCTCTTGCACCCCCTTCGCTTTTCATGTATATAATATTTTATCTAAGATGCTACAAATGCAAATACCCTCTTAGTAAATGAAATCACAATCTTGTCCTGGAATTTCAACTTGATTTTCATGTTGATGCAACTTTATAATGGGACATGCTAGAATTGAGCTGATCCTGCCGACAGGCAGTGCTTGCATGTGAGGCCAGAAACTCGAGGCCTCCTCTGTCTTAGTAAAGCTTTAAGTGGTGGCATGATGAAGTTTGGATCCATTCTTGAATTCTCCGGCCTCTAAAGGGCTGTTTGCGGTGTCTGCGTCTCTCTCTCTCTTCTCTCTGCCTACAGGATGCACCTATACTGGATGTCTTAGCAGCTGTGCTTAGAATGAACAAAAAAAAAAAAAAAAAACTGGCGTAGCATTCCTTTAATCCTGGTGCTGGATTTGGAATGAGAGTAGGAAGTCTGATTAATAATAAGTATTCGGGTTGAAGCTATAGAGTCTAAACTATTAATCTCTGGGTGGGATATGGTTCTTTAAATTTCATTCAAGCCTTTGAGTGATTGTGTGACCTTAAAAGATAAGTTTTTTGGGTTCCTTCTCTTAGTTGACTTGGTATTGTGATTAAATACATTTTTGGACCTGGATTTGGTTCTGTATTTAGTCGATGCCCTCTTCGTTGGCACCACTCATGGAGACTCAAATTCAGCAATTGTCGTGCACGCAATCAATATGCCCTCCCTGTTTCCGTTTTAGGTTTCAAGATCGTAAGAGAATTATTATCCTTCTGAATTGCCTACTACCGTGGGGGGTCGTCACTCGTGAGAGTCTCTTTTTCGCCGTATGACCTCCTACATCGTCTGACACACGTTGCGCATCTCGCCTGAGAAATTTTTTTTTTTACGTATTTTTATCAAATTTATGCGCCACGTCTGAAAGTCTTAAAAGAAATTTTTATATCAACCACTTAATTTTGTAAATATTTAAAGCTGACGGAGTAATGTTTTACTAGCGAAAAGCGCACAACCTATCGGCGAGTTTGGAGCCCATTTGTAACAGCGTACTTGCGCGTCTGGTTATTAAATGCTGAATGGAGGCCTAGAGAAACCAACCTTCAGTGAGAAGCAACTGTGATCCTCAGTGTTCACTTCCTCTAATGAGACAGCGGGTGCAAATCGAGTGATTTTACTGGACATTCGATCTAACCAAGTAAGTTTAAATCACATACGATTAAAAACTAACTCTATCCATTAAGTTTATTCAGATGTGAATTAATCTATCTAATTCCATTTAGATTTAGTCTTACACGTGGAGTAGCATAATAACCCAACTGGAGTGATAATTGTGTTCGAATTGAACTCCAAATCCAGTACGAACAAAATGTGCCGTCAGGGCCTAAACTAAGAAATTTTCACCAGGAACGAGTTTGAAAAGTATCAACTCTCACTCTGTTTGCGGAGATAATGTTACATATGTTTTTAAAAGACGGAAAGATATCAAACGGAAATATATGTTGCCTGAAATTAGTTTTCCATACTGTGTTTTTGATCAAGATTCCTTAGAGCAAATAATGTAACAAAATTCCGATAACTACCCAAAGTTGAACGGATCAAATTTGGTTTACACAAAATCTACACCGAACTTTTCTGGATCTTTAAAATATATGGATTAGTTTGAATATACATTCGACTGATTTCGGATTTGTGACAGGCTAATTAACATTCGTAGTACTTTTTCATTTGAAAGGATAATATAAAAAGTACACCTGCTTTTTCGTCTTGCATTTCATATATGCACTTTGACCTCATCCCGAACAGATGCTGGAGGAAAAAGTCTAGATCTAATGAATTAAGCGTCGTGGAACACCGAAGAACGGACGCCAAACATTGTAGATGATGAGTCCTGTCCGATTTTCTCCGCTCCATGACAAACCAGTCATCACAGCATATTACGGTGCACTTCCGAGAACAGTGCGCCTGTTCTTGACGTTCTAGTAATGGGAAGCAAACAGTAAATTCTAAAAGGACATGAAATTGCCTCTGGTATATATAATGCAGCTTGAAGTTGGGGGCCAGAATTTGCATCCCCACTTGCCTTTCAGTCTCAGAATGGTGCTTGGAAACAGCTAGCTAACTACCTGCAGCAGCCTTTTAGAATGCACCTTTCCTCTTCCACCAAGAGAAGAAAAAGTGGGATAAGTAGCGTACTGCAGCTTAAATTTAATATGAGGAACACCAGCCTTCTGCTCTACACGCATCTGGGCCCAGTTGTCTTTCTGGGCAGTTCTCATTTCGAGCTAAACTACAAAAAAAAGTGATGGCCGGCCCCCTGTGGAGAGAACACCTCGTCTATGTTAGCTTGCTGGCCCCAGAGAAGGGAAATTTTGCCTTTCTCCTTTCCAAAGGAATTGAAAGATGCCCTCGAGTAGAAATGTTGAGAAAAAGATGTCAAATTTTCTGCTTGTTTCAATCCAAGAGGGAGTTTATCATGAAACACTCTTCCCTCTGTTGCTGCGGAGGCCTCGATGTTTCGTTGTTTTTACATCTTCTTTAACTGATTGCTTAGTGGCTTCTTAAAAGGTTTCTTCACGTGATGGTGCTGTGAGCTCTACCAACTGCTCCTCAACTCGGGTTTAGTGCTTAAAGCTATTAGGGGATTTCAACGAGTCTAGTCTAATTACCAGCTAATAGGTAAATTAGTGGCTCAGTTAAAAGGTAAATTGCACTGCCAAGGGGAATGGGGGCCTTTTGGTCTTTTTCATGCAATGGATTATTATCCTCAGCCAAATATGAAATCATAATATATATATATATATATATATATATATATATATATATATATATATATATATATATATATATATATATATATATATATATATATATATATATATATATATATATATATATATTGAGAGAGAAAGAAAAAAATCTTGGCAAGTCAAGCCACTTGATCTCTAAGGTTGCAATTGATAGCATCCGATTTTAGATTTGAGGTTGCATAAATAGTTGTGTTTTTGAGAAATCCTCACTTTAAAGTTTTAAACAAACTAAGAATCTCCTTCGCATGAGTTTCAAATCTGTGCTACAAGTTAAAAACCATAGATCTAACATCATCAGATGAAAGGATGGTCTGATCATCAATTCATGTATATGAGACCGCGCTCAAACAAACACTTAGTTGACGCTGGAGAAGCTGAGCATGTTTTGACTTTTTAAAAAAAAAAAAAAACCAAAGAGGTATTTTGCTTGTTTTTCACAAAAAAGAAGAAGAATATTTTAGTCATCTTGCAAAGATTTCCCCTTTTTTCATTTTTGCCATTATAGGTGGATCTTCTTGTTCACAAAAAAAGAATTAAAGGTATTTTAGTCATTCCACAACTGAATAATATCTAGTCTATCAAGTAGACTGTCTCATAATATGACGGGATACACGGGCGTGTGAGCGAGGATACACTTTATCCAGGATAAATTGTCTTGAACAGCTTATGCTGTAACGAAGTTGTTCAGCGCGGGCCATCGATCCTTCTCTGTTTGAAGTGGGAGGGATGTACGTATTCACTTGGGTGCAACTAGTCCCATCGTAGGATTGTGACCTTTTTAGACCTTCTTTTGATGATGAAGGTCTACACATGAGAGACAATCGAGCCCAGTGAAAGTTTTTACTACTTTTAGATGGATGAGGACCGTGGGGTCCCTCAAAATAGTGAGACTTTTGAATCCAAAGTGAAGACATCCGAATACGACTTACCGAGCTGGGTCGGTCCGAACTTACTTGAGCCCGATCAAGTGCCCAGCGAGCCCACTTGAACCCTATTTTGGTTCCTCATCCAAAATGACAAGCGGTTCTGTCTTATGAAGAAAGAGGCAGGCTAGGGAAGTAGGAAAGGGTAGCCGTTTATCAAATATAGCAGACATTTTTGACAACTCAATTCGTACTTCAACCCTTTTTCCCCGGCGGTCAAACACCTCCAATGCCTACCTGCCGCTACAAAGAAACGTTTGCCCTTTCCCTTACAATTTTTAAAAACCACTAATGCTCGTTTCCAATATTAGATCACACTTTTCAATAAATCAAATAAAAACCTCAAGTATACATATATTTTTTTAAAAAAATCCTAGTCCTTTGTTAAAAAAAAATACTAAAAAGGGATCTCTTTTTTATGTGTAATGATAGTTCAAAAAAATGATAATTTCTATATGTATATGATTTGAAGTTGACTTGAATTAACCTTCATCCTCAGTTTGACAGGGAAAGAATGTCAACTTCAACTTCTCAACCAAGTAGCAAAAGAGTGTCAACTTCAGCCTCTCAACTAACCAACTACCCAATGTTTTGCTGCCAAATTGCAAGTAATGAATGTAGTGAGAGAATGACTTGTGATGACAAAATTTGAATTTGTATCTTTGCATCTTCAGTTTATAAGGAAGGATCATTCATATTTTATACTCTCATTTAAATACAAGGCAGTATTCTTGTCAGTAGTGGTGTGTCGGCCTGGCTCGTCAATGAAATGTCAGCTTTTTTTTTTTTTACTAAAATAATAAAAAGTAAATTGCTTTTATGTTTGTAAGCAGAGAAAAAGAACAAAAAAAAACTTTTTTAAAACCGTGACGCAGGATGACTTGAATCATTTTGCAAAATTATTCATCTCAGATTTTCATGTCCACAGAATTGGTGTACAAACTTTTAATATTTTTCTACCAAGAAAATCCTTGCCACCATGAAACTTTTGAGGCCTGTGGAACGCTGAAATAAGTTGTAAGCATAATTCCATCTTCTTAAGATCGATTCTCCAAATTGAAATCTCGTTATGTTATTTCCGAACGTCTGCCACATCCTAGTGCCTTCAGCAATATGTATAATCCATATATGACAGTTCTTGCGCAAACTAATTTCTAAAGAGTGCTGTGCGTTGTGAAATCAAATTTTTATTATTTTTTTGGTGACAGGCAGATCTAATCTCTATATTCTAGAGTTTTAGCCGTATCTAATAACTGAGACAATTGCAGTGCTTTAAAAATTAAAGACTGCACACAATGAAAAGGCCACAAAGAAATTAGAAAAAGGTAAAAGTGATCAGAAAAGTGAAAGGCAAAAAAGAATCGGCAGGTTTTTTACTTTCCGCTGAACTTGTGTTGATAATCATTTCAACTTGCAGCAAAAATTACAAACATCAGACCCTCGAATCAAAAGCCAGCAGCACAGTATCTTGGCTCAGACTGGTCAATAATCTCCCCACATATAATATTGGCACGAGAGACCCCACAAAGTATAGTGGGAGATCTAGAGAGAGAGACATCCAAAATTAATCCGAAACATCCTTTTTTTTTTCTTCCCACTAATTTTCGATCTCTCGAAAGAATCAAAGACTTTCATTTGGTAAGAATACATACAGTTGAAAGCCTTCAACAAGAGATCATAATTGAATGATCACTACATTAAGAAAAAGAAGGAAAAAATGCGAAGAAAAGAAAATTTTCTTACAGTCAGCAACTAAATGATGACAGTGATACTCTCCTACAAGAAACAAGGAAGAGCACCACCCATCATCACAGCAGCAGATCTTGTTCATCTGCTGCCGCCGTTTCTTTCGGAGGCCATGGAGTGAATCGCACTAGAAAGGTTGTTGACGGCGGAGATGAGACCCGCGAATCCCTGCCTGTTCATCTCCGTCCTGCTCTCCTCCATGTGCAGCTTCCTCTCCTCCATATCGAGAAACGCTCGGTGCCTCTTGTCCTTCTTCTCTTCGCAGGCAAGCAGCGCTCTCGACAACACCGACGCGCTCTCGACGATGCTGGACCCAAGGCCTTTGGTTTTCCTTCTCTTCACCTCCAAGCTGCCTTCTGTCTCCGATGAATCCGTCGTCTCTTCCGCTACATGCTCATCATTCGCAAATCAATATATTGTATTTCAGAAAAGAGAAGAAGAATATTTAGGCTATAGAATCATTTGCAAAGCAATTCAACGAACCATCTACCATGATAGGAAAAGGAAAGGCAATCATTCGCAGTTTTTGTCTGGTTCATTCTTAGGTTTCTATCCGGAAATTATTGTTATACACGTAAAGAATACTAAAACCACGAGTAAAAATGCCAATTCGGTAGACAAGAATAGGCTATAAAGAGTGGTTTTGAGAACCGTATGATTTATTCTTGGCATCATATATGATGAAGATTATATCGGAAGAAATGAGCTCTAGAAGACTATAATATATATGTACAGTTTTCATCATGATATCAAGTTTGCGGTTGCGAGGTACTAGGAATGTTTGAAAACTTCTGTTGAGATGGATCATGCAATCATATGCTAAACCAAAAATAAATGGAGGCTACAGCAATATGAAATCTACATAATATTGCAATCGTCCAGGGATATAACATTTTTATCCTCAGAACAGTGAAAAGATCTTATAGTGAAACAAGGATCTTACTTACTTCTTCGTTCGCGTGGAAGAAGAACATGAAATAATCGACGCCAACGATAATCATGATCCCGTTTGCTCTTTAAAGAAAAAAGGTAGGAGATTTCTTGGGTTAAGAGACTACGATCAAAGTACACTGGAGATACTTGGTAGTCAACATGGTAACCGAGTTGAGTAAGATCTTTGAAAATAAATTACCGTGCGAAAGATAAACAAGTTACAGCACATACTAATAAGAATAATGAACACTTGTTGATAGAACGAATACAGAATGCAGATCGAGGGTCGATCAAGATTTTCCAAGGGATGCGATTGATTGGCAATAGAAGATGCAAGAAACGAGAGTCCGAGCAACTTATAGGAAGTCTTCTGGACGTCACACGGAAACCAACACATAAATTCACGTCCCTGAAATTTCAACTTGTATTCTACACCTGGCCTAGCCAGTTTGTCGTTTTTAAGGGTAAAAACTAAAAGGGGTGTTAATGGCATTTAATGAATAAATGTGGCTCCGTTCTGCAACTTATTGGCAGCGAAGGGGAGAGAAAAGGCCCCGCTTGGGGGGCAATGACGAAATCGTCCCCGCGACAGAGAAGCTCGACGCACGGTCGTCAGCGTCAACTACTGAACCAAAGGGGTACAAAGGGTATTTCGCAGGTGACCGTCTTTATTTTCTAGGAGGAAGCGTCGGTGGTGGCGGAGGCCGGAGGCCGTGACCTCCCATCAACATAAAATGACGAGAATGACCTCGCAGACGGATTCGTGCAGAGGAAAACCGTGGCCACCAGTTGCGTCATAAAATAAGAGCATTACATCGATGACAGGAAACGCCGGGGACGAAACCGCCAAATCAGAAGTCCGTCGGCGGAGGAGCGCCACCACTCCCGGCGGACATCTCCCGTCATTTCGATATCACAGGCACAGAGGCGTCAGAGTAGGACGCTTTCGTCATTCCATCAAATATAAGATACAGAACGGTCATTTGCCAGACCTTGCACGCACAGCGGGGCGGGGGGAGAGGGAGAGAGAGAGAGAAAGACCTGAGATGTGTGGATGCGGAGGTGATGGTGGCTCCGCCGGCGGAGGCTGAGGAAGCTGGGAAAGAGGCGGAGGAGGAGGAGGAGGAGGAAGCGGCGGTGGTGGAGGAGGAGGTGCAGCAGCACCACCAACGCCCAAAGGGTGCTGCTGTTGTTGGTAGGTGGCAGGCGGCGCCACTAGCCTGGGGGGGAACCGCCGGTTGACGACCTCGTGTAGGGCCTCGAATACCTCCCGAGCGAGATTGGAGGGAAGGTTCCTCTCCTTCCGGTCGTGCTTCTCCATCTCCCAATAGGACGGGCGGCCGGCGATCGGCCGGCTCTCGTACTCCCTCACCTTCTTGTAGTCCCTGAGGAGGTTGTCCCACTTGTCGTTGCACTGGTTCTGGCTCCGCATACAGCCGCTGCTCCAGCAGTAGTTCTCGACCCACTTCCACCGGAGCTCCGCCGTCTTGTTCCTCTCCCTATCCCCTCCCCTCATCCGACGTTCGTCGTCCATCTTCTTCGCCGTGATCAGGATCATCGTCTCCTGCAGCGTCCAGTTCCCTTTCCTATACTCCCTCTGCCCGTTCGACGTCGACGGTGCAGATGTGGCCGTCGTGTTCGTGGTGGTAGTGGTCGTCGTTGTGGTCGTGGTGGCGGTGGCACCTCCACCGCCCGTCGGTCGGGTCTCCACCGGAAGTATCGCCGTTCTGGAGATCGGGTCGCTCATGCCTCACTCTCTGTCTCTCTCCGGAAGGAGGATCTTGACGGTGGCGATCGAACGGGGTTTCGTTCTCGAGCGCTGCTCTCTTTATTTTAGTTTTTCCGTTTCTAATTTTCTCGGTTTAGCTTCGTTACTCATCATTACTGATTAATGTTGTTGTCTTTCAGGTCCTCCAAGTCTTTCTTATCCTTGGCTCTCCCCAAAATCGCATACGTATCCCCTTCTCGAATCTGGATCCCGAAGGTCCACTCGTACGATTCGCTAATTATTCTCTATAAGTTAATTGGATCATTGTTTTATTTTTAGATTTTATCATTTTCCTCGTATTTTTTTTCTTTTTTAAAAAAAAAGAATACTTTCAATGGTGGTCTTTTCGTGAATTGTTGATCGAAAAAGCCAATTTCAGTTGATTCGGGTCATTGTATTTGTGGCGAGGAAAAGTGCAAAAAGACGGGGCTATTTCCGTCATATCCTCAACCCAACGTACAAGTAAGGGCCATTTTTGTCACAGTGGGGAAGAAGCGAGCATAATTTGTTTCTTCCATAATCAAGGGCCGAAGATTGTGACGCGTCGCGATACAGGTTTTGACGGCATCGGGTCGTACGTGATGGCGTAGCCCGAGGCCCCTTCACTTTCTTTTCTCCAAACTACCCTCGGACCTTCTTCGCGACCCGAAACCAAAATTTCGGAAGAAAAAACGAGCTCACTTCCGTCTTTTTCTTCACGAAGTATCTAATTATCCAGCTGCCGTAATCAAATTCCCTTGAGTCTAGGAGAGGTAGCCAATAAAAATAAATTCATTGTGTTTTCTTTAAAAATTGAAGCTATTTCGGAAGGACTGGACTACTGGTTAAGTTGGCCAAAGAGCTGTAATTTGCAACAATTGCCAAGGGTGATACAGTGATTGGATAAAATTTAGTCACTTAAAAGAAAAGATGGTCGGTTGTCAGGGCCGCTGGCCTTCCACCACTTGAAAAGTGGAACGGACCCCACCGGGGGAAAGGTCAGAGAGAGACGCCATTTTACAGTACTACCCCTTAGCCGGCCATTCCGATGAATGACTGTTCTTGATGACTTGGTAGAACTGGAAGGTGTCGATTATTATTATTTAAAAAGCAGAAAACTAATTAATTAGACTTCGTGTCTATGAGCAGATGGCCGAAGCCTGAAGAAAACTCGCAGTTTATTATGTTTGCAAAGAGTGCCATTAACGACCAGAAGAAAGAAAATGGAAAAGAAATTTTCTTGACAGTAGGATCGGTGGGATGCATTTGTTTCGTAGCTGAAACGTGGGTTGAAGGGAGTACCACGGCCTGAAAAGAGAGAGGTGACGTTTATAGGGGCAGGCAGAAGCTGCAGCACCTGCGCCCTCTGCTGCCGCGCTGCTGCCTGCTCCATCTGCATCTGCAGCCCCACCACTTCCTTCTGCCTACGCTCAGTCAAACCCCACCATGGTCAAATCTCGGTTTGACCGTGCTTTATCTTAATCCATGCTTATCTGCTGCTGCTTCGCCGGAGCCGGCGTCTTTGCCCCCGATTCAGTCCATCTGCCTTCCGGTGGCCCCTTTGCTTCCCGTGGGAGCCAGTGTAAGTTATTAACCTCCTTTTTTTTTTTTTATCAGTTTTAGCTCATTTGTAATGCCAAGATGGGCCTCTGCTCACTTTTCATCTTAGATGCTGTTGCTCATATGGTCAAAAGAAAAAAAAATTACGATAAACTTCACAGTTCATGGAAATACAGATCTTAACTAAGGCTTCAAATTTACGCTTGAAAAACTTAACTGCTTTGGATGTTTGATTTACGATTAGGAGATATTCTGATCTTAAATTCATAGACTGTCAGCATTTATAATCAAACTTCATGCATCAGAGGAGATCAAGCTTCCCCTAAAATGGTTCAGGGCAACTGTCTGCGCGCCAGTGGAGCCTCTCACTTTTCCAACCCCGCTCCATGCCCTACTTCTGATCCCCTTCACAGTCTATAATATGTCCCAAATATGTATGCTGAATTTATTGAACTATGGAAATGGAAGTACCTGGAAGACGTTGAGACCCCGGTTCTCCTCCCCTCTGTCCTAGATCTATCTAGGACTTGAGTAAAAAGTAGGACACCCGTCGACGATTAGAGTGTAGTTGAGACAAATAACGGCCACAGGAATCAATCTTCTTTCATGGCCGCTGGACTAACCAACACATTACGCCTATCAAAAGCAAGTTTAATGGTCTATGGATTGATGCATTTCTGCCTGGATTTGCTGTGGAATGCGATCATTAATTATGGCGTTTTAGTTCCTCCTGGATCTTGTGTTTGTGCAGTTATTGCAGTTAGTTAGTTCTTTATATTATCAACCGTAAACTTCATAGCCGCGCAAATCTGTTCTCCAGATTTTCTAAGGAACGAGAAATCTCGTGATGAACATTTTCAATTTATGTTGGGTAAATGCTAGACGGGGAAAACAATATTAAAAACATATATATATTATGTTAGTTGTTGTTAGTAATAACACAATACGTGCAATACTTAGAAGACGGACGTTCTAGATATATTCTTACCATTTTTCATTATTTTATCAGTTTTTTAGAATGTCATGATTAACTACTTAAGGTGTTTTTGAGAAATTGTCGATATTTATGATACTAATCTCAAATGGGTTTTACACATGGAACCTCAACACTTTAGATGCTTTGTTCCACAAAAAGTAAAAGCTAAACGAACGTCATCTTGTTTGAATGTAGTCTTACTCCAAAAAAACCTGATGAGTTAGGCTACTTATTGATCAAAGTTGAACTGGTTTCTAATGGAGAAAGATCCTAAAACAATAGAATGTCATAATGCTCTCAGTGACTTAGATGTAAAATATGTAAAAATAACTTGTAGTAGAGTTTTGTTATACTATATCAAGACTAACATTAGTAAGTTTTTTTTTTTTTTTTTAAACAAATATATATTTGAAACTAATTCTCTTTCGTCGTAGATGCCATTTATAGGTCATGAGGCACCATCGCCTCTCATGAACAAAAGTGGCGATCCCCTGCTATCGACACGATTCCTCTGCTTCCTCGCTTTAGCAACTACCTGGAAGGAGGCAGTGTTTCTATCCCCTTCTTTCAACCATCTCATTCTAGCTCTTCAACAAATTTCTTCCAATGATAAAATTCTGTTGAGTTCCATTCTTATGCTTTCTTCTTCTTCTTCTTCTTCTGACGTCTCAACAGCCTTTTGAACTGCATCAGGCCTTTGGTGCATCTCTTGAATTTTGACATTCAGAATCTCCACTGTTTCATCTCTTTAAGCCTCTGATCAGCTCATTCAGCCATTCATACTTGAGTTACATGCCCACCACCCTTATCGTGTTGTCCCATTCCTTCAATTTAAGCAGACCAGTGAGCCACCATCTCCGTCTGGCCTAGTTCACCCTTTCCACCTTATCTGCAGACCATTTCGGGAGATTCATTCGCCTCCTGCGCATTAGAGTCCATTCCCATCAAAGGTAATTGCCCTCCTCGCGGGGTTCATCATCATCATCACCAGCTTAGCAGTAAAGAACTTAACTACTGTTTTGAACATCAAAAAATGAGTTTTTGACATAAAACATGGACTTCAAACACTTTCAATATGCTGTTTCGAAACTTCAAGCTTAGGCTTATGACTTTGGCTTGCACAAAGTGTGATGCTCATGAGAATTGAAGAGTCATTGGGTTAGGTCCTGTTTATATGTCACCTTCTTTGGTTCAAACAGCTAGAATTTTCGATGTAAATTCCTGGATTTAAGACGGCAAATTCACTTGAAAAAAAGGGATCTGTTTTAATGGATGGATGAAGTACCCCATGTTGGATCCAATCAAATTCGTTATGGAGTTCTTTTATATTTAATTAGTTTAATGTCAGGATTATATTTATATGGTTACATTAACCACTAACCCCCACCACACCTTTTCAAAAAAAAAAAAAAAAAGTGAAGGACCCTTTGATTGATTTCTCTAAGAACTATGATTGCTTAATAATTGACCTATCAAAAAGAGAGTGTCGGCGAGAACGATCATGCATTATATATATATATATATATATATATATATATATATATATATATATATATATATATATATATATATATATATATGGGAAAGGAGAGTGGGTAAAAACCTCACCGCTTTGGTTAATAAACAAAAATCAGATTTACTTTTTTTTTTTTTTTGACAATCTAACCTTATGGATATGATCTTAAGAGCTATTTGACAAGAAAAAGATATTAAGTTAGTTGTTTTCTTACTTAATTAATATTTTTTTCATAATAACAAAGAAATGCTCCTATGACATCAAAATTTTGATAGTAGAAATATCATTTTTTTTTTTTACAAAAATGACTTGAACTAAGCTATGATTTAATATTAAATTCGTGCTTGTAAACACATAAGAAGGTTCACATTTTATTTAAAATACATTTTAACATGAATTTAAGAGGTCTGGTTTTTATCCCTTACTCAATTGATCTGGTATGTATCCTGAGAAAAATAGCTCCAAGACTCCTGGCACCCAGTCATCCATAACTTAAACAGCAAAAGAAATTTAAGGTTCCCTATATGAGATGCAACCCATAAAGAAGATGAAGATTTTGATGAGGTTTTAATGAATACATTTAATGTCTTTCACCCATTACATTTATTAGTCTGTCTACCTGATGAGGATAAGTTTTAAAAGATACAGGTGAGAGAGGAGACTGCCATTTCAACGCTTCACAACATCAAAGAAAAACTGACAGAAACCACAACTGTAGATATATATACACTGTAGAAAAGATCATAAAAAAAGAAAAAACGAAATACTCGAGTCAAACTTTCGTCTAGCTCTTAGCTTCAGTGCATCCTTCACACTTTCAGGTTCGATTATCGGGAATCCATCATTCGCGAGACCCATTATTTGAACAAACTGTGGACCGAAGAGATCCTCGTTGCATGTCCAAAAACTTTAGTTGAGCTTCGACAAGATTCATTATTCTCTCTAATCTGCAAAGATTCAAAATCTACAGATCTAAGTAATCTCAGATCTAAAATCCGATTCTGTGAGACACCACCTTAGCGATTTCATCTGATCTCAGATATGATATCAGATGCGAGGCATTTCTCCTTGCTGGTTTCTTCTGTCCAAAGTCACGCTCACTTTCCAAGCGTCCAACAACAAAAAAATTCCTTGCCAACGCCGTACATAGTGAGGGATTGGCAGAAAAAAGATTGCGGAAAGTTGGAAGTTGAAAACTTTGAAGCTGACCTCGCAAGTAATGCTTTCTGCCGTGTTTCACAAGATGCGGCGTTCTTCCACTAATTTGGAGAGGTGACAAGGAATCCATTTCTTGTGTGGCGCCCGCCATCAACGCGATATGAATGGAAAGTGTCCAGAATGATTCGAATTCAACTCCAAGAGAAAGTTCAACAAAAGAAAAGAAGCAACTCTTGTCGGCTCAAGAGACAAGGAGCAACTCTTGCCGGTTGAGACTCCCCATGATATTATTCTTGTCGAAGCTCAACTAAAGTTTTTCCCGTTTCTGCTAAAATTCAGTATATCAAAATGGGCGCTCATATAATACAGATCCAATCTGCGGGTATTACGGACAATAATAAAGAGGATAAAGAATTAAAAATAATAAAGAGGTTTTTTTTTTTAATTATTTTGACAAGGACGAACACACTTTATTTATATACAGAAAACATCGAAAAAAAGAAGGTAAATACGGTCGAAAGTGGGTGGGGATGTACGCCGGACACGTTTTATAGGACCTCCGTTGGATTCCGACTCTCAAGGCTAAAATGTCGGTTCGGGACGGAGGTCGGATATGATCCGATCCAGTTATAAGGCCTCCGATCCGATGGACCGATCAACGGCTTCCCCTTCCCACCTAACTGGGCTGCGTCAAGCACCGAACCTTCTTAGAATGATCAACGCGCGAGAAAGAAAGAGAGACGGAGGAGGAGGAGGAGGAGAGATCTCTTTTCTTTTTCGCGAAGCTCCCCTCGTTAAATTAGGCCTTTGAGGATCTCTCTCTCTCTCTCTCTCTTTCTCGCTCGCTGTGAGATCGATCATTCATGGCGACGATGGCTAACAGCAATATTAATGCCAAATTGGTAATTTTCTTCCATTTTTCCATGTTTCGGCTTTGTTGCTAATCTCGTGTTCTTCATCGTTTTCCTCGATTCTGTCTTCCTTTATTTTCTTGCGGAAGAATTTTTGAGTTTGGGTTTTTGGGATGATTTTTTTCTGAACGTTAGGTGCTTCTTGGGGATATGGGAGCGGGGAAATCGAGTCTCGTGCTCAGATTCGTAAAGGGTCAATTTTTCGAGTTTCAGGTGAGGAATTTCCACCCACATTCTTCTTCTTCTTTGTTTCTTGTTTGGGGCTTCTTCGATTGTTTGGTTGAGTCTGTCGACTTGGTGGAATGGTGTTTTGATTTGTTGGTGCATGTGATCGGTTTTAGGAGTCGACGATCGGCGCGGCCTTTTTTTCGCAGACTTTGGCGGTGAACGATAGGACGATCAAATTCGAGATTTGGGATACGGCGGGCCAAGAGAGGTACCACAGTTTGGCTCCCATGTATTATAGGGGAGCGGCTGCCGCTATTATCGTCTTCGATATCACGAATCCGGTATTGCTCTGTCGATCTTCTTTCACTCTTTTTTTGTTCCTTATTCTGTGATATTATTTCTTGTTCTATATCTGGAACTGAGATCGCTTTTGATTAATCATTTTTTTTTTTATATCGGCTGTAAATTCTTTTCGTTTCGTGGATTTTCCATTTAAAGGTGGATTAAGAAATTTCTTCTTTTTCCTTTTTCCGTGTGTATTAATTCTATGCCTAGTTATTTTACATTAGGAAACAGGGAGGTAAATGGACAGGATGCTTGCCGTTTGCAAGTTGATTCATGTTTGTTGCACTTTCACTCGATTGAAGCATTAGCCCAAGGTGGGAGAAAACACAAAAGAATAGGATAAGGAGAGGAGCTGAGCTGAGCTCCCTTTTGTTTTGACCAATGTTGCCGAAGCCTCTTAAAGTGAAGAAAATAAATCCAAATCGTTATCGAGTCATTCTCTAGCAACCGATCTGCTTAAACTTTGTTGTCTGATGCATGTAGTTTGTACAGATATGGCCACTCTTTCATGCTTGTTACCTAAAGTTAATGGCCTATTATTTATATGGGTGCAAATTTATTGTGGAGTTCCTGAAGGATCGCTTACTGAAGAAAGCTAAACCTAGTTTGAATCAGTTTGGTGGATTTACATATGGAAAATTGAGAAACATGTGGAAAATTGAAAAATGTGTGTGAATATTCTGGTTAATTCCGATGGCAATTCTCTTGATAATATCCAGGAATTGTACTCTTATGAGATGATAGGGTGGAGAAAACCATAACTGAGAAATTTTCTCAATTGTGGAAATCAAATTTTAGGTTTCTTTATCATTTAGCAGCTGGAAATTAATTCAGTGTAAATCCTTTCTTATCTGGAGAATGCAAAACGTATTTTCTCAGCCGAAGTGATTTACAAATTTATAGATATACATTTTATTTGCTTTCGTTTACCCACTTCTGACTTCCTCCTACTTATGATGGTAGACAGTTAAATCATGGTGTTATGAATTGTATATCTTAAAGAGTTCCATTGAAATTTATCACCTGTCTGCATGTGGCTAAGCCTTTGGGCAGCATAGGTTTATATGCATAACTTGTATTATTCAGGCATCTGATTTTAGCTTCTCTAGTTGTCGTGCTTGTTCAAGCTCTATTGGACTCATACAGGATATGCGCTGATGTTCCATAAAACATCTCCACATGTAAATCTGTGCATTTGGATTACTACTAACTCCTTTCCTTGGAGTTTAGAATACCCTGAATCTTTCAGTGAATGCAGCTGTCAACCAAGTTATATTGCTTGCTTTTGTGTTGCTGCTTTCTGGCCTTTCAGCTTTTCTTTCCTAGGTGGTAAAAGTTTGTTGAGCTATCTTTGTCAAGATGTTGGTGCTTGTTCTTGTTCACCTAGTGAGCTTTCAAAATTGGTGATTTAGTGTGCCACTTAAATTAGGCTTTGTTGTAACTTCAGTATGATGTATTTCATTTTCTCTCGTTTGCCCTTGCATGATATTCATGCTTGCACAGTTCCTGTACTTCACGGAAATATGGTCTATTTTGATATTAACTTGCTTTTAATTTTCTTTACCCTTATTTGGTTTTTAAAGGTATTTTAGTTTTTGTTTTAATTTGCATTCTTTTTTCCTTTCTGCCTCTAATCTTAGTGTCTTGTCTTCACAGGATTCATTTTCACGAGCAAAGAAGTGGGTACAGGAACTGCAGAAACAAGGTTTCGTAACTCTTTGAACTTTAGCTTTTGATATTAGAAACATCTTGTTGTGCTGTCATTTGAAATTCTTAGAATAAGAAGTTGATGTCCTTTCAGCTTTTCATGAACTTGAAATGATAGAATCTTCGTCTATCTTACCACTTTGACATAGTTTTATTTAACAATTATTTGTGGAAGAGAGGACATGTTATGGACAGAAGGGGCCATTTGGCAACGGTAACACATTGTTAGTCTGCTTGAAGGTTCAGCTTGCAAGGACATGAACTCATTTTGTTAGGCAATGGAAAAGTGGCTTTTCTTTTGAATTTAACATCAAAAAGCATATCAGTCAGAATGTTATTAAAGACCAGTAGTAATATGCTTTATACTTTTATTGTATTTATTGTGACCAGTCTCTGAAATATTGTGTCCACACATGGTGCTTGGCATCAAGGATGTCTAAGACTAACCACAGTCACATGTCCCTGTGGCATGGTATTTACCTACTGTTGTATGACTCTTCTGTATATTTGATTTTAGTTTGAATTTTCCAATCTAATGGTGTATCTTAGATTTGTTAAATCCGATTTCCACTTGGACACAATATTTACATGGTCTTTCTCCAGGTAATCCTAACATGGTGATGGCTCTTGCTGGAAACAAGGCTGATTTGGCTGATAAAAGAAAAGTGACACAAGAGGCAAGTAGCACTTGTTTTGCTATGAACTGCTGATTTTTGTATGGTTCTTTTTTTTTTTTTTTTTTTTTTTTGATCTGGCAGTGATGATTATGAAGAGCTAGATGATTAGAAGACGAGTAGATAATGTGATTTTTGTTTATACATGCAGAATTGGTCCCTTCAAGGGAGAAGCCTACGTGGTCATTTTTATGTGCTTACGTACTAAGCCCTGCTGTCTAATCAAACATATTTTATTAGGCTAGTAGCGGATATTGATGATTATAATGTACTAAAACCATCGACATGGCAAATGGAGATTACTATGAAGGAATTATATATTATCAATCTATTCTAGTAGTAATGCAGTTTTCAATTGGTTACCTCTAATATTCTTGTCTCCATCATGTATCCCGTGGGAAATCATGGATAATGGATATCCTTTTAATTTTTTGTTTTGTTGCACGTGTTATATATGAGGTGTATGTTTCTAGAGTAGTCTGTCTGTACTTCTTGCTTTAACTGATGCTGTTTTAATTTATTTGGTGTTTTATGCAGGAAGCTAGGGCATATGCTGAGGAAAATGGACTTTTCTTCATTGAAACATCTGCAAAAGCCGCTACTAATGTGAATGAAATTTTTCATGAAATAGGTAACACTAACACTTATTTGCTCAAAGATTCAATATTTTCTTTTTGTTATGTAGGTCGTTTAGCTGAGCTACTGGAAATGAAAGCTAGCCCCAGATTGTGTGGTTTCTGTGTGATGCTCCTTTCCTTAAACACATGATAATAGTCACTCTTGTTATCTTTATAGCCTCCACTTGTTTAACTGCTTAATAATGTTCTAGGAAATATATGTTTCCTGAATTTACTTGCTGTCAGCAAATCATGGTTAACCATTTGAGTTATATCGTCCAAATACTACGATCTACTGCTATAATAATGTAGGCACTGGCCTTGTGGTTGCATGTAACATTTAATATTTGCCCATTTCACTGTCTGCTTTTATTGCTGAAAAATCAATTCATGTTCCAGGTTATTTTATATGAGCTAGCTGGATGCACTTGTTTTCATTCTATTTATTCATGTGCAAATTTACCAGTTAATTGGCTTAACTTATTTATGTTTTGGTGTGTGTTACTGTGAAATGCTGGATTGGTCACTGCATTGTGAAATTGCATCATCTTCCAGGTTTGGTTAATTACTTCTAAACCTGTACATGATGAAGGTTTTCTTCCACAACCATATTCTTCCTGTGAACTTTTCCAAAAATTACTTGACAATGCATGTCCCATGTGATCTTCAATGCATCTTTGACAGCTTGAGAATAGATCCATCGAAGTCCTTGGTTGTATTCTATTTGGGTTTTTCCAGTTTTACATGTTATGTTCTCTAATGATTTGGTTTCACAAATCCCGGAAGGTGCATTTCTTTCACCGCGCCAATAGTATGCAGTTCAATATCTAGCCCTTTCGAGTTGCATCAGTCGCCATTTTAGTACGTCTGTTGAATTTCTTTTATAGTTGCTTACTAGATGTTTAAAATGTTGATGAATACAGCAAAAAGGTTGCCACGTGCTCAACCTGCACAAAATGCAGCTGGAATGGTTCTTGTTGACAGACCAGCCGAGCAGGCTAGAACCGGAACTTGTTGTTCCTAAGCAGTCTCGAGAATCCGGTATCCTGTCCCCACTTTGTTGTTTATGATTAAAATGCATGTTCGTTTGTTAGCTAGATGTGCAGACCATCTGACCGTTTGATGCATTGATGAAGCTAGTGAAGGGCGGAAGGGTAGATGGTCTCTGGAGAGTGCTGGTGGCAGGCCCATTGGGACGGCTTGGTGGATTTCAAGACTCCTTGCTAGCTACACGTTCACTGAGTTGGAATTTGGAAGCTTGTAGAAGTCAAAATTCTGTAAATAAATTCATCTACTAATAACAAATATTTCGGTATTAGTTTTTTATTCTTATACCAAGTGGTTTGTTTCTAGTTTACCAGCAAAAACCTGAAATTTCCTAGATAAAGGTTGACTGGTTTGTATGTTGACTGCGATGAAATATAAGATAATTGTAGGTTCCTGCGGCTATGTGTTTTGTTGGGGGCGTTTCATGGCCTAAAATTTTGATTCGAGAATTTAAATTTTAGGAACAAAATTCCACCTCAAACTGGAATTGGAATGATCATTTCAGTTTTAGTTTATAGTTTGGAATTTTGATTTTAGAATTGAAAATGAAGTGTTTGATAAAACATGAATTAAAATTCTAGAACATTCTAGGTTTAGTTTTTTTTTTTTTGTGATGGTGTGGAATTTTGAGTCTAAAATTGAAAATAACCTGTTTGGTAAAACATGAATTAAAATTTCAGAATTAATCAATTAAAAATCATCATAAAATGTGCCCTACGGTGAGGGAAAAAAATTTAAAATTTTGAAATCATAATTTCATCTTTGGGACATTTGACGGTCTTGAGTTATGCTTCTAGAATTAAAATTCTAGAAACAAAATTTAATTCTAGAAACAAAATTTCACCTCCAACTGGAATTAGAATGAAGATTGCAGTTCTAGTTTTTCTTTGTATTTCATAGTCTCATTTGAAATTACTGTATTTGATAAAACTTGAATTAAGCTTCTAAAATTAATTAATTAATTAAAACCATCATAGCATGTGCTTTAAAGAGAAATGAAAGAAACTTAGAATTTTGGAATCATAATTCCACCTCATAGAATCACAATTCTGAAATTTTGATTCAAGAAGAACCTATAATTCTGAAATCAAAATTATTTGTTTAATGACACAAATCTCATTTCATCAAAATGGGAATTTTAATTCTATAAGTTCACAATTCTAACCTCATCAAACAGTCGTTCAGATTAAAATCACAATTTTGGAATTTTGATTTAAGAATGTGCCTATAATTCTTTGTTGATTACGCGATTCTCATTTCATCAAAAATGAAGATTATAATTCTAAAATTTCCCGATTATGCTTCATCAAACATCCAGTTAAGTTGGCTTTATGGTATCCATCGCATCGGCGATGGTTTTCACACCTTTCTTTATGGTGTGCGGGTATCCTGAAAAAAATAGTACGATCGAAGCTATAACCATTGTAGAGCGGATGAAAAATTTTCTGGATACTTTCACCAAATTTCATCAGTCTACCATGCAATGCTGAAAATTTTCGATTCCAGCCGAGATTTTCTTCTTGCTAAACAGTCCCTTCTAAGAGCGTGTTTTCTCAGCTGAGGTGCAAAACACTCGTTCTTAAGCGGCCAGCAAGTTCAATTCCAACGACGCTTTTCCTTCAAGAAACTGAAGCGAGCGAGAGGAGGGGAGGGAGAGTGAGACGTGAAGAATCTTACAAAGGAAGCAATATCCCACCTGAACCTTGGCATCAAGGGCAGCGACGATGACTTCTTGCCGTTGCCGTTCAGATCAGCCACGATCGACGGGCAGAGTTAGTCTGGTTCATACTTGATCCCGTAGTCATCGGCTGGATGGTACCTAGTGAGACGTCGTCTTTGTAGAATAAATTACACCCAAAAAAAAAAAATTGTTGAAATGGGTGGTCGCCGTCGACAGCATGTCACCGGCGGCACCATTACTCTTGGCTGCTCCACTTGCTTTGAGAAGAGTCATGCTCAAGTTGCAAATATTCTTTTATCTTTGCGCTTGGGGCAACGACTGCAACTAGTAAGGTAAAAAAACTGAGGTGTGTGAATTGCTGGTTGGGTTTTTTGTTCTAGTGATCTCCTTTATTCACCAACCCCCACTCATTCAAAAGGCACATATTATATTTCGGCTCATTAAGAGGTGTAAATTCTAATTCAGTTCAAAAAAAAGGTTGCAGTTTAAATGCCATTTTTGAAAAGCTGGATGTTAACAAGAAACTTCAGATTTTGGTTTTACTTTTTTTGCATATTGGGTTTATAGCTATTCAATACGTTTGAAAAGAAAACCAGAAGCAAAACGCTCCGGAATCGGCCGGGTCTCAGACTAACCTTACCCATTTCTGAAAAGTCAAAGCTCATTGTTGTCATGCATACGGTCCTTCCCCAATTCAAATTCGTGCCATCCGGTTGAATTTGAACGTCCAACGGCCACTTCTTCGGTAACCTACATATATCACAGAGATAGAGAGAGAGAGATTCTTCCCACATTTCTTCCATTCCGACATCTTTAGACGTTTTCCTCATCATTTCGCTCTTTCTTTGGTTCAGAAATCTCTAGGATTTCTCTTCCGGAGTCTCTTCCCGGGTCCCGCTGAGGGGGAGAGAGACTCTTGATGACCTCGTGGGGATCGTCCTCCAGTCTTTTAATTGCTCATCTTGGGGTTTCCTTTTCCGATCTCGGAACACCAGAATAAGGTTTCTGGCTTATTGGATTACTATCGTGGAGTTCGTCCTTTCGCTCCTAGGGAATTCAGTTCTTTCCGGGGGTTTCTTTCCTTCGTTTTCTTGGTTTCGGATTTCGAGTGCCTCCGTGAACGTAGTTCTAGTGCCATCTTTTCTAAAAAATCTTTAAATATGAAGGAGATGGGTCTCTCTCTAGAATTGGAGAATTACATTCAGAACTCGATCGAGAACGCGGTCGGGCTTCCAGTATCTGAGAACACACTGCAGTCGAAGCTCTTTGCGATGGAAGAGTCGAGAAGGGTGCTTCAGGGTCAGATTTTTTCGTTGCAGGATCTAGTAAACGATCAAAATGAGAAGATTGAGAGAGCTAAGGCAAGCCATAGTTCTAGTTCACCGTTATACACATTTTCTTCTTCTTCGTTGTTGCTTTTCTTTCTTCACCCACTTAAATTTGTCCATTAATCAATTTATCTTTCCCTTCTTTCGATTTCCATTTATTTTACCATCTCTCTGTTTTCCAAACTGCATTATTTATCGCTTTGTTATGTTTTGATTTCTTGTTTTTTCCGTATCTTTTGCTCCTTTTGTTTCTTTGTCTTTTCCCCTGCAAATAATTTGTCCTTCAAAATTCTGTTAAGTTTCAAAGAGTTTTCTTCCATTTACTGTTTGACTTCTTTTACGAAGATTTTTTCCTTGTCCGGTATGTGACTTGTGTACCTTATAGTTCTGTTGTCCGTTCAAGAATGGGAGCATTTAACACGAGTAATCTCTTGTTTACAGTTTGAAGCTGCCATGAATGCACAAGCATTGAGAAAATCAATCGAGCAAAATCAGCAGTTGAATGCGGAGATCAATGACTTAACAGCGCAGATTGAAAGGCTGAACAAGGAATGTTCACTCTATGACAAAGACAGAGAGGCACTCATGGAATTTGGTAATGATGCTGATGAGCGAGCAAGAGAAGCAGAGATTCGAGCTCTGGAGGCAGAGGATGCATTCAGGAGATTATCAGAAGAACTAAACCAATCAAAGCGGGAAATTGAAATACTCACTGTGTGTTCCAGACTATCTAATTATTTATGTTCTTCCTTTTTATCTTTCATTTTCTTGGTGTATGGAAAACGTACTTGAATCGTCTCATTTACGTATGCAGCTACGCACTAATGAATTGTGTTCCTACGAAATTTTCTCTCTTAGTGGAAATTGAGAATCAACTGTTATCTTTTTACCACTTGCAGGTCCAGAGAACTAGGCTAACTGATGAGCTGACGTTACTACAGCACAAGATTTTTGGACTTGGAAAAGAAAGGGAAGACGGAAATCTCATTTGCAGTCAATGTGCACGGTTAAAGGTACACGGGAAATTGCATTTCCTAGTATCCAGAATTGTGGCTTTGAGGTTTTCTTTTCTTGGCGTAGAATCGCCATATGTAAATTTGAGTCTTTTTTTGCCTAGAACCATAATATGTGAATTCATATTTATCTGTTTTTGGCTTGAGTGGTCATGTATGAACGTGAATTTTTGTGAATTTACTGTATTTGACTAGAACTGTCATATGTGAACTCGATTTCTTTTCTGTCTAGAGCCCCAATACGTGAACTGAAGTATGTATGTTGAACTGAAGTATGTATGTTTCTTCTGTCTACAACAACTGTTTTTTGATTTGATAATCCTAGGCAATTCTGCATAATTAAAATGAAGTTTCAATCACTTTTTTCCCTTCACAAGTTTTTTATGTCTAGAGTCCCATATATGAACCTGAGAATCCTAGCAATTCTACACGGTTTAAGTGAAATTTCAATAACATATTTTCCTCTATACTTTTTTCTTGCAAAGTGTAGCTTGATTATACTTTAGAGATTGATATCAGAATTTGTTTGAAACATAAGCATAACATATAGCATGTGAGTGATAATACCTTTCGATGATTCACTCACAAAGCACGCTCTATTATTGTCAAAGGATGATGGACATTCAAGTGACATAAGTCCGAATGAGGATCTGCTCACTTCTTTGGTTGAGTCAACTCTTGGCAAAGGATATCGGTCCCAACAAGAACTGGAAGAAGCTGTGGAAAAAGGGCTCAGCTTTTTGGAGGCACATGCAGGAGAAGAGCCACACTGGAGGTTGATCCAAATCTGGGAAAAGTGAGCCATCTCATTCTACATTATTATGTACTGATTTTTCTGCATATGTAAAATTCTGCTTTTGCAACCTTCAGGAATTTGAGATATTTTTAATGTAGTACTCTAGCCTCACAGGAATTCCTCATAGCAGTATATTTTCTATAGATTTACGCTTTGCAGTTCAATATTTTTTTATCTTTCCAGGCTAAGACCATCAATTAGATGCATACTAGCATTGGCTGCAGAAGTTGAATCCCTTCGTGAAGACAAAGAGCACCTAAGAATTAACCTTCACAGAGCAGAAGGAGAGGTATGGATCTCTCTCTCTCTCTCTCTCTCTCTCTCTCTCTCTCTCTTTCTCGTCAGCTATGCTTGTTCTATTGTCTAGTGACAAAGTTCGAATGTTCAGGTGTCGGTGTTATTTGAAGAGAATAAGCTTCTAGATGAGGAAAACAAGAGGTTATTAAGGCGATGCTACAGGGAAAGAAACCAACAGGGTTCTCCATCCAGCCATTCCTCTAAAGTAAGGATGGTTTTGCACCTGCGGAACTTTGGTTTTCTAATCAATATTATGTGCAGTAATCAGAAAGGAAGCACCAGAATTATCTAATTAGCTGCCTAGACATTCCTCTTGTGTTTGTTAAGATTGTGCACAAGCTTCATTTTTCAATATTTTTGTTTGATCTATGAGCTAAAGCCTGGATATTTGAGAAATCTCAAATACTATGGCAATGAAAATAGAAACCTACATGAACTTACAATTGCTAACTGAATGATTTGAATCAACAAAAAAGTGTTGGGTGACCCGTCATATCATGGTATAACATGGAAGAATGTGCCCCTTTCCTTCTTCGTTGTAAATGTTAGTATGAAATCCTAGGTTAATTCTTCACCTTTTGGAGCATGTGTGTGGACAGAAGCTGTTTTTGCAGTCAAGCATCGCCACAACTTCTGTGTCTTCCCCATTGGAGATATTGAGATCTTTTATGACTTACAATTGAAAATAGCAGCATATGAGTAGGCCAGATTTCCATCAAGTCCGGCCTACGATCTTGCATGTCTCTAATGGGTGGAGTCCAATTTCCAACTTATGATGGCTATTCACTGAGAAAATATTCTTCTGAGGTTAAGTTGCATCCAGTTTCTATCTGCATTTCCTTCACATGTATTGTCCCTGGTGTTAGTTCAACTTGTGTCCTGACGTACTTTATAATGGTACATATCATCATATGTTGTCCTAAATTCCTAATGATAAAACTAAATTTTGATACTGTTTTTACACTTCTGCTGTTGCAGAGCAAGAGGAAAGCCAGCCCAAGAATGAACAATGCTGCTGAAAGAGCTGCAGACGCTGAAGGACCTGATTCACCTAGATGGCCTCTTTCACCATTGGAATCTAACGGTGTTCATTTGTCCAGGAATTGTAACTACAAGTAGGCCAGTTCACTGTCTTCATACTCTGTTCTACTGACTTGAGAATGTGTTACTGCATGTTGTAACCCTCAAAACCAAACTCAGCAGAGTCTTCAATGGAGATTAATTTTTTTCTCTGTTTGGTCCACTTGCATTTTATGTGTGCGTGACACCGAGAGAGAAAGAGAGAGAGTTGTATGTAAGGAGACCACTGGTATTGGCACCTTATCCTAATAAAAAGAAATACATGTCAAAACAAGATCCAGAATGGGTTTCTGCAAATCCAAATTAATCTCCAAATTTATTTATATATTAACCGATTGTGGGGATGTAATACCTGAGCTTCTGACATTTACATAGTGAAAGTACAAAATCAAATAAATTTTGATGCAATGAAATCAAGTCCACCTGATGGGCGACGCTTTGAATGTCGACATGCTAATCAAGGGAACATGCGTCCCTTGGTGTAGTTCCACGCCAGTTATTGAGTAACCAGGTTTCAATATTATCAATTGTTAGCACGTTTAACATTCAGAATATGGTCACCAATCACCACCCACTCAGTCCTTAAGGCGGTAGGTCCAACTACCTCATAATACACATACGAAGGTCTATAATTTCACATGTTTCCCTCAGATGTAGGGTGACGAAACACATTCAGGTTCAGTCAGAATCGAATGTGGTACAATAGAAAATGGAAAAAAAATTCTCAAACCAGGTCTCTGTTTTCCAAGGTTATGTAGTGACGAGTATATCAAATAATCTACCTTTCTTGATCGGTGGTGACTAATTATGAATACTAATAATACAGTTTAGCATAGTTTTATATTGAAAGGTCAAAAAAGATTGTTGGCTATATATATATGCGTGATACTTACTAATACTTTGTATCTCGCTTCATGTATGGCACCTCCTTGTTGCCAACTAAATCAGGTGTGAGGCAAACTCAGTTTGGGGTCAAATTGATCTACTTGGATTTTGGAATCATGTTTGGCTCTTGGACTTAGTGTCCAACATGTGATGACGTGTGTTTCTTTAGCGGGTTAAACGTAATATCACGCATACGAGAATGCCTTAAAAATACTGGTTTACGTTCTGGAAAACATCAACAGTCCTGTTTGTAACAACCTGACCCAAATGGCAAACACGCCTGACTTGGGTTGGGCGGATCCCAAGCCTTCGCCTAGCCGACTTCGGTTCATCTTAAAAAAACTGCGGACCACCGCTGCTGGTAATAAGAGGAAACAAGTATATAAATATATGACTTCAATGGGCGTAGTGCAATCAGGCGCAAGGCACCTCACACTCAAGGGCGAAATCAGATTTTTTTTTTAAGGGCAGCCGAACATTTCAACCTTTGAATTTGGTTTGGGTAGGTTCAAACTGAATTCGAATCCAAATAATACATGGCACAATTAAAAATCTTTAATTTTGTCAATGTATTTTTTTTTTTACAATTGACTGGGGTGAAACCATGGCCCAGGTGGCCCTCCCCTAATCACACTTATAATATACGGCACTCTTTGGTATGTTATTCATTTAGGTTGCAAAAGGTGGTAAGAACAGAGACTCTACCGGAGAATGCATTTTCTTCTTTTTGTCCCTAGCATTGAGTTAGAATCTGCAGTAACCACAGAGGGGATTCAATCTGCTTTAGTTCGAGCCTTGTCCCCTATACCTTGATATGGATGGGCTACTTTCGCTGCATTCCAATCTTGACTCTGTACCCAAGTGGCCCACAGCTCAATCTATCTTCTTGTCCTCTTGCTAGGATGGTGTGGGACTAAAAAAAGGAGAATTCGGGTAAAATTTTCAGTCATTTCTTTGATGGGAAACATTTTTCATCCGTGAACTAGAGTGACGAAGACATCTACTCTTTCAAGAAACACGTCCATGAGTGAAGTCGCCGGCACCTGCAGTTCTCAAGGACTCCGCCGGAAACTCGAACACGCAACCCAGAACTTTTGCACCATCATCACCTGCTTGAGACTGCAACATAGCATAAATAAAGCCTCAGTTGGTGCTTAAATCCTCAGATCAAAAACTTCGAAAAATTAATTAAGCAAAACATGGGCACCATTTACTTGGTTAAGATGTTGGGTTCAAGACCTTTTGAGTTTGAAGAAATCAAGTTTTGATTGCCGAAGGTTTGTGTTGGTGTAATATATTTAGAGGCCTTTAGTCCCAATTTTTTGCATGTATAGAAGAAAAGGCATTTCAGAGAAGCTAACTTTCAGTAATATAAAACAATTGGCCTTAGTAAGAAAGATATAGATACATAGTAAACCAACAAACATACATGTACCACGGGTAACAAAGGGCGAAGATAAAGTCTTGATATGGATAGCTATGAGGGTAGATAGGAAGCGACATTGGCTTGAAAGAAGGAAAAGAAAGGAAATGCAATACTTCAACAAACACAAATTAAATTTGTTTTGAAAACATGCTCCTAAAGAGCGAGAGAGAGAGAGAGAGTCACTGGGGTTTTATGCAAACGTAACAAGTTGGAAAAAAAAAAAAGCATACAATTTGTCTTTTGCTAGTGTAAAGCATGTCGGTCTTAAGTAATGTAGTCACTCATATGATCTGAAATCCAAGACATTATCTTCAATTCTTACTTTTCTAGAACCGAATAGACGCTTGATATATCTCACCTACCCATGTCAATAATATTTAATATGCATTAATGGTTGGTGAGCACAGCATGATAAAGGATCCTACAACCACGTGGAAGGGTGGGCGGGCTGCCCGCCTTGATACCCACTGCCTGCCACTTTGAGACACATATGGATGTCATTTTAAAAACTTGGATAGCACCTTTTAAGATGGCCTTACTATTGACGTTAGTAGTGGGATTTGATACTGGATGCAGATCAGATGGTATGCCAGATCATGGTTAAAGTGTGCTCTATAGCAACTGGACGAATTCTTGGCCAGGAACAAGAGTGGCACTGTTTTATTTTCTAAGTCTGTCGATTCGATATTGATTCAGTAGCTAAGTTTGGGCCACATAATTTTTTTCTTTTCTTTTTTGTATCGACAATTGCATTGGTGCTACATGGTTTATTGTTGCAATTCGATGTCACCGCCCACAACACCAATTCCACTCCATATGTCCATTCTGCTCTTTTCAACTAACTAGAAAAAGAAAAAAGAAACAGAGAAAAAGAAGCATCACTTGCATGCTTTCTAGTTTGGTTTAAAACTTGAATTGAATAAGATAAAGGTTACTTTGTTGGATGATGCAGCACTTTCGTCAGTTTCCTTCTCTCTTTTCAGCCTTTAGGTTGTGGGCGACAACTCATCACATAGATTGATAGAAGATTAATTCGTAGTTAGATAAATTGAGTGGAAAACAGAGATTCATTTGTAGCAAAAGTGAGCCACTTTTCACGCTGGAGTTCTTTCCATTCACATTGATCATTCTAGCAGTTTTGGACTCGATCGAGTGTCACAGATGATGTCATGGCTGATTTACAGCTTGCTAGAAGCAGATCTTGTAAAAGAAGGGAAAACTGCAATAAAAAATTCGAACCTTCACTTATTTAGTTGGAGAAACTTCTACACATCAATAAACTTGTATCCTGTGTTGTGATGAGTTTGAAATATGATAGATCTTCCCAAGGGAAGCTTACCAAGGTGCTGTCGGTGGGTAACCCGGAAAGACAAATTTGAGGTGACTCATAAGGATAAGGTACTGCAACATTTTTGTTTTTGAACTGATCTACCAGTACTGGACTGGTCCCATTTCACGTGTTCCGAAGGCAGTCTGAGCCATCTCCATCAATCTCAAAAGCAGAAACGTCCAGGAATTTTCTATATGCGTGTTGGATCGATGGCTGTTTGGAAAGAAGTTATCCTTGAAATACAAAGATCAAACGCAGGTTATGTTAACCAGGCCGAACTTCACCCATTTTGCAACATTTCTTTTATGTCTGAATGAAGGGAGAAACTATTTGCCCAAGCCATCAAACACCTCCACGATGATAATAGAAATCTACCAACATAGTGGGAAGATACAAGGATCTCAAAAAAGCTTAGTAATTAAATCTTTAATGTCTTGCACCTATCACGTATTCTTTTCCGTTGTTGTTTAAACGAAAGGTTTGGAAGATCAGAAATTGGGAGTGGAGAATGGAGGTAGACTTTTCAACTACTTCCTGGACAGAATGTTGTTAACAGAACCAATTTCATTCTTCATCTTCCTGACGTCGTCTCCATCTTGAGTTCGTGCTCGATCAAAGGAGATTTCAAACGAGAAGTATTCTTTTTTACTATCAAATGAGGGCCGACTTCCCATGGATCCTGAATCGAACGCCTCCATGGATGTAGCAGTTATTTTATACACAAAACCTACTGTTTTCGGGTGGAACCCTGCATCGAAACCTGTCCATGAAGGAAGAAATTTCTCCCGGGAGTACAGACACTTCCAGAGGACTGCCTGCCATGCTCGTGGTTGGGCATGGGCCAGGGGTATAAAATATTCATCCTGTGCGGTTAATTTCTTCGCAGCCCTTTCCTTCAGCATTATTGTTAGAAAGAGAGAAAAAGCTGAACAGAGGAAGATCCAACGGCACAGTCTGTGCGGAGGCTTCTTTCTTTATTCGCCATCCCTAGCTACAGGCCCGGGATCTTCTTGTCTTTTATTGTTGTTCGTCTGTGGCCATGAACAGATCCCTGCAAAGTTTCTGCAAGGCACCGTGGATTCGACTCTTCATTCAATCAGGGATCCAAAGACTGGACACAACGTCTAGACAGGCCTTACTTTATGATTTATTGTTCAATTATTGGACTCGTATCGTATATTGAATCAGACTCTTTGAGAGTACTCAGCTGCGGTGACTCTACAAGCGGGTCGTTCAATCTATTTCACCTCTTATATTAAGGAAAACGAAGTATATAATTCGCAGATTTGATTCAGTAAGAGTTCGACTGTGCTTTTCTTTAAGAACATTTATTTGAATTAATCTATAAATATTATTTCCATTTATTTTCTCCAACGAATGTTTTTTTTTTTTTCAAGGATGCATGAAAACAAGGTAACGCAATCGGCAGAATGTAAAAGCATATTCCGCATAAGTGCGCTTTCCAACTTGAGTAGATGCATTAAATTACGATTAGGTCCATTGCACGAACACACTTGCTGACCGCATGCTTCCATGAGTCAATAAGTTGCCTAGTGGCAGTTGTGTAATTGGGTGTCAAAAAGGGTCTCATTTGCATGTCGTTAACTACGGTTTTGCCCTCGTAGTGGTGTTCATCTTTGCCTATATAAGCATGGGTGGGTTTGAGGCCGGCGATAGGTGTTGCAACAGCAAGGACAAAATGGCATCCAAGAGAAGTCTTCTCCCTGCCTTCTTCCTCCTCGCTCTCCTGCTACTCGCCTTAGGTACAGTGACCTCCATCTTTTCTATCTCTCTCTCTTTCTCCCTATCATCTCAATCGGTCGGGCTGTGTAGCATGTATTAACCACAATCTCGGTTGGTATTGAGGAGTGTTGATTTAGGTTGAGCGCTGCAGTTGTTGAGGCTATATTCTGCACATATTGCCTCTTCAATCTGCTGAACTGTTGGTCATGAGTTCAAATCTACGGAGGTTTCTCTCCGTTTTCTGGGAAAAAAAGAAAACAACAGTGGAAATTAACGAGAGGTTCCTCTGTTATAACAAGACGAAGAAAGAAAATACAATAGCTACCACAACCTGCAACGACCGAAGCAGGGGAAGCCATTAAGCGTGATGATTTTTTTTTTATATATATATTTTTTCTTGTGGATCGCAACTACATTTTTCGCTTGTTAGCCAAAGATGTTGCTTCGAATTGTTTCTGACTATACATTGTTGCCGAAACTTTTCATTTGAGAACAGGGCGTGTGGAGAAAGCAGAGGCAAGAATGTGCGATACACCCAGCAGTAGGTTCAGGGGGTTGTGCTTCAGCGACTCCAACTGCCAAACCGTCTGCCACGGTGAAGGCTTCCCTCATGGAGACTGCCATGGCTTCCGAAGGCGCTGCATCTGCAGCAAGCCGTGCCCTGCCAAGAAGTAGAGGATCCTTCTCCTGCCCTTGTTAGGTTTTTAATAAAGGCCAAATGAGTCTGTGGCGATCACTGGTTCCGATGGGTGCCTTTGTGATGCTGTCTAGCTGCTTCCTCTGCTACTTTTAGTCGGATGGTTATGTTCTTAGTCGTCTTCTCTCTTCTCTCTCTCACGAGAGATCGAATAAGTACGTGAAATGGTCATTTGTAGTGTTGTAATGCTGATGTTTATGCAACGGATCGTCTAAGTTTTTTGAGTTTTCACCGACTGGTGCATTCTCCCTTCCAAAGCAGCTTTTCATGAGACAAATGGCAAGCATCACTTTAACTTACAAAAGGAAATCAATGCCTCCCAATGATTCCATGCAATTGAATAGAGAGATCGAAATGGATGGACATATCTTATTGTCAATTCCATTTGAACCCAATGAATCGATCTACTAAAAAAATTCAGATTTGTCACCGAGTTCAAATTCGAAATCGACATCCAGTCGGGATCCAAATGTTTGACTGCATTACATGTAAATGCTCAATCTTATGGTAGTCAGACCATAATTCAAAGTTCAAACTTATAAAGGTGAGATCTGAAACTCGAGTCTGAACCCAAATTTGATTAAATCGAATTCGGTAGAAGAGATATTCGACTGGAATCCAAACCATTTACATCTTTAGGGGAGAGGCGGAGAGAATCTTCCAACATCACTAGGATGAACGGCTCCAAAATGTTGTGAGGACCGATTGGATTTCAGGCACATGCATGGTGAAACAGATGAGAAGGATTTTAAAAGATTCTTTGTCCAAGCTCATGATCTTTCCCTAAGCATCTCTCTGCTACTAAGCTGTTGCCTGCCTGCTCAAGATTGATATCACCCTTACTTCTTGGTAGTTCCACCATGGACGTTGGTGACCGAAGACCACAAGTGGCAGCGATTCAATAGAGTGACGTCGATGCCGTGTCCAGCAACTCGATCGGAACTTGGAAACTTTTGTAGATCTTTATCTTTGTGCTTGAGGGAAAAACTTCCCATCACCAGAATCTGGCATCGAGATGAACTTCTGCCTGAGTCACCTCGCAACATGGACCGCCTGTCTGGTCCATCAAGAGTTCCGGCAATATTCACCACCTATCTCGTCCAGCAAGGGTTTGTTATTAAAGTTTCAAAATAGTTTATTTAAGATTTAAAATAATAATAATAACACAATAAATACATATGCTAAAGTTCGTGTCTTTTAGAAAAAAAAAGGTGTCTTGAAAGGTGAGTTATTTAGTTTTAAAGGTTGCAACTTTCCATTTAAACGATTGCAACGTTTGGATTTATAAATACATATGCTAAAGTTCGTGTCTTTTAGAAAAAAAAAGGTGTGTCTTGAAAGGTGAGTTATTTAGTTTTAAAGGTTGCAACTTTCCATTGAAACGATTGCAACGTTTGGATTTCTTTTTCTTGAAAAGTTGCGTCTTTGCAATACTTATCAGGGTCTTTTGCTTTCTGTCCGGCATTGGAAATTTAAGTGAACAATCTTTTATGTAGCAGAGTTCTGTTGTGTGTGAGATAGAGATTTCTTGAGGTATTAGCCTAATTGTTTCGTGTGAATGCAATCAAATTATCCCTTTGGCAACTCAAGAATAAAATCATAAGCGGCGAAGTTTATATCTCTTCTATTTTTCACATCTTGAACAGAAAGAGTTATCAAAGCCTGCATGATGAAGAAAGTAGACGGCCAGGAAGCAATGTCAATGTGTTGATGACGACAGTAAACTGAATGATTTACAAAAATTTTTATTTGACCCCTCTAAAAATTTAAAGAACATATTTCGCCGGCTCGAGCAAAGATTCTGAAAGATGTAAGTAATCAGGCCCCTCGAAGGAAAGGATGCCTAGCTCTGCCCCTACGACCGACAAGAGCTGCCAAGTGTGAAGAAAATTTCGCTCAAATTCTCTTTTCGATGGAAAAGACTGAGCAAAGACGAAAGGGAGAAGCTATAGAGCCAGTGAAAGTAGAAGCTAAGGTAATGGTGGAATGTTCAAGACGGCCAACTAGCTAGCAGAAGAAACGGGGAGGTGGAAAGGTAGCTCCTGAATGACTTCCACTGAACTTATTTCTCAAATTTGAAATTTCCAAATTCAGATGTTTGCAGCTCGCTCAGACATGCACATCGTAGTTACAATTGAAGGCCTGAGTACTATTACTGTTTTTACTGCATGGGTAGGTCAGCTCTTTAATATACCCATGGGGTCTGTACAGAAAAGTGTTTTTATACTGTAATTTTATTTTCACAACTTTTGCATTTTATCTTTTAGGATTTTAAAACTTTGTAGACTAATTTATCTGAATCATCTCGCAAATGAATACATAAGAACCAACTTTCCAAAAATTGGTTCAGCATGCTTCTCGTTTATCCAGCGTTATTTTACTCTTCCTTTTTATTGCTTGTTATAGTTTAATTTGGCAAATAAGATGAAGCTTATGAAGATCTATAAAGACAGACTGCCATGGCTTCCGCAGGCGCTGCAACTGCCTGAGAACTAGCAGCCTCTTCCTGCTCTTGATTTTTATAACAAGAACTACCGTTTGTGGTGACGCCTATGTCGTTCTTCTGTTCTTTTAGTCAAATGGTGTTATTGTCTTCTTCGCCCTCCCCTGAGAAATGGAATGAATACATGACATGGTGATGCTGATGTTTATAAGTGATTTTACATACAAAAAATCCAAGTAGCTATGCTTGTCATGTCGACTTTTTTGCCAATAAATGAAATGTTCCTTACAAACCAGGCAAATTACCAAGTTGCAAGGAGCCAAACTTTCCAAAGAAATCAGTCACAATTAGCAGGACCCCTAACGTCGTCTCTCACAAGTCACAACCGAATGCGTTCCAACAAAGAATTGCTACTGTACTTACATCTCCCAGCAGGAGTTGCTATGAAAGCAATCACCCATCAATGTGGGGGGAGATATGCCGAAAAGGCCTAAGCCCCTCCCCTTTTCTCCCTTTAGGATTGCCCTGCTTTTTAATGCTTGACTTTTTTTTTTCTGCACGAATTCATGCTGTTCACACGCTTTGCCATGAGCTGCCAAAAAATCCAAAATCCTACTTAAACAAACCATAAAAATTTTCTTGTCAAAATCATCAACTTAGCAATAGGATGGACGGATTCTCAAAGTGCAAGTTCGTTTGTTGGGGGAGGAGGACCAGTGGCAATCAAAACAGCAGCTGAATCTCAAAAAAGATGGCTGGAGTTCAAAGTGCCTTTATCCGCGTTATCACATTGAGGTTGAAACGAGGTTGAAACCCGTCATTGCAATAATTTCCTTTGATCCAAAATTTTCAAGTTAAAAACCTAACAAGATGTCATTATTCATCTGAGATCAATTTTCTTAAAGAAATATGATTCTCGATATCCCAGAGAAGTCTTGTCGCCTACAGCAGATGTGGACAGACTTTAGTCTTGTCCTCCTTGTTCTCTAGCAGATCTGAACAAGGGAGTATGAGTCCCATTCATCAACCAAACATGAACACCAGGACAGGATCCCAAGACTGCACTTTAGGCAGATTAACCCCTCTGTGAGTAGAGTATTTGTACTAAGGAATGGAAAGTTAAGTAGTCACAAGGCCTACTGGTTGGATAGATGTACTTGAATTGTTTGACGTGAGTAGATCCAACTCTTCAAGTATATACAACATATATATCTAGGTGGCAATAACCGGTCAACCTCATGGTTTAAAACCTGGACCTGACCACTATATTATTGATCACTGGCAAAAACATATCCCGACTATATTTGATCTTGGGTATCATTGTGGAGGCCAAGAGAACCGGTTCCTTCCTCCCTCTCCCCTCTCCATCCCCTCTCACTATGTCAGATTCCACACTCCCAAGAAACATTATATTATGCATTCAGTATATAAAAACTTATCTTGATGAATTCTCCAAATTAATCCAACAATCTAAGGCATTGTCCTTCTTGAGCAATTCCGGTGTGGTACCTCAACATATTGGGCATAATCTGCATCTTATTTCTCTCAAATGACCAGGAAGTCAACCCCGAAATTGTCAGCATCTTCTTAGACTCCCCCCATATAAACATGGGGCTTGGGGAGACCTGCAAAATAATAAATTTTCTTTCCTCAAATAAAATAAAATAAAAAAGAATCTCTTAAATCTCTTCCTTGTCAGCGGAAAGGTAAAGCTCATAATTTAAGACCTTTTCCCCTGAATTATCGCTGATTAGAGTAACCGGGCAACAGTTTATGTTGGACTTTCTAGCTTATGCCATAATTGAGAATAAAAATTAGGCAGCCCTTGTTGACCTTAGATCCGGATACAGCACAACAACATACTTTCAGATACTGAACAACCTTATTCTTTTGATACTTTAGCTTTTAGAAACCACGCACATTTATATGTCTCGGTGCCGGCACACACCAAACTCTAACTTTATATTCAGGAAAAGAGGCGGTTTCATTTTATTCAGTGCTGCACATAGAAAAGGTCTTATTCCTCAACCACTTTGGTTGGTGGTCACTATTCTGGTGTTCTCTTTTACAAAGTAGCAAAGTTTAACTAAGAAAGCAATAAAAAACTGAAAAAACTGAAACATACATATGGGCAATACTTTAAAAATAATCAATAGCACATGGAACCTTTTTCATGAATATGAGATCTGCAAAGTATAAGAGAAGACCTTTACTTCCAAAACTAGAATATCACAGAACAAACACTTCTTCAGTGTAAGTCTAAGACCATGTGGCCTCAAATTTTGAGGGAAACCAAAACAGGTAAATGTAAAAAGCAACCCTTAGAAAACACCCACTAACCTAGAACTGCAATTCTCAGTATATTAACCACTTACTTCTGAACAACTTTCATGACAACTGCAGTCAAGTCGACTAGGGATCTTGCAATAAATGCATCGTTACAACCATTTTAATAAATCAACACATTTGAATACATCACAAGGTGACCTTGCCATTCTCATGTGCAGTTTGAAAATGAGCTTCAAAAAAAAATACTGAATTGCCTTTGGTGGCAACATATGCAGCCAAGCAATCACAAACTTTATTTTTAAAGTCACAATGGACATTTTAAAGTTTGTTATCCACAAGAAAACCAATACAGTACTCAACAATAAGACCAAACCTCAACTAAAATGACTTAAAGAGAAGTAGTATTGCCTCGAATACTCACCAATTAGGAATATAGCAAAAGACGTCAACTTTTCTTTTCAAAGCATTGAACTTTGAAATGGCTTCTTATTTTCAAATTTTTGCCCATAGGCTTTTAGTGCACGTTGTGTGCAAAAGATATAACCTTCCTTTGCCTGAAGTATTCGATGAAGTACTAGGATTTGGAATCGCGTCGATGCTACCAAATCTCGCGAAGGGATTTCCTTCCATTTTCAAGGTATGAGCATGAAGAAATTGTTCTCTGCTTCACAGGAAACCAAAGAAAAGGAGCAGATATTAACCTCAAATCATTCACCCACAAAGGATTCGCAATCAATGCTAGAGACTTCAGCCTTCATGTTCTTCATCCCTTGGCAGGCACTTTTTTTGTTCTTGCTTTCTTTTGTATTTGTTTTTCTTTTTCTTTTTCTTGCTTTTTTCTTCTTCTTTTTTTTTTGCTTGTCTTCTTTCTTGTTTTGATTTTTTTTTTTTTTAGGCCGACCTTCACCTTTGAGGGAAATACCTCACCACCCCAAAGGCTACTACAGAACGCCATCTCTTTGATGGTTTTGTGTAGCATTGTCACGTGTCATACCCACTTCAGCTCGTGAGTTTCAACGAGACAAAATGTTCATAGGTTGTTATCTTCGTGGAATATACATAAATCACCTTTATGCATACCCAGTACTCTCGATTAATAACCCAGAGGAACAACTACACTCGTTCCGAGCCCATCTCTCAACACTCATTTTGCTACCTGCCAAGGTTTCAAAGAACGCTCGGTCTTCCACCTCATCGCACTTTCATGTTTGATTCTTGCAGATGTTTGATTGCAAAGGCGAATAGCATTTCCTAATCCTTGAGCTCCTCGACATCACTGAACCCATCTTCATAGCTCACACAAAGAATCTTTCCAGTCTTCTCCTTCAATTGACTGACAGCAAGGGCTTGAAACTTCCTCTTTTACCCTCAAAGGAATACCTAAGACAAAGCGAAGGTACATCCTAGTGCAGCAAAATTGCTTTTCAAAATAGTAGGTTTACTAAAAATTCTTGACGTCAAGCGATATATTGCCTAGATTGTTTTCCCTTTTCCTTCAAAAAGAGTACATTTATAAAACCAAGTGACCTATGGTTGGAAGTAGAAAAATGACTAGGGTGGTTTTTGCAAACTAAACATCACAAGAAATCATTCCCCTTGGAACTCCCCTAAAAAATATAGGACTTTGTGAAGGAAGGGTCCATATGGAAGAGATATAACACACTAGGAATGAAAAACAAGACAGTTCAATCCTCTCAACCTAATCAGCAGCAGCAAGATGCAATCTACTTGTTGTCAAAATAATTGTCACAGCAATTGGTAATGACGCAGATCTTCAAACAAGTCAACAACTAATTCAGAATCAACCAAAAAAATTTATAGCAGCAGACCGTCTCATTTTTTTCTTTGAAAAAGAAGCCCTAACTAAACAAATCACACTTAGCCAAGCTATGATACCATCTGAATATCTCACAAACAGGCAAATCTATCACACTTCTGAATCGCAAAATTAATTTTCTAAGAATCTCATAAAATAGCTCTTTAAGAGCTTGATCAGCCAATAAACGGAAAACAACATGAGCTGTTGGGATCTCCAACAACTTGAAACACAGTCGTTGCAGAGCCCTCAGCTCTCTACAGCTAAGATATTCAGCTGAGAAAGCAGAAAATTAGAAAAAAAAAAAAAAAAGATTACAAAGATTAGAAAATAAAAAATAAGAGATTACACAGCAAAAAAAAAAAAAAAAAAAACATAGTAGATTTCATCTACAGTGAAAATATATTCAGTGTTTCGTAGCAATATTTGAAAATCATGTCCACCACAATAACCTTTTTCATCCACTTTTGGTACAGATCAAGACTCATTTAACCAATCCCTTGGCATTCCAATGCAGAAGAACTCGTACGAATGAATACACACAGAAATAGAAAATAACATAACTGGATTGGAAAACAATCGATGATCACATGATGATTACATACATATATGTTCACTCACTTTAACAACGACAAGAAAAAAATTAATATTGATTGTTAAATAATTCTGCCTCAAAGAATAACATGAAAAAAGGGAAGTTAAAGAACTAAATTTCCTGAGAATACACTTATGAAAACTAATGACAGACTTAACGTACTCCATTGTGAATGAAATACAAAAAGAAAAAAGAAAAAGTGTTGTTGAAGCCTAAAAAAACAAAGTGTACATGCACACAAGAATTTCATCAAACTAACTTGAGGACTAGCACATTGAAGACAACAAATGAGTAAGAGAGACGGGAAAAAGATAACATACAAGAGCTGCGTTGGCCATGGCAGACGCAGAGCCCTAGCCAAAGAAAGAGAGAAGAGGATGTTTCAAAGACCTCATATGAGAACACCGACCAGCGAATAGGGCTGGACCGCCTTCGTTCCGCAGGTCAGCGCTGTAAATCAGAGACAAAGAATGAGTGTCTAAGCAGAGAAAGGCGTTTCGTGTGGGCCATGGCCTACTCAGATCAGCGAGAGAAAGGGAGAGGGAGTGGAGAACGAAGGTTCAGTGCATACCTTGAAGAAGAGAGGGAGCTCGGAGGTGGCATTGCAGTTGAAGAAGAAGACGGGAGACGCAGCCTGCGGTTGAGAGCTTTAATCGAGAGGAAAGGGAGAGGAGTGTTTCATCGAGAGGGACCTTGGAAGTTTGTCTGGATTTACATTTTAAGGAAAGCAAATTACCATGACCGTTGGGTTAACATTTTGGGTTTCTTAAATTGATTTCCTTCCTTTCCATTAATGAATAACACGGATAGTCTTTTTAAGATTACTTTGGAAAATTTTGGACTTATCTTGTTGCTTACGGTTTACCATAAAAGTCAAGTTCGATTTTATTTGAACTCTCTCTCCATTTCTCTCGTCTAAAAGCTGTGGCTACCTATATCGATAGGGATCTCTACAAGAGAAGACCAATATCAATATGATTGTCACTTAAAAAGATCGGCTTTTGGAAACTAGAAAAAAGAGCCATATTACCTTATTTTATTTGTTCAGATTACATAAATTTGGATCTAGAACGTGGAATCTAGAAAATAGATACGGTAGAATGAACGGAGTTGCAACAAAGCTCGCACCTGTAGGCGATCGAAAGCCTACAACTTTCTAGAATTGCTAACAAGAAAACAATTAAACAAGGTTACACCTCACTGATTAGAAAAGAGAAATCAACTAAATTGCATATGGTTGCATATAACTTCCAATGTTCAGAGACAAACAAATGATCTTACAATTTGTTTTAATATTGTACTTCTTTTATCACATTGAATACACCAGATTATGTGATAGCCTACGGTTAGTTGGGAAAAGATTATTTTTGTTTGAGCAATGCAGAAAATAGGTGTGTTTCTAAAAGTAAAGGCAGAAGTGAACAATGCCCTAAACCAACATTTTCATAGGTTAAAGTATCAAGCGAAAGATACCACAATGGTTAACAAAACCACCAAACCCCACTAGCTTTGCTAACCCATGTTTCAGTTGAAAATGCAATTGATGTCTTACCTTTCAATATCAAGACTAAATGATGAACGTACTGTAAAATGATTGTGTTTCAAAAAAGGCATAGTTGTGGGGCTTTTTATTGTAACTTGATCTGTAGAATAGTGACATAAAGATCAAAAGCCGCTGGGACCAAAAAAATAGTTTTATAAACTAACTGGCCAATATAGTATATCTACATAATGCAGCACTTAAGAATGGAAAGAAAGAAAAATAGAAAGAACTCTTCAGCTTAGGAATCTAACTCTGCTCTTATTGAGATGGAAGAGCGTAGAGCGACTAAACAAGAGCTACAAAAAGACAATGATATATATATGGCTTAAGATGAATAATGGTTGAACAAGAAACAAGAAGGCATGCAATCTGACCAGTAGTAGACTAGATATATCCTTCACAAGCCTTGTGCATTTAACCAACAGAGAACCATTTTTTTTAACTTGTGCTGAAAAGCATATCATCCAAACATTCTATAGCCAAATCAAACAGCCTAAACTTTGATGGACAATCAACAAGGCCCAAAAATTTGCTTTCAGTAACTAAAACCTTCTCTAACATTGTCACAAATGTAGAGCTAGCCCATAGTTTGGCAGTACCAAAAGAATTGCTAATAAATGATATCAGAAAAAAATTATAACCATACAACATGAAAAGAATATAGAAGAATGCATGCACTTCAAAATTTGCTACAAACAATTAAAAAAAACAAGTGAAAGTATGTGTAGTGCAATAAAAACCAAAGTTTTAATAAAAAACAAACTACGAACTCATTGTAATAAAAACTCAAGCTGAAATAAGCAGCAAAGAACTAGCAATTCATTTAAGTACATGGCGTCTTTACCCAAAAGAAGATCACACTAGAGTACTTTTGGAAGGAACCCTGAGTTCAGTGTTCATCAAGCTTTAATTAGAGGGCAACATTAGTAGCGACCAATAAAAACCATCTATCGATACATATGCAAAAGGAAGAACTAACACGATGTACAAGCAATGAATGTATGAGGCACTGTGCCCTTATCCAAAGGCAGATGTTCATCTTCATACTACTAGAAGGAATCCCACCGAGTCCATTGTTCTTGATGTTTTAAATATAGAGGCCAATATTAGCAGAAACCAACAACAGATTTGAACATGGCTTAGCACCATGTATTCCACACAAACATTAATCGGAGTGCATCCATTAAAAAGATGGGATTGCCAACACTTCAATTATTCAACATAATGAATAAACTAAAGTTGTAAATTACAACTGTAACTTCAAGTCTCATGAACCCGGATTACAATTGCATTAAAGATTGAAAGGATTCCAGATATGGAAACAAAACAACAATATCAAGAGAAAAATGTACAAGCAAAAAACTGAAATATCGGCAGCCTATTTGCCAAATCAAAGAGAACATCCCTCAGAAAACTTCCATGACAGCCCACAAGTGAAACTGTTTCACCCGAAAAAAAGGAACTGATGTAAGCAAAAAGACAAACATTATGCGAGCACCATAACTTTGAAAAGAAGGGTTTCAAACGTTGAACCCAATTGAAGTTGTTAAAGCATAAAGATCCAAAAGGGAATGCCAAACTAACATTGTCCCAATTAATAGCACCTGAAAGAACAAGTTTGTTTACGAAAAAGATCCTCAACCAGAAATCAACGAAGAAGATACCAACCGGAAAATACTGATCACAGAAAACTTGATTTGCAACATTCCCCAATTTTTCATGTGTATGAAGACGGGTCTAAATCAATGACTTTATGTGTTGGATATGTTTGTGAGTCTGGATCAATGGCATTATCTGATTCAAAAATCATCAGATTTGGATCTAATTGTGGGTATAGATCAATGGTCTTATCTGAACAAGAAATCGTTCAACATGGATAAGTGGTCTTATCTAATCTATAAAATCTTAGGTCTGGATCGAAATCCCTTGTCTTATGATCTTATCAGATCTGCAAATTGTTGACTCATAACCTCTTAAAGCTGAAAATCATATTGATGCATCAAGTTGACCATGCATTGGTAGAAATATTGCTTCATCAAGTTCCTTGATCAGTTCCCAGGACTCACGGGACTGTTTCCCATCTTGTTGAACAGGGTTCATCGCATCTTTTGCGCTCATAATGAGAAGATCACACATAACCTCATAAAATTGACCATGAAACCGATGCATCATGTGGGCCATGCATTGGTTGTGTCAATCAGTCAATCACTTATTCCAATTTCATCCAATTGACATTTTTCACTTGGTGGAAGGGATGTTGCTTCATCAAGATCCTTGAGCAGTTCCCAGGTCCCGCGGGACTGTTTAATCTCATGTGGTGGAGGGTTCATCGCGTCTTTTGCGCTCATAATGAAATGATCACACATAAACTCCTAAAACTGACCATTATACCAATGCATCAAGTTGGCCATGCATTGGTTGTGTCTATCAATCAACCATTTATTTCAATTGCATCTAATTGGCAATTTTAACTTGATGGAGGGGACGTTACATCATCAAGATCCTCGAGCAGTGCCCAGGTCTCACGAGACAATTTACCCCCATGTTGGACGAGGTTCATCGTATCTTTTGCCCTCATAGTGAGATTATCACACATAAACTCCTAAAACTAAACATTATATCGAAGCGTCAAGTTTGCCATGCATTGGTTGTGTCAATTTGGCAATCATTTTTTCCAATTTCATCCAATTGACATTTTTAAGTTGATGGAGGGGACGTTGTTTCATCAAGATCCTTGGGCAGTTCCCAGGTCTCACAGGATTGTTTAAACCCACGATGGACGAGGTTAATCGTATCCTTTGCGCTCATAAAGAGACGATCATACATAAACTCCTAAAGTTGACCATTATACCACTGCATGAAGTTGGCTATGCATTGATTTTGACAACCAGTTAGCCAATTATCCCAATTAAATCTAATTGACAACTTCTACTTGATGGTAGAGATATTGCTTCATCAAGTTCCTTGATCAGTTCCCAGGTCTCACGAGACTGTTTCCCATCTTGTTGAACTTGGTTCATCGCATCTTTTGCGCTCATTACGAGAAGATCACACATAACCTCATAAAACTGACCATGAAACCGATGCATCATGTGGGCCATGCATTGGTTGTGTCAATCAGTCAATCAGTTATTCCAATTTCATCCAATTGACATTTTTCACTTGATGGAAGGGATGTTGCTCCATCAAGATCCTTGAGCAGTTCCCAGGTCTCGGGGGACTGTTTAATCTCATGTGGTGGAGGATTCATCGCGTCTTTTGCGCTCATAATGAAATGATCACACATAAACTCTTAAAACTGACCAATGCATTGGTTGTGTCTATCAGTCAACCATTTATTTCAATTGCATCTAATTGGCAATTTTAACTTGATGGAGGGGACGTTGTATCATCAAGATCCTTGAGCAGTCCCCAGGTCTCACAAGACAATTTACCCCCTTGTTGGACGAGGTTCATCGTATCTTTTGCCGTCATAATGAGATGATCACACATAAACTCCTAAAACTGACCATTATATCGAAGCGTCAAGTTTGCCATGCATTGGTTGTGTCAATTTGGCAATCATTTTTTCCAATTTCATCCAATTGACATTTTTAACTTGATGGAGGGGACGATGCTTCATCAAGATCCTTGGGCAGTTCCTAGGTCTCACAGGACTGTTTAACCCCATGTTGGACGAGGTTCATCATATCTTTTGCACTCATAATGAGACAATCAGACATAAACTCCAAAAGTTGACCATTATACCAATGCATCAAGTTGGCTATGCATTGATTTTTACAATCAGTTAGCTAATTATCACAATTGCGTCTAATTGTCATTTTCAACTTGATGGTAGGGATATTGCTTCATCAAGTTCCCTGATCAGTTCCCAGGTCTCACGAGACTGTTTCCCATCTTGTTGAACAGGGTTCATCGCATCTTTTGTGCTCATAATGAGAAGATCACACACAACCCCAAAAAACTGACCATGATACCGATGCATCATGTGGGCGATGCATTGGTTATGTCAATCAGTCAATCATTTATTCCAATTTCACCCAATTGACATTTTTCACTTGATGGAAGGGATGTTGTTTCATCAAGATCTTTGAGCAGTTCCCAGTTCTCACGGAACTGTTTACTCTCAAGTGGTAGAGGGTTCATCGCGTCTTTTGCGCACATAATGAAATGATCACACATAAACTCCTAAAACTGACCATTATACCAATGCATCATGTTGGCCATGCATTGGTTGTGTCTAACAGTCAACAATTTATTTCAATTGCATCTAATTGACAATTTTTACTTGATGGAAGGGACGTTGCATCATCAAGATCCTTGCGCAGTCCCCAGGTCTCAAGAGACTATTTACCCTCATGTTGGACGAGATTCATCGTATCTTTTGCACTCATAATGAGACCATCACACATAAACTCCTAAAAATGACCTTTATATCAAAGCGTCAAGTTTGTCATGCATTAGTTGTGTCAATTTGGCAATCATTTTTTTCAATTTCATCCAATTGACAATTCTAACTTGATGGAGGGGACGTTGCTTCATTAAGATCCTTGGGCAGTTCCCAGGTCTCACGGGACTGTTTAACCCCACGTTGGACAAGGTTCATCGTATCCTTTGCGCTCATAAAGAGACAATCATATATAAACTCTTAAAGCTGACAATTATACCAATGCATCAAGTTGGCTATGCATTGATTTTGACAACCAGTTAACCAATTATCCCAATTAAATCTAATTGACAATTTCTACTTGATGGTAGAGATATTGCTTCATCAAGTTCCTTGATCAGTTCCCAGGTCTCACGGGACTGTTTCCCATCTTGTTGAACAGGGTTCATCGCATCTTTTGCGCTCATAATGAGAAGATCACACATAACCTCATAAAACTGACCATGAAACCGATGCATCATGTCGGCCATGCATTGGTTGTGTCAATCAGTCAATCACTTATTCCAATTTCATCCAATTGACATTTTTAACTTGATGGAAGGGATGTTGCTTCATCAAGATCCTTGAGCAGTTCCCAGGTCTCGCGGGACTGTTTAATCTCATGTGGTGGAGGGTTCATCGCGTCTTTTGCGCTCATAATGAAATGATCACACATAAACTCCTAAAACTGACCATTATACCAATGCATCAAGTTGGCCATGCATTGGTTGTGTCTATCAGTCAACCATTTATTTCAATTGCATCTAATGGCAATTTTAACTTGATGGAGGGGACGTTGCATCATCAAGATCCTTGAGCAGTCCCCAGGTCTCAAGAGACTATTTACACCCTTGTTGGACGAGGTTCTTCGTATCTTTTGCGCTCATAATGAGACGATGACACATAAACTAGTAAAACTGACCATTATATCGAAGCATCAAGTTGGCCATGCATTGGTTGTGTCTATCAGTCAACCATTTATTTCAATTGCATCTAATTGGCAATTTTAACTTGATGGAGGGACGTTGTATCATCAAGATCCTTGAGCAGTCCCCAGGTCTCAAGAGACTATTTACACCCTTGTTGGACGAGGTTCTTCGTATCTTTTGCGCTCATAATGAGACGATGACACATAAACTCCTAAAACTGGCCTTTATATCGAACGTCAAATTTGTCATGCATTAGTTGTGTCAATTTGACAAACATTTTTTTTCAATTTCATCCAACTGACATTTTTAACTTGATGGAGGGGACGTTGCTTCATCAAGATCTTGGGCAGGGACGAGGTTCAGTACCCTTTGGCTCATAAGAGACAATCATAAAAAAACTCTTAAAGCTTACCATTATACCAATGCATCAAGTTGGCTATGCATTGATTTGACAACCAGTTAGCCGATTATCCCAATTAAATCTAATTGACAATTTCTATTGATGGTAGAGATGTTGCTTTATAAGTTCCTTGATCAGTTCCAGGTCTCACGGGACTGTTTCCCATCTTGTTGAACAGGGTCATCGCATCTTTTTCGCTCATAATGAGAAGATCACACATAACCCATAAAACTGACCATGAAACCGATGCATCATGTGGGCCATGCATTGGTTGTGTCAATCAGTCAATCACTTATCCAATTTCATCCAATTGACATTTTCACTTGATGGAAGGGATGTTGTTTCATCAAGATCCTTGAGCAGTTCCCAGGTCTCGCGGGACTGTTAATTTCATGTGGTGGAGGTTCATCGCGCCTTTGCGCTCATAATGAAATGATCACACATAAACTCCTAAAACTGACCATTATACCAATGCATTCAAGTTGGCCATGCATTGGTTGTGTCTATCAGTCAACCATTTATTTCAATTGCATCTAATTGGCAATTTTAACTTGATGGAGGGGACGTTGTATCATCAAGATCCTTGCGCAGTCCCCCAGGTCTCAAGAGACTATTTACCCTCATGTTGGACGAGGTTCATCGTATCTTTTGCACTCATAATGAGACGATCACACATAACCTAAAACTTACCTTTATATCAAGCGTCAAGTTTGTCATGCATTAGTTGTGTCATTTGGCAATCATTTTTTCCAATTTCATCCAATTGACAATTCTAACTTGATGAGGGGACGTTGCTTCGTTAAGATCCTTGGGCAGTTCCCAGGTCTCACGGGACTGTTTAACCCCACGTGGACGAGGTTCATCGTATCCTTTGCGCTCATAAAGAGACAATCATATATAAACTCTTAAAGCTGACAATTATACAATGCATCAAGTTGGCTATGCATTGATTTTGACAACCAGTTAACCAATTATCCCAATTAAATCTAATTGACAATTTCTACTTGATGGTAGAGATATTGCTTCATCAAGTTCCTTGATCAGTTCCCAGGTCTCACGGGACTGTTTCCCATCTTGTTGAACAGGGTTCATCGCATCTTTTGCGCTCATAATGAGAAGATCACACATAACCTCATAAAACTGACCATGAAACCGATGCATCATGTGGGCCATGCATTGATTGTGTCAATCAGTCCAATCACTTATTCCAATTTCATCCCATTGACATTTTTCACTTGATGGAAGGGATGTTGCTTTATCAAGATCCTTGAGCAGTTCCCAGGTCTCGAGACTATTTACACCCTGTGTGGAGGGTTCATCGTCTTTTGCGCTCATAATGAAATGATCACACATAAACTCCTAAAACTGGCCATTATATCGAAGCGTCAAATTTGTCATGCATTGTTGTGTCATTTGAGTCAACATTTTTTTCAATTTCATCCAATTGACATTTTTAACTTGATGGAGGGGCGTTGCATCATCAAGATCCTTGAGCAGTCCCAGGTCTCACAGAGACATTTACACCCTTGTTGGACGAGGTTCATTCGTATCTTTTGCGCTCATAATGAGACGATGACACATAAAATCCTAAACTGACCATTATATCGAAGCATCAAGTTGGCCATGCATTGGTTGTGTCAATCAGTCAACCATTTATTCCAATTGCATCTAATTGACATTTTTAACTTGATGGAGGGGACGTTGTACATCAAGATCCTTGAGGCAGTCCCAGGTCTCA